>NC_141148.1:56646059-57246059 GCF_053477565.2 Lygodium microphyllum | reverse complement strand
TACCATCCCCAAAAGGATGGCCAAACAGAGCGAGTAAATCAAATCATCGAAGATATGCTTAGGGCATACTGTTGTCGAGAGCAGAAGAGGTGGATTCAATACTTGCCATTAGTTGAATTTGTCTACAATGCTTCTTACCAACAGAGCATTCAGATGACTCCTTTTCAAGCATTATATGGTCATGATTGCAGAAGTCCCCTAAACTTTTCTGATCCAACCCTAAGAGTTGAAGCGTCAAGATAGATGTTGGAAGACATGGATGATCAAATAAAGTCAATAAGACAAGACATACAAGCGGCCAAGGATAGACAAAAGGCATACGCGGATTTGAAACGTCAAGAAAGAGTCTTCGAAGAAGGAGACATGGTCTTCATTCGTGTACGCCTCAAAAAGAGTTCTCTATCCCTAGGAGAATGCAAGAAGCTAAGTCCAAGGTATTGTGGGCCGTACAAAATCCTCAAATGCCTAGGACCCAGTGCTTATAGATTACAACTCCCTGAGAACCTAAAGGTTCACAATGTATTCCATATGAGCCTATTGAAAAAGTATGTACCCAACCCTAATCATGTACTTGATGACCAACAAATTGTAATGCCTAGTCAAGGAGTCCTTGAACTAAGGCCGGATAGGATCTTAGATGTTGGGAAGAGACAGTTAAGATCTAGAATCTTAAGAGAATGCCTCGTCCAGTGGAAAGATTATTCCAAAGAGGATGCCACCTGGGTAGATGAAGGCACTCTCATCCATCAGTATCCCCAGTTTACCTCGAGATGAGGACATCTCGATTCCTCCAAGGGGGAGAGAATGTAATATTTCCGTTGTGATAATATTTCTAACCCATGTGATAGTCATGCAAGGGAATTCCAGCATCCAAAAATACACTGACGGTGTGATTTTCAAATTATCCACAATGTATCTTGATCTCCACTTGCATAAACGAGTTAAAAGAATTAAAAAAACCCGTTTAGTTACGTGGGAACCTCCTCCTAGGAGGCCAAAAAGGATAAGATTTAGGAATAATGGATTTTTTTATAAAAATTCCCCCCTTTTCCCCCAGCTGACTATCGTGCTCGAGGGGAGGGGAATAGCAAGGATGATTGAGCATCCCTGCTGGATGCCGTAGAGGGGATGAAACCCATGCAGGAACCACGTGGGGGAGGGGAGGTACCTCTCCCTCTCCCATATAAACCCCCTGTGGGGGGAGGGAAGGATTAGAGAGAGGTGGTCGTAGCCATCGCTCTGCTGAAACCCTCGTGTTGATGCTAAGCTAGAGAAGGAGGGTGATAAACGAACGCCGCCAGATAAGAGTGGTGGAGAGGCAAGAGCCATGACGCCACCACGAATTGTGTGAGAGGGACAACTAGGAGGGAAGTATGAGGCTGCGTGAAGTTAGAGGAGGGAGGGGAGACTAAGAGCCAGGACGGAACGCCGCCTGGGTCTCCAGCTGAGGGCCGTGAGAGAGGGAGGGAGTGGGCCGCTAGCTGCTGCAACAGGAGCGCCGCCATCTTGCGCCAGCTGCCGCTACCACCAACAAACTGCCGTCTGTCACCATCCTGGGAGTACCTCAGCTGCCACCATACTTTTCCTCCACGTGGGTATACACGTTTTCTTCTAGAAGCTTCAATAAGCTTCTTGAAGCTTCTTAGGGGGAAGCTAAGCCCCCCTTCCTATGGCTTCATGAAGCCTTCTTCTTGAAGGTTGTTATAACCTCTTTAACCCCCCCCTCGGGATTTAATTTCCTCACAGGCGACTCTTACACCTTTAACCCCCATGTTAAAAGTCATTAGCCTTTATAAGTCTTCTTTTTTTTTTCCCCTTCGTGCTTAAAGCCTTAAGCCCTTTCCCCCTTAAGCCCCCTTCCCATGGATGGAACCCCCCCAAAAAGAATTAAGGCTTAAAAGTCTTATTACCTTTCCCTCCCGTGCTTGAATTCATAAACCCCCTTCTTGTGCCTTATGAAACCCTTTTTATTACCCCCCGTGTTTAAAACATTATATACCCCTTCCCATAGTTGGAACCCAACCCCCGTGTTTTTTTAAATTTTCCTTTAGCCCTTCCTCATTGGCCTCGGAATCATTTCCCCCCTACGTGTGTAAACCCTCATAAGCCCCTTTTCTCCTAAATTGCCTAAGGGTCCTTTAGACCCTTACTTATAACCTTTACGGTTATTATTTTCCTTAGAGCTCTCCTGCACCTTGTGTCTTTTCCACACCTTTTTATTCCCGTTCGTGCAAGCTTCAATGCGTCTTAGTTGTAAAAGATTCTAAAACACCCTTTCGAATTCCCGAATTCAAGGAGGGAGCCTTCCAAAGAAAACTACTTTTGACGAACGGTGCAAGGGAGCGAGAGTGGAATTCTAAGGAGAAGTTGTAAAGCTGCTTCCACGTTTGCAAAAGTACAATTGCAATGCCTCCTAAGAAAGTCCAAGGCGTAGCCACGGGAGGGTCATCTCTCGGTATCCATGTGGATATCTCACCCCAAAACCAGGTTTTTCTTCTTGGCTTTATTTCGGTTTTAAGTCGATCATGCAAAGAGAAATTGTTAGGGATAGGATATATTTGTCCGGGTCATTTGTAATGAAGGAGTTTAGTTTATTTGAATGAATGATAATGTATAGAACTTAGTTTCCTTCGAATTGCATCAAGCATTATAAATTACGAGCAAGATTATCCATTTACTATAGTAGTTTATTTTAGTTAAATCCTAAAGGTATAGAAATTATATCTTGCACCATTAGTCTTATACCTTTCGCAACAAATCATTGTAAATGATTAAATTCATGAAAGGTTTCTTTCGTTGCTCAAGTTACTAGGAAGTTGTCATTGCTAATTCCACATCTTAGCAAGGGAAATGTTTGTTATTTGGCATGAGTTCATCTACAAGGAAAAAGGAAGTTTAAATTGAACTGTATTCACTGAAAAGTAAATTGTCACAAGGATAGCAAAACCGTGACAAGACGATTAATATTACCTTCCAAAAGATAACTAAACCAATCTAAACATAGAAATATTCATACCCTAAGCACTTGACTACTTTCCTTACTGTAGGGTCAATAAATTCGTAAAGATAAAGAACTAGGGTTTGTCCCTAAGGTTCTTAAGAAAAAGAAACCCTAGGCCCGACATACGTCAGCTTAAAGGATCTAAAACAGATTATTCCATCGCAGGACTTGCGCAGCAAGTACGAAATCATTTAGTCTTGTGATTGATTCACAAGGAGAAAGGGTAAAAACCCTCAACAAGGATGGCAGACCCTACGCAAGTTATCTTGCAAAAGGACGTATTTTTGCATATCCTCCTAAATAAGGAAAGTTGTAAACCGGAAACTAACATATCTAAGGAACTTTAGGATTGACCAAGTTGGGTTAATAAGGTATGCCCTACACCAGGAATGTAAAGGATCTTGCCAATTTACAAGATGCCTTCGGAACAAGTGCTGATACACTCAAAAAGGAAAGAACACTTCCTTAGCAGTTTGCCAAACAACACGGTTGACTAATGGAAATGTTTGTGCTTGCTAGAGATTTTAGGGCTCTATTTGAATTATGAATTACAAATTAAATGAGTACCTATACTTCAGGTTAAAAGCTGAAGGAAGAGGCAATTTCAGTTACCCCCGACTACCTGCCTAACCCTAACCAAGGGGGTTGTTCACCGCGCCGGGAACGTGGGCCGAACCCGCTGCGAGAGGGCTCTCCGTTGAGCTCTACTTGGAGTAGGAGGATGCTTGGGTGCCAAGGGGGGCTCTGGCCGTAAATCCCTCGCCTTTTGGGTCCTGCACAAGAGGCTAACGTGACTCGGGATTGGATCTCGAGGCCGGCATACTAGTCTACGGATAGAAGCTTGGAATAGTGATCACTATGGATTACTGGATAGCCTTCGGGCGGATTATGGACAAGCCTACGGGCGGAACTCCTTGTATTTCAAAGATAAATTGATGAAATGTTAAAAAAAAGAACTTGCTTGATATTGTTTTTCTATGTCACATGATAAGATTACGTGAAGGAACTAGTGCTTAACACGATTAATTAAAGAAGCTGATTGTTATATGTCAAATTAATGTGTTAGATAATGACATAACTAAAACAAACCGAGGAAAGTGCAGAGGATGGGCCATGGGTCCGTTCTACGGTTGGGTGGTCCCGGTTAGCCGGGAACTTTTCTCAAAAATCTCGAAGAACAGTGGGATGATCATCATCATCAAAACGAATAATGAGAGCGATGACCTAGAGTTACGTCTTACTCGATTTACACTGTTTTAGGGGAACGGAATGGGACTATGCCTTATGGCAAAGAGGTTGAGCTTTGCATCCCTCCTGTTTCCCATTCTGCTTGAACCAAGTGCAGCGTGAATCCGCTTCGGACCTGGCGTTTCTGCGTAGAGTAGTTTGCTCGGGTCTGACAGTAGTTGCTGTTAGCGAATGACCAATCAGGAAAACCCTAATTCCGATCGATCCTAAGTGGGAACGGCCAGGATACTTCCACTACGTGGCAGACGTGGTGTCGAACTGCTGCGCATTCGAGATGTGGAATCCACCAAAAAGGTTATGTTGAACATGGATCATTTATCAAGGCACTTACTTTTTATCATCACATGTAATTAGAGGGTGTCTGTCTAGATGTTGTCAGCTGTTGGACATGGGTTTCAACTATATTACAATCAGCAAATAAGACTTTTACATATGGAATAAGTGGATCTTTTTGGTATTAAGTGAAGGGTACTAAAGGTTCATACTATTTTGGAACTTGTTTGACATGCTGAGACGGAGGCTGGGGCTAATGAAAACTCATGCTATTGTGCTAGGTAATGGATTGGTGAGCATGTATGCTAAGTGTGGTGCATTCGTAAAAACAGAAGAATTGTTTGATAAAATACCAAATGTTGTTTCTTGGAATGCTCTAATATCGGGGTATCCTTGGCAATGTTGAATCTGGGTCAACTGATGGAATTGAAGGTATTCAGCCAGATAGTATCACTTTTGTTAGTGTTCTCGCTGTCTGTAGTCATGCAGGTTTTATAGATAAAGGTCTATTGTCTTTTGGATCTATGGACAAGGAGTATGGTATTTGTCCAACTATTAAACACTATAATTACATGGGCTATTTGACAAGGTTGGTGCAGGACCAGCCACTTGATTAAGTGGAAGGGGATTGTGAATAGTAAATGGAAGAAAAGCAAAAGGCTATTTTGGGGGGGAAAAAAGCAGATTCGAAAAGTAGGGAAGATTCGCCCTCGGCAGTTCAAGGAAAAGAAGAAAAAAAGCATTGGAGAGGATCGACGGGAGATGGAGGGAGATAGATAATTCTCGGAGATTCACAAGGGATGTTGAAGCTCTAACGAGAAGAAAACATACGACGTTTGTTTCATGTGGAAGGAGAACTGGAGGTTGTCAAATTCAGAGGATAGAAAGATGGTGACCTGAACGACACAGAAAGAGAGGAATCGCAATCGAGCAGGGCCGGCCTTCTGCACTCTCATTGGAAACCTGATTGCCATCACATGAAAAGGACAAGCCCTTGCCATATTTTTGGACTCCAGAAACAGACACTACGTCATCTAGTTTTGTTATCATTCGCCAAAGTTACATGCCGCTGGGCCGAATTCCCTAGCAAGAATTTGATTCCCCTTTCAATGGAGAGCCAAGGGAAGGTTCTCAAGGATAGATCGGAGCCGCCGGCTGCAAAACAAGTCGAAATTTTTGGACACACTGACACTGACTCGACCCACAGCCATGAGAATGCCGCTCATGAGTAGGTGGGAACCAGTAAAGCTGAAACAGTTGACAAGAAGAAGAGCAGCAAAAGGACCAGTTCAGTACCACAAGCAGTGATTTTGCTAGAGGTATACCACAAGGAAGCCAAATGAAGGCACTCTCAGCTAAACAAACAACTGAATTTGAACAGAATGCAACAAATTGATGAGGGTGCAAGAGATTAATCAATTGGGTCTCCGTATGATGTTTCAATGAAAACGATACTTCAGGCTTCGACTTAAGAGCTCTGTCAATTTGTAATCAACTTGAACGAAAGTATGCTTAATGCTCAGAAATTCATCATCCATGTACTTGATGATAGCCACCGCCTCTTCATTCAGCCCATGATGTGGACATGATCCAGAAAAAGATTCAGGAATTCTGAGAACAGTGCACCTTCGAAAAGTCCATGTGAGACACATGGTTACAGATTTTAATAACACATTAAGTCACTTACAGGGACAACATAAGAGAATTGGGTTTACATGGCAGTTGCTAAAACAGTGGAATGTGCTTAAAAAGATGTTGGTGATGAAAGACTAAGTAGTGGAGGACTTGAACAGCAGTAAAGCAGAAACATCTTTAACATTTACAACAACAGTCACAATCAGCAGCAGTCACAGTTTACAGCAACAGTCACAGTTTCAGCTACTATAGAATCTTCAAACCTCTTAAAATGAATCATCCCACACTTGGAGATCCCTATAGACAGTTGGTTTAAGCGCATATGCTAGATCATACACTGAATCCAGTTGTAAAACTCAATCAAAGCTTGATACTCCACATTCCTATGAAACTTTCAACCTGCAACAGAGATCTCAGACTTTCAGATTCTACATTATGATCTATGAACCACGAGCCATTATCAACATGACAATGAAAATGCATGTTATTCACGTTTGATCCTATCACAATTCTATATGATGAAGAATTACGTATTTTGAAAGATCTATGATAGAGTTTTAACTATACAAAAGCTGTGTATATCTATCCAAGATTACATTAGATCTGGATGGTTGCCACAGAAAGTTGTATATTGGACATGCTTTCATTCAGATGTAACTGGATATTTGTCACATATTATTTAAAATTGAGCTTTCAAATGGAATTTGATCTCGCTTGATTAATCTTTCATCTTGAAATTAGTCAAGGTCCTCTGTGGATGCGATATTGCTTTCACAAACCCTTCGACAACTTTGGTGAACCCGACGTGAAAGCATCGCAGAAATTGTAGGATGGGAGATACTTCAGCCTCTATTTCAGCCTCTTCTACAATTCGAGCTACCTCTACTTCAGCTCCATCAATGACTGCTGCGTCAAGTACTTCAACAGAGGATCTAAAGCAGATTTTGCAGAATATGTCCATCTATATGCAGCTCCAAAATCAGCAAACACAATTGTATATGCAGCAGCAGCAACAATTGCATCAACAACAGTTGTCTCAGCAAAGGCAACTCTATTCGGAGCAGGAGAATGCAAACAGCGCGACTAAGGCTATTGAAGCAGTTGAGAATGAGAAGAAGTTATTTGATGGCCGTAATGTTTTAGCATATTTGAAGACATATGAGATCAAGATGGGGTTTTTTGGAGTTCCTGCTGGACTTATGAGTAAGTACTTCCTTCGTCTTGTCACACCCGCTTTGAGGACAAAAGTGACTGATCTTTTTATTCAAAATACACATTGGCAAGATTTTAAGAAGGCCTTGAAAGAAGAATACTTCCTTGAGGACTTTGGTATGGCTACTCGGTGGTCATTCCGAGAGTGGGTCTACATGCCAAACAAAGGTCTAGCTGCTTCGGAGTTGATTCGAGAATTTGAGGAGAGGTATAGTCAGCTTGATGCCATTGAACAAAGAGCATTGGATGTTGAAAAAGTTGAGCTTTTCTTGCAAGCTGCCGATCCTGCTCTTCAAGAAGAATTGGGTGAGCTTCTTGAGGATCGCACGAAGCCTATGGGTCTTAAAACTGATTGGCAGGATGCTCAGGATGCAGTCTCGACTTTGACCAAGACGAGGATATGGAAGACTCGCCTACAGAATGGTTCCATGACACCTACACCATCATCAGCTCCTATGCCTGCTTCTATCCCTATTATTTCTTCTCCTCCTTAGCCAGTTTCTTGGCCTATGCCAGTGCCTACTGTTTCCACTCCACCTATTTCTCCTGTTCCACGACCGATGCCTACACCTTCTGCTCCAAAACCATCCGCTCCATTGGTGCCTACCTCTCTTGATGACATAATCAAAGGTATAACAGATTTGACATTGGAGTCAGTCAAAGCGGAGTTGGTGGGAAAGTTGAAAGAGCAGTTTTCTTCGACTGCGCCTACTACTTCTTCTAGTGCTCCTACTGCACCTAGGAGTGCTCCTAGTGCACCTAGGAGAGATCGGAGATGTATTTGGTGCGATAGTACGGACCATCAGCATTGCAGGGATTGTGAATCTTTTCAGGATGCAAGGAGGAAGAATTTGGTATATTGGGGGCAAGATGGTAAGATTTGGTTGACTGAGACAAGAGCTCCACTTGCTACCAACTTTGGTAAAGGTGGAATGAAGAAGTTAGTGGATGACATGGCTGCGCGTACTTCTTATGTGACAGCTAGAGATGATGCTTCTGCATATGGAGTCTAGATTGAGAAAGGATCAGAGACTCAGTCAGCGCTATGGACTTATGCTATGGAGACTGCAAACAAGGGAAAAATTCAGCAAACTGTTTTGACTAGTGCAGGCTCTAGCATCAGATTAGAGACAGGTTGGGACTCGCCTGTTGACAGGTATTCTATTTATGCTTATTTGGCTAAGTCTCATGGTGCAGATGTACTTGTTGAGGAGAAGCGTAAGAGGGATGAAGAAAATCCAAGTGCAGCTAAGAAGACTAGAGGGGGTGAGTTTGTTACTCCACCTACTGCAGGACCGTCTTCAAGACCAGGGCCAGATTGATAGATGGAAGATGCTCAAAAGAGAGAAAAGAGGCAAGAGCCTAGAGAGAGAAAGTAGCCAGGGTTCAGATTGATGTCCGATATTGAGACATCTACAGACATGAAGAAAATCTTTAATGATAAGATACTTGGCAGTGAGGTGACTTTCACTATTTCTGAGATTTTGGGCATCTCAAAAAGAGAGTTTCAGGATCAGTTTCAGGAGGTTTTGAAGAGGAAAAGACATGCATTGTCTACCACTGATACACAGGGAGTTTTGATTGGGGAGTTGGATGAGGATGAGGATGAGGTTATGGTTGATAATGCTTCTGTTTTTCCTCAGGTAGAGAAGAGGGTTCAGCCTATGCATTATGCTGAAATTGATGAGCCTATCATGATACCGCGTAGTCACTTTTCGCGGAGCCATTGGGCTAGGGCAACTACAGAGACGATGGTAAAGATTGGAGAGAGACAGGTGCCTTATGTTGCATTGGTGGATCATGGTTCAGAGATTAATCTCATAGTTCGTGGAGTTTATGAGAGTAACAGATGGCCTATGGATGTAGAGCATGGGTGGCGTATGAGAGCCGCCAATAATACTGCAGGTAATTTGTATGTTGCCTGTCCTAGTGTCAAGGTTTCTATTGGTGATGTAGAGGAGGATTTTCATTTCTTTGTGCAGGATTCATGCTCTTATCCCATAATTCTTGGACAGCCATTCATCACAGAGATGCGCATGGAAACAAAGGTCATGGATGATGGATCTGCTTATGCACGGATTCGCAGTAAAGATGGTATGAGAGCAGTTCAGTTTATGACTGTATGAGTGAACCATGTTAGAAACAGGGATACTCTCAGAGATGCACCTTTGCCCACTGTGAGGGATTCAGGTTTTCATTAGGTACCGCCGTTTTGTGAGACGACGGTGGTACAGAGCAGAGGAGATTGGAGTTCTCGCCTCCTGGCAGCAGTGCTTTCTCCTCCGGTTTTGTTGGGATTTCAGCAAACAGTTCGATGAGTTATCAGAAGACTTCTAGGTTACCTAGAGTTGCCAGGCAGTATATATGCAGGAATGAGAAAATTTTGAAAAATGCAGGAATTTTGGAGGATGATGAGCACATAGATGGGATGTATGACAGTGTGATTTGTGCAGATACGATGACAGAGATGAGAGATATGCTGAAAACTGATATGCAGAATTGTCACAGTAATGTATTAGTGCAGTCCCTGGACATGTTTCATGAAATTGCAGATTTTATGTCACAGATTGAGTCAGAGGCTGAGGTAACTCAGCAAAGAGTGTTGAGTGTTGAAGAAATTCAGCAAACAGAGTTTCCAGCTAGTTATGATCAGCTTTCAGAGAGACAGAGGGCTGAAAACTTTCAGCCAACAGAGTTTACTGCTGAAATATTTCAGCATTCAGAGTTTGGGGCTGTTTCTATGCAGTCCATAGAGCAGAGGGCTGAGAATATTCAGCCATTGGTGTGCAGAATTGCTGATTTACAGCAAGATTTGTGTAATGCAGAAGAGCATAATGAAGCCAGGGTTGACACGAAATACAAAACTGTGGATAAGAAGGTGAAGCCGGTTGCTGTACCACTTCCACCTGACAGTGATCAGCAAATAGAGAGGGCTGCTAAACAACAAATTTTGAGGAATCCGGAGCATATTGGTCATAAATTTTTAGTAGAGACTCTTGCTGAATTGAAAATTGGAAATGGTGATTTCTTGCTACCCATAGAGAAGCAATGCTTTCAGGAGATGCTTGAGTGACATGGAAGGGGATTTGCTTTTTTTCCACATGAGATTGGATGTGTGAATCCTGATATTGTTGCTCCTATGGTCATTTTTACTATTCCTCATATCCCATGGAATCTCCGACCTATTCCAGTGCCTAAAGCACACTTGCCAAAGCTGATTGATTTATTGAATGAGAAAATCAGGATGGGAATCCTTGAGCCTTCATCTACACCATACTCAAATAGGTGGTTTACAGTTCCAAAGAAGAATGGTACTCTCCGATTTATTCAGGACATGCAGCCAGTGAACAAAGTTACTATCAGGAATGTTGGTATAGGTCCAGTTGTGGATGAGTTTGCAGAAGCATTTGCTGGACGTGCCATCTATTCTTTAGGTGATTTGTATTCAGGATATGATCAGTTTCAGCTGGCTTTGGAAAGCAGGGACATAACCACCATGAGAACTCTTATTGGGCTTGTCAGGATGTGTACCTTGCCTCAAGGTGCCACTAATTCTGTTGCACATATGATGAATGCCATGCATAAGGTCCTTCGTGATTATATACCTCAGCTTACTATGCCTTTCTTGGATGATGTGCCCATTAAGGGGTGTTCAGAAGAAGAGAAGAATGAGAGTCTAAATGAGCAGGGATGTAGATACTTTGTGGCTGATCATATTTCAGCATGTGAGAAGATTTTGGCTAGGTTAGAAGAAGTGAACTTGACACTTTCAGGGCAAAAATCTGTTTTTGGAGTGAATGAGGTTGTCATTGTTGGACATATGTGTGGATATTATGGCAGGAAACCCTCACCTGATAAGGTGAATGCTATAGGCAAGATTGCGGAGTATTGTTCTACCACTTCAGAGGTACGGAGATTCATTGGAGCTTGTGTGTTTTATATGATTTGGATACCTCATTTTGCACACATAGCAGATTGTTTGTATCAGTTGCTTCGAAAGGGGCAGAAATTCTATTGGGATGAGAGCCACACTAGAGCCATGCGGAAATTGAAGAAGTTATTGCAGAATGCTCCGACTCTTAGGAAAGCAGATTATAATTGTGGAAAGCCTATTGTATTGACAGTTGACACTAGTCCAATTGGCATAGGTTGGGCTGTGGGTCAAGATGATGCAGATGGAAATAGGTATGCTATTCGGTTTGGGGCGAAAGTCCTAAATGAGAGACAGAGGAGATATCCGCAAATCAAGAGGGAGCTATTGGGGATTGTCACGGCTCTCAAATGTGACAAGGAGTACTTTATTGGAGCTTTAGTTGTGGTAGAGACAGATTGCTTGCCATTGATTGGTATGATCACGAGTTGCTCTACTCCGGATATAGCCATGCTGAGATGGATTGCATACATCAAGTCATTAAATCCGAAATTTAAACACATAGCAGGGAAGGATAATCCAGTGGCAAATATGTTGTCTAGAGCTAGATATGATGATGAGGAGAATCTACTTGCAGAAGAGGATGATGCAGAAATTTCAGCCATTATGGTTGATCATGTTTGTCATGTCTATGATATTGTGGCTTTCATAGAAGAACTCTATGTTGGAGATTGGTTGCAGATTGGCAGGTACCTTAGTACACTAAACAAAAGAGATGAATGGATAGATGAAGAGTTCAAGAAGATCAGAAGGAAAGCCTATGGTTATTTTCTCAAGGACGGATTTTTTTGGAAGCATCCGAAGAAAAGAGGCGGATTACCTTTGCGGGTTGTTTGCGATAGAAAGACACAGTTACAGGTGATGAGGGAGTTTCATGAGAGTCCTTGGGCTGGTCATAGAGGAGTGTGGGCTACTTATGAGAAAATCAAGGAGAAATATTTGTGGAAAGGCATGTATAGAGATGTTTCTCACTTTGTTGAGACTTGCAGAGACTGCCAGATGTATTCGGTAGTGCGTCATCGAGATGAGCTTCATCCGACCTATCCGCTATGCATTCATTATAAGTGGGTAGTTGATTTCGTTACCATGCCTATGGGTCTATGGCAGATGAGGTACATTGTTTTGGCTAGAGAGGATCTTACCAATCATGTTGAGGGCAGATCTTTGAGAACGAAGACCACTAGTGCAGTGTGTAAGTTCTTATTGGAGGAAATTTTCTACAGGTATGGTTGTGTGGGTAAGATCAATGCGGATCGTGGTGAATTGGATACAGATGAAGCTAGGGAGTTTTTCTCTCAGCTAGGAATCAAGTTGGCTTTAATCACAGCATACAATCCAGAGGGAAATGGGAAGAGTGAAAGAGGGCATCCGCCAATAGTGAAAGCATTAGCCAAAGCATGCAGAGGACGGATTGGAGAATGGCCGAGACTTCTACCATTTGCTTTGTGGGCTGATCGTACGACTCATAGTGTTACCACAGGATATATGCCTGCAGAGTTGATGTATGGTCAGAAACCGGTTATGCCGACTGAGACTTGTGCTTTGACTTGGTCAGTTTTACCTTGGCAGGAGGATTTGATGAGAGAGGAGCTCTTAGCTCTTCGGATTCGACAGTTGGAGAGGAGACCAGAGGATATTCAGCTAGCGATTGACAGGTTGAAGGTTGCTAGACTAAGGAATAAGGACAGGTTTGACAGCAGGCATTGCTTGCGGCCTAGAGCAATAGAAGAGGGAGATTGGGTATTGGTCTTTGATAGCAGCCTTGAAAATCAGCATACTGCACTTCGGAAGATGGTGAAAAGATGGTTTGGGCCGTACATAGTCAGACATGTTTTTGATAATGCAACATATGAGCTGACAGAATTGGATGGGACAGTGCTTAGAGTGCCTATTGCTGGAAAAAGAATCAAGATTTTCAAGAAAAGAGATGATGAAGATTATGCATTGGAAGAATTTTCAAGAGAAGAGCAACGAGAAGAAACTCCAATGGAAGAGACAGATGATATGATAGATAATCTTGTTGATATACCGGAAATGCATAATGAAGAGATTGATCTGTTTGTAGATCTTGATGATAACGATCATGGGTAGTTGGCCCATCCAGAGGATGCGCAGGATTAGAGGGGGTGGATGTCGAACTGCTGCGCATTCGAGATGTGGAATCCACCAAAAAGGTTATGTTGAACATGGATCATTTATCAAGGCACTTGCTTTTTATCATCACATGTAATTAGAGGGTGTCTGTCTAGATGTTGTCAGCCATTGGACATGGGTTTCAACTATATTACAATCAGCAAATAAGACTTTTACATATGGAATAAGTGGATCTTTTTGGTATTAAGTGAAGGGTACTAAAGGTTCATACTATTTTGGAACTTGTTTGACATGCTGAGACGGAGGCTAGGGCTAATGGAAACTCATGTTATTGTGCTAGGTAATGGATTGGTGAGCATGTATGCTAAGTGGTGCATTCATAAAAACAGAAGAATTGTTTGATAAAATACCAAATGTTGTTTCTTGGAATGCTCTAATCTCGGGGTATCCTTGGCAATGCAGAATCTGGGTCAATTGATGGAATTGAAGGTATTCAGCCAGATAGTATCACTTTTGTTAGTGTTCTCGATGTCTGTAGTCATGCAGGTTTTATAGATAAAGGTTTATTGTCTTTTGGATCTATGGACAAGGAGTATGGTATTTGTCCAACTATTAAACACTATAATTACATGGGCTGTTTGACAAGGTCGATGCAGCCACTTGATTAAGTGGAAGGGGATTGTGAATAGTAAATGGAAGAAAAGCAAAAGGCTATTTTGGGGGGGAAAAAGCAGATTCGAAAAGTAGGGAAGATTCGCCCTCGGCAGTTCAAGGAAAAGAAGAAAAAAAGCATTGGAGAGGATCGACGGGAGATGGAGGGAGATAGATAATTCTCAGAGATTCACAAGGGATGCTGAGGCTCTAACGAGAAGAAAACATACGACATTTGTTTCATGTGGAAGGAGAACTGGAGGTCGTCAAATTCGGAGGATAGAAAGATGGTGGCCTGAACGACACAAAAAGAGAGGAATCGCGATCGAGCAGGGCTGGCCTTCTGCGCTCTCATTGGAAACCTGATTGCCATCACATGAAAAGGACAAGCCCTTGCCATATTTTTGGACTCCAGAAACAGACATTACTTCGTCCAGTTTTGTTATCATTCGCCAAAGTTACATGCCGCTGGGCCGAATTCCCTAGCAAGAATTTGATTCCCCTTTCAATGGAGAGCCAAGGGAAGGTTCGCAAGGATAGATCGGCGGAGCTGCCGGCTGCAAAACAGGTCGAAATTTTTGGACACACTGACACTGACTCGACCCACAGCCATGAGAATGCCGCTCATGAGTAGGTGGGAACCAGTAAAGCTGAAACAGTTGACAAGAAGAAGAGCAGCAAGAGGACCAGTTCAGTACCACAAGCGGTGATTTTGCTAGAGGTATACCACAAGGAAGCCAAGTGAAGGCACTCTCAGCTAAACAAATAGCTAAATTTGAACAGAATGCAACAAACTGATGACGGGTGCAAGAGATTAATCAATTGGGTCTCCGTATGATGTTCCAATGAAAACGATACTCCAGGCTTTGACTTAAGAGCTCTGTCAGTTTGTCATCAACTTGAACAAAAGTATGCTTAATGCTCAGAAATTCATCATCCATGTACTTGATGATAGCCACCGCCTCTTCGTTCAGCCCATGATGTGGACATGATCCAGAAAAAGATTCAGGAATTCTGAGAACAGTGCACCTTCGAAAAGTCCATGTGAGACACATGGTTACAGATTTTAATAACACATTAAGTCACTTACAGGGACATCATAAGAGAATTGGGTTTACATGGCAGTTGCTAAAATAGTGGAATGTGCTTAAAAAGATGTTGGTGATGAAAGACTAAGTAGTGGAGGACTTGAACAGCAGTAAAGTAGAAACATCTTTAACATTTACAACAACAGTCACAGTTTACAGCAACAGTCACAGTTTCAGCTACTATAGAATCTTCAAACCTCTTAAAATGAATCATCCCACATTTGGAGATCCCTATAGATAGTTGGTTTAAGCGCATATGCTAGATCATACACTGAATTCAGTTGTAAAACTCAATCAAAGCTTGATACTCCACATTCCTATGAAACTTTCAACCTGCAACAGAGATCTCAGACTTTCAGATTCTGCATTATGATCTGTGAACCACGAGCCATTATCAACATGACAATGAAAATGCATGTTATTCACGTTTGATCTTATGACAATTCTATATGGTGAAGAATTACGTATTTTGAAAGATCTATGACAGAGTTTTAACTATACAAAAGCTGTGTATATCTATCCAAGATTACATTAGATCTGGATGGTTGCCATAGAAAGTTGTATATTGGACATGCTTTCATTAAGATGTAACTGGATATTTGCCACATATTATTTAAAATTGAGCTTTCAAATGGAATTTGATCTCGCTTGATTAATCTTTCATCTTGAAATTAGTCAAGGTCCTCTGTGGATGCGATATTGCTTTCACAAACCCTTCGACAACGGGAAGACCTAGATCGCAGAACTCGTAACATTCCATGGGAGTGCCGGGCGGAGTTTTCTAGACATCCTTTCCGATGGACTGCTAAGACGTGTCCTGGATGATACTAGTGGACACGTTATAGACGGGGTTCGTATATGAAAAATCAAGAAGAGAATGTGGCAAAGGATGCTTGTTCAGCGGTGATCGGATTGCTCCAAGATCAAGAGGAGGCTGAGGGAAGGTGTTTAGCACTAAAAATGATTGTAGATCGATCTATTGGAAACCCATATTAATTATCAAATGACCCGCAACACGCAAATAAGCGGTATGCTTCATTTTTATAAAGGAAATTTGCTTGTTTTTGTTGTTTGATGGTCTAAATGATATTCATATGGAGAGAAAATTTGTTTGAATCTTTTTTGCATCATGATTGAAGGTTACACATAAAATAAATGTAGAACCGTAATGATACATAGTCGTAATAATTAAATTACAACTTGAAAAGTGTTTTTTTAAGAGTGAAAATGAAAGTTTTGTTGGTTTTGGGTGGGGAAATAAAATTCACATGGGCTAAAATTCTAATAAAAACTATATTTTAGCTATCATAATTAGTCAAAAATCATAGATAAGAAAATAACCTATTTTTATGAATAGATAAATAGAGAAAAATAGGAAAAATAATAGAAAAATGGATTTTCGTGCTTTAAAAATTAGGAAAAAATATGATTAATGGTTACGATCGTTTAGCAAGGCTGAGGCATGAGGATTAACAACCTTTTTTTGATGTTAGAGTGCAGTTTTATTGCTTTATACATGAAAAATGACATAAAAATAAACCTTATACCTAAGCAACGTTGGAAAAACCTAAACGGTTAGGGAAAAGAGGGATTGTAAGAATGAGAGATTGTTGGAAATACATAAAATTTTGATTAATTTGGTTTATGCATAGCATATAGGCTGATAATAATTTGAGTTTAAGGAGACTAGTAGCATGAGGAAACTCGATGCTAGTCCCTAGCAATGCAGCAACAATGAGTAGATCAAAATCATTAAAGAATTTATTTGCACACCATGTGGCTGATTTTTAATCATAAAATGGTTTCACACAATGGCCATACACTTCCACATTTTGCATGCCACATGGTATAAAACATGGATGCATAGCACTTGATTTCTAAATAAATGACAATAGTGGAGTGTGTGAGGATTCTTAAACTATAGGATAGACGAGCGGTCCCTTGGGGTAAGTTTAGTGAGCAAATATCAACTCTTGGATTGTTCAATATACAAAAGAGTGGAGCTTGTATGTTTGTTCTTTATGTTGGAGTAGCGCATCAAGGGGCCAATCCCTAAGATGTAGGAGAGCTACAGTGGGGCCGCGACACTCAGTCGAGAGGTTGTCTCGTATGTATGTGATACATGGTATATTATACCAATCTGTATGGGAAGTCGCTCTGAGGAGTAGGGGAGGGTAAATGTTGGACTGTATTCTATTACAAACGCAAGATCAATATTAGAGTTTAGTGTAGCGTGTCCCTTAGATGCTCCTGGCCGCGAGGCCATGTGGGGTGTCTTGTGTGTCTTGGAGGTTTGGCTAGTGCTAGAGAGCCAGTGTTGGGCATGTTTTATGTCCCAATAGGTAGTGTATTTTCCAGAGTTGCCTACGGGTGGTGGTTTCTGTGCGTTGGTCGATTGGGACCTATGCTCTGGTGTATGTCAGAAACTAGTGAGCTTGATAATGTGGAATGCATAGAATAGATCCACAGATGGAGCCCAATGAATATTAAAAAATTCATCTTAATGGAGCCACATTGACTCCACCTTTCTAGGCTTTTCATGAGAGCCAAGGAGTCTTCAACTCAGTCTGGCAATGGATGGTGTGAATCCATTTGGTCTCTGCTCAACTTCTTACAATGTGTAGCCTGTAGTTATTGTTAACTATAACATCCCATCATGGCTTTCTATGAAGAAAGGACACTTGATCCCCTTAGCTTGCTCATTCCTTGGTGCTACAAAGTCAAAAACATGGATGTCTACCTCCGTCCATTGAGCTCAAGATTTTGTGGGAGGAGGGGGTCATGGTGGAAGACATGAGCAAGCATGATTTGGTTGATGGTCTTCTAATATACGAGCCATTCTCATGTGGACCATGCATGAATTTCTAGGATTTGGGGAGTGCTCTGGTAAGTGGACTTGTTCAAGTTTGTGTTCAAGTTTGTGATATCTAACATAGCTCATTCAAGTTTGTGTTGAATAGATAGGGGTGATGCAATATGTCTGGTTACCTTAGGTTATCAATGCATGTCTGTTATGTGGGTCACACTTAGACTCCCGATGGTCACGGACCATGAAGAAGATGGTATATCAAGGACATGCCGCTTTCTTATAGGAGGGTCATGAATTGAGGAAAGGTTTTCTTAGACAACCTCTAGTACGAATGAATTCCCAATGCTAGTACAAGTTGAGAATGGTCCACAAGGAGTCACATCCAAGCGGAATGTGAAAATTCTCAGTTTTCTACAAGTTGCCATATTATTAGACCCACTTACAGATCAACCATTTGTTGGATCGATGTATATTTTCAAGAATGTGGGTAGTTTATTATGGGACCACATCATAGAAAAGAGAGACACTACTATAGGGGCATGAATGGATTTGAAGGAGGTAGGCAAGATGGAGAAACTTTGGTCACAGTGTCAAGCATCAATGGTTGCTTGCAACTACTTCGTGCTCCTTGGGTCCTATCCACTAAAGAAGAGTGCATTGTGAAGCAAATTATTAGGTCTATTTGCACCTCAATGGGTATAATGCATTCCCTCAGGTTTTCTTTCTCTAAAGATGACTAACTAGCAGGGCTAAAATCCCATGATTAGCATAAGATATGTCAGGTTTGTCTTGATGTTGATTGCAAGTAGCCTCAATATTTCTCTATTTAGTGTCTATTTGATGTTCATAATGCTTTTTCATTTTTTTCTTGGAGATTTACAATCAAAGATTGAACCTGTGATAGTTTGTACTATCGATCGCAATTGTGGGGTGCCTTACTCTAGAAATACATGCATTGAATTTGCAAGGCAGGGAGTAGTGGAGACAATCTATCTCTTTGAAAGGTACCTACCCAAAAGCATACTCATGATACAAACTCACCTCCTAGTACATATTGTAGATGAAGTGGAGATTGCGGGACCTGTCCATATGTGATGGATGTTCTTCTTGGAGCACTTTGTGAAAACCCTGAAGGGCTTTGTGTGACAACGAGCTCGGTTGGAAGGTAGCATGGTTGAAGGTTGGCTAGTATCGGAGATATTAGTTCATATTTCAGAGTGGCTATCGACAGTGGATTCAGAGACAATAGTATGCTATGTTTGCTGAATGACGACAATGATAGACTAAATTGAGATATGGTGGCTAGAAATGGAGTAGAAAAAAGGATAGATACTGCCATGGAGGAGAAAGTGAATCATTTTTGTATGTTGCATTTTGCATCCATGGATAAGTGGCTCACTAGGTACGAGCAACTGCCAGAAAAGACCGAGAAGAAGCGCGATCGAAATTTCAATGCAGTACATGTCATCGACCGATTTGATATTCTGAGGGCATGGAGGAGATATCACAGTTTATCTCTATGCAGTGGTTACATGGAGCTTTGATTGCAGCTTCTCGCAAAGGGGTAGAGGTCTCTACCGAGGAGTTGGAATTCTCGAGGGAATGTAGTTCGAAAGGTGAACGCATGCTTTATTTGCTGTCGTATCTAGATTTCATGCACAATAACTAATCTAACTGTTTCGGTGTACAATATAAAATCTATAGTGTGGCATGGACGCATAGGTTGTATTTTTGTGTTTGAGTGCATCGACAAAATGTGCTCCACAACGCATTATGGTGTCATGGCAAAGTTCAAGTAAGAGAGCGAATGACAGGCCAGAGATCCGAATATCGTGGTAGATGAGATGGAGTATTTTGAAAACTTGCAAAGTGTTAACTTAGTGGATAATTGTAGCTTCTCCATGATCATATTTGATATATAGTGGTTTAAAGTGGTGTTGAAGGAGCTGGGGGTAACCATTTGGTGAGGTCCATCTGGATTTTTGGAAATAGATTTCAAGAAAAGATGGACGGATCTGTGCAATATGTTTGTCCTATCAAGTCATTGTGAATAGGTGCATTACCTATTTTTCAATTTTTCCATGACACGAAATAATCATAAATGTTGATTCACTCTTATATGTCATAGTGAACATGTAATCTTTTATCCAAATCCCTAATAACCTCGATGGTGATATGTTGTGCCGTCAACTCCTTGGAGTGTGAGTGTATGATGAAAGCAATGTTCCCATTATAGAAGAGGAGAGTATGTAGGTGGAGGAGGCAATATTATAGGAGGTGGAGAGCAAAGAGGAGAGTATGTAGGTGGAGGAGTCGATATTATAGGGGGTGGAGAGCAAAGAGGGCTTGGAGCGTGCAAGGGAGGTATGCATGGGTACGTAGATGAAGAGACATGAGGCCGAGAATTTTTTGAGAATGAAGTGGACATCTCTTTTTGTGGTGACCTATCTATAGACATTCAAGTGTATGCCAAGCTATGCTAGGAGATTGACATGGGGCCATAGAACGAGTCATATTTGCATTTGCTTACTCAATTCATTGATGACTCACTTTTAAGGGTACTTTAGTATATGCATTTTAATTAGTAGCACTTTTTCCAGAGTTATATTGTTGTGCTTTACCTAAATATTTATACTAATTATGCTAACATCATTTTCTATTTGTGTAGGTTACCTCCTTTGATAATACCTAGAGAGCAAGACGAGTCAAGGAATGATCGATGAGAAGTTGCAAGAGATATTCACACATATGTCTTCGAATCAAATGGTCCAATTTAGAGATATGGCAGACCAGGAGGGAGCTATTATGGACATCATCAAGCTATTCTATGAGGTCTAGTTCAGCACTCTTTGATGCTTCCATTTCCAATAGACAAGGTCAATGCTCTAAATTGACCCCAGATGGAGGGAGTGATTCTAGGGATGCTACGGAGATGTGAATGTTGTGAGCCCATGGTTGGTTCTAGAGAGGGTTTCTACTCCTTGCTCTTGTACTAGTTCTAGAGAGGGTGGCTCAAGTGGGTATAGTGGAGGAACCAATATAGTGTCTCCATCATCTCATCCATTTGATGGATACATTGCCTCCAGGATTTGCCATGCCTATAGGGACATCTACTCCCACGACTCCGGGTTTTGTTTAGCCATCCACAAAGCTGGCACCCCTATGGGTGCTACTCCGAGGGATACTACCCTTGCTATAGGCATGCCAAATATATATAGGGGTCTCATGGTTATGCCCAGGAGCATTGTTGTAGGTGGGAGAGGCCATACCTTAGACATACCCTAGTAGGGTATGGCTACCTCATAGATGATAGAACAGGTGTTGTAATCATCAATGATGAGGGGAGGAGGGTGATGTCTCGCATGAGGAAGTTGTGCCAAAAATTATTTAGGTACAACGTTTTGGACCATTGGAAGAATATACCCGAGGGGAGCAAGAACCATGTAGTGGCATCCTTGCAAGAGGAGTTTTCAATACCTACAGTAGCAAAGAGGTTCTCCACTGGGTGGGTGATGGAGTGTATGCATGCGTACGTGTCAGATAGATGATTAGCAAGGCAATTAAGAGTGGTTCCCCAAAGCCCGAGTGCTTGGACATAAATGATTGGAAGAGACTTCGGGAGGAGGCCACAGATCTGTAGAGCTTGATCGTTCCAGGAGCTCCCCCTTCGCACAAGATGGTAAGCGATTGGAAGCTCTCGATCTCAGCTTCGCTCTGATACCATTGGTGCACAGATCGGTTGTCGTATGCGCACGTAGTGAGTGTCAGAAGGTCCCCAAGAACAAAAGAACTCTACTTTTTGCACACCAATCAATGAAGAAAGCTTGCACGACATGAACAAGAGACCAATTGGGTACAATCTCTCCCCATGCCTTGTGTGAGCGCTCCACAAAGCATGTATTTCATATATTATTCATCTTCAAGCTCAAATAATAGCCCAAATTACAAAATAGCACACTTTATCTTTTGAGTTTTCTTTTGTGTCAATAAAGAATTAAAGCTAATGGGTGCCCAAGAAGTCAGGCGGTACCCAAATACAATGTCCAATACAGATATTTAAATCGTATGCACATGCGCATACAAAATAATAAATAAATATCAAGCACTTTGATAAATAAGCATGACAAAATATAGACGCCATGCCTAATATACGCGCCCATCAAAAATTGATGATAATTTGAATACACGCTATCCTCCAATGCTTCTCAATGCCACCGCTGCTCGCTCTACACATCAACTGAAGCATTCACAATTGTTAGAAAAATAATACAATTAAACTGACAATAGTGAATACCTAGCAGTCTTCAGCTACATAAATAGATTGGTTAGAAATCAATCCTAACCTTCATGTATCACGAGTGCGCGCTCTAAACTCATAAATGTTTATTAATTTAAATATATATTTTGCGGAATCACCCACTATGGAATCACCCATGTACACACAAAATTAACAAAACGCCCGAAAAGGGTAGGCGTCCCCATCGACTTCTCACACAAAGAATCCACTTTGTATATGAGCCCCGGTAATAAAATTTTACGGAATCCATTGCAAAGCCTCACGGAATCCAAGGTGGCATGGAATCCACCGTGGAATATGCCTCCTGGCATCATTTTCATTAGAGTTGTTTTGTATAATATTTGCAGTGTTCTAATCTCGAGAAAGTTACTATATGTATATCCTCTACATCACGTGCGTTCAAGGCCTATTTATAAATATCCTTATCTCTGAATTTTCCATGAATAAAACATTACCATTTTCTATTCAATCTATCAATGACCACTTTAAATTACACCCTTGTGTATATAAAAAAAGTATAAATACCTTATTTTGAACCAATGCGATGCACACATATATTCATGAGTAACTTCCCTGAGGTTCTAATTGAAATGTGTTTTATTGAGAACTCTATATCCACCGACACTACATGAATGGTCTAATGTGGAATGTTTGAGCGACAAGATACATGTTTGGTATGAAGACATAGGCTCTTTGATCTATGATAATAACTTTGCAAGTCTGTCAAGGAGAAGGACTCGGAGAGAGAAAGAAGAGAGAGAAGACTGCAGAGAAGAAGAAGAAGAAGAGCAAAAGAGAGAGAAAGACATGTACGAGGAGAGAAAAAGACTAGAAATGGAGAGAGAAAGACAGGAAGAGAGAGAGAGAAGACATGGAAGATTGGAGAGCAAGGTGAAGGAGAAAGAAAACTTGTATTAATTATCTGATAATGAAAAATTAAGTCTCTCACACCTTATATGCAATCCAGTATAGCTCATATTTCCCCGTTATTAAGTCCCCGTCTCTTACATTCCATCCCCACCCAAAGGTTTTTGTCCTCAAAAACAATTTGGGCACGTGTGGTAACTGGGAGGGGCCGATCAGAGTACTACTCTGCTGCATTATTACAAGGGTGTATTGATGAATAAAGAGGTATTATTGTGTATGATAGGTCGTGGGGTATGTACGATACATGGGCCTTATTGGGGAGTTATAAACATGAGTTTTGACCCAAATATCTAGAGTAAATGCATGCTGCAGACAGTGGACATCAAGCTATTTACTACAGGACCCTGTTGTAGTGAATCTGTTCATAACTTTCTGTGGGAGGCTCCAAATGGGGTGTGCTATATATCAAAATGGAGCTCTCAAGAAGTACTTTCAGTACATGTATGGTGTGCATTGCTGTCCGCAGTACAAAATAAAATCTTCTTTAAAACAAAGTGCTGTCTACAGTCAGTCTGGGAGAAAACAGGGCCATACTTAGCTAGATTTCAGTCAAATCTGCTTCTAAAAGGTATGGGAACTCTTCCAAAACTAAATCTGGCCTCCAAGAAGCTTCCTCGAGTGGAAAACCTTGCCACTTAATCAAGTATTCCATGATCGAGTGAGAGCGAAGCCTCTTTTCCTTTTGTCCTATGACTTTTTCGGGTATGTATTGAATGATGCCTTCTTCATCTATCGGTGGGAGTTCCTCAACATAGTCCACAGCTGAGCCAATGAAGGGCTTCAATTGACTCACATGGAAGACATTATGGATCTTTGTAGATGGGGGTAATGCCAATCGATATGCCAAGTTTCCCACTCTCTTAATAATCCGATATGGTCCATAGAACCTGTGTGCCTACTTATTGTTGGACCCATCTTTAAGGGAGGCATATCTAGACTTAGGCACTTTCAAGAGCACCAAATCCCCTTCTATTGCACTGTGGGATTCACTGCTTTCTTGGAATCATAAATCACTTTAGCATCCCTTAGCATGTTTGGTATCACTTCAGCATTACTGAGCATAAGAGTAATCATTCCCATGACCATATCCAACAAGATAGGCTCTCATACATGCATTACCACTGCCCTTACTGCATATATGACTGCATAGGTGTATCCCATGATACATATATCCATCTTCAATCCAAGTGAAGCAATACATTCCCATAAATCAATACATACATAGCTACATGTGTATCGAAAGATACATTTGCTGAAGTACAATCATACATCCCATGTACACAAGAGTGTGTTATGCCATAGTCATCAAAATTTCCATCATGCCAAGTCAATTTTTCAATTTCCCAAGAAATACCTGCACCTGCAAATGAGTTTTGGGCTCCGGATCACCGAGAGGTGGGCAAAGTTCCCCCCGGGCCGGGTTGTGCACCCATTCAGGGTCATAATCGGAAGGCGGATTCAGGATACCCTCTTTTGCTTCTAACTCGCCTAGCTCTTAAACATGGAATACATTTATTATTAAACACCTAGCATGAGATGCATTTTATGAATGAAAATATTAGCTTTTCATGAAGTGCATGGAATTGGAATTGGGAATAGGGATAGAGAGCTTACCAGCAGTGATTCACTGCCAACTCACTCTTATACAATGGATTTATTAATCAATTCTTGGCTCAGCCAATTCACAAGAAGCCAAATGGGTTATGGGTAAGCAAAAGTATAATCTCAATGAAGCTTCAGTATGAATAAAATCCATTACAATGCCATAGGATCAAATGAGAATGACTGAGATTAATATTCAGCATGCATATAATGTTTGGGACTCTTATTACCTACTTGGACTCATGCATCCTCTCAAACAAGTGAATAGGATTCAACAAGAGGCTTAATGGGAGAGAATGAGAGCCAAGAATCCGTTATCTTGTGTTGTTTCATGAAGATTGCAGCCACTAATGCCACTTCAGTCCTTCATGAGAGCTCCAATTTGATCCCGCATACTCCATAGCTCCAAAATGGTCGTGCTCCATCAAGAAGAGATGAATTCAAGCTTGGGGGAGAAGGATTCTTCAATGGGGGAAGGGCATTGTTTGCATAGACCGATCAAGAGAAGGATTCCTTCCAAATGAGCACTCCTTAATGCCTTCTTGCTTCCAAGAAGCCTTCAAATCTTGAGAATGAGCTCCAATGTGGCTGTAGCTTGGAGATAGGATGGCTCAGGACCTTCCCATGAAGAGCTCTTGATAAAATTGAAGCTCTACTTCCATAGCCATGGCTGCCCACAAATGCATGTCTTCAAATCTTGCTTCTAATCTTCTTCTCGTGCTTCTTGATGGCCAAATCTTGAGCTAGGCTTGAAGAGTGAACCCCCAGAACCAAGAAGAGACCAAAATCTTCAAGATGCTTGAGCTTGATGCCAAGCTTTCATAGCTGCCATGGACTGCATATGATTAGGTTTTTGAGATGAAAGAGAAGTCCAAGAAGATGAGAAAGGAGGCTTCAATCTTTCCCAAATGACCTGCAAGAAGTTGGGAATGAGAGCCAAGAAGGAGAGGAAGCTTATTGTGATGTCATTTTGGCATGTGTACCTATGACTCAAAATTCCATGTGACTAGAAAGTTGTAACTGGGTAAAATGAAGGACTAACTGGGACCAAGAACCTAGGCTCTGATACCAATTATCAAGGAGAGGGACTGGGAGAGAGAAAGAAGAGAGAGAAGACTGCAGAGAAGAAGAAGAAGAAGAGCAGAAGAGATGTTGAGACTGGAAAAAGACTGAATTTTTGATTGATTTTTGTTGTTTTTGAGGTCTGAATGATTGATTTCTGATGGATTTAGAGTGATGTATGGTTTTTAAAGGAAGTGTTTGAGAGTGTTTTGGATGATATTGATTATGTTTTGGAAGATCATGATGATTCTCAATAGAGATATGAAGCTCTATGATATTCTGATAGGTTTTGTTGAGGTTCTGATTGGCTCTGTATAGCTTTTGTTTTGTTCTAATTTTCTTCTATATGAAGCATGGATTGATGATTGATGGAGTTTGAGATCTTTTGGAAGCTTATTGAATAGTTTTTGATAGTTTGGAATGGTTTGAGTATGAGTTATGAGGTTTTGATGACCTTCTGTAACCCTCTGTAGACCTTCTATAAAGCCTCTGTCTTTGCTCTATCTCTGCTCTGTAACTATTCGGTATCTGCTCTGGTACTGTATTGTACTATTCTGTAGACCTACTGTAAGTGTTTTGTAGAATGTATGTGTGACTTTGGAAAGGTTTTCTAACTTTTGGAAAGGATGAATCTAAGTTCAAAAGAGCTAAAACAAATGGAAAACGCAGTTGCTGAAGACTGAAGAGAAGACTGAGTGATAGTGACAGTAGTGAGCTGTGAAGAGACATTGTAGTGGCTCTGGTACCTCTTCATATCACACATACCTCTTGGGAGGTGCATCCACGACCTAAGAAGGATTATTGATAGTTATTATGAGAGTATTGTAGTGAGGATATGATGTACTATTGAGAGAGAGAGTAAGAGATAGTCAAATCTATTAAAACTGTGTAATTGTATATGAGAGATTGAGAGAGAAAACTATGAAGACATTGAAGATGAATACTATGTGATTGATTTCCATTCAAAGATGGTGTATTCCCTATTTTTTTTGTTCTATTGATGGATTCTATGAAGATGTTGAAGATTATGGTTGATTCTATTAAATCTGTGGGAAATATCTACTATGATGCTATGTGAAGATTTGCTATTTCTTTGTTTTGGTCATTGGAAGAATAAAATAAAAGCTTTTTGATTTTACAAGATAGATTTTATTGTAGTAGAATCCCCTTTTCCTTTGTGTTCCTCTTGGGGCTCTATGTTTTTGGTGCACAACCGGGGAAACTTGCTATCAACAAGCATCAGAGGAGGCTAAAAATGAAGGAAATGGCATTGCCAAGAAGAGAAGAATTCAATGGATATTTGCAAAGTTCCTTCTTCCACTGAAGAGTTGGAGATTCTCATTACCAAAGCCACTTTCTACAAGAAGTTCATCCCACAATGGCGGAAACATATTACCATCATGATGCATGCTCTATGTGGTGGACTGTTTCCTCTTCTTGTTAAAGCAACAAAAACTTGTATCTTGGTAGAAAACAGTTTGGGAACAAACTGAAGAGCAGAAACAGAGAGAATGACCACCCATGGAAGTTTTGGCATTCATTGAGAAGTTTCTAGACATCATCAAGTGGGAGATTTTGAAGAAGCTTCAAGAGTCGTGGTCTGTGGAGGTTCACGAAAACAAGAAGGAAAAGAGTTGGAATTTGTTCGTGGATGCTCAACAGCAAGATACGTGGGATGCTTGGTGCACTGACAATTTTCTGTTTGTCCAATTAGCAACCCACTGGAAGTTGGTAGACTGAGTGTTTTTCACAATATACACTGTTGAAACCCTCAAAAGCTCGCATTATTATGATGGCACAACAACGATCCTAAGAAGAATGAGTTTTTGATACTTTCAGAACAGAATATCTTCCCCTTTGTAGTGGTTTGAAAGCCGAATTCAAAGATGTTGAAAAGAAGGAAGTAGAAGAGATGTTGGCTAGAGAATCCTCCAGAGACTGAAGCCCTCTCTGATACTATCCTATTGAGTATAGACCAACTGGTTGGAGCCAACCCCCTGATGAATGACGCAATCAAGAGGCAAGCGTTAGAATGAGTCCAAAGGTACGTGAGAAGAGAGAAGGCAAAAATCAAGGCTGAGAACGAGCTCGTAGTAGAAGCTTCCTTTGATACCCTAAAAGCACTCTTCATAGAAGTTCCCATGGCAACTCATGGTCCCCTTCCTAGTCAGATTCGTCTTGGAAATATTGATGACAGGCTAGCAAATGTAGTCCCATTGCCAGTTTTTAAGGGAGAGTACAATGAAGACCTTGATCTTCATTAGCACGATTTATGGTAGCATGTGTAGCTAACAATGCAAGAACCCCTGAGCATTGGTTAGCAATATTCCTCGCCACTTTCAAGGGCGCAACGTTTCAGTGGTATGAGAGACAATCAACAGGAAATTTTGGCACATGGGACGACCTGAAGTTGGCCTTCCTCACTAAATTGAGGCATGAAGGTTTTGAAGAGCGAATGCGAGAGGAGTTCATGAACCTAAGTCAGCCCTCTGGAGAAAGAGTAGAAGCTTATGTCTTGCGAATGGAATCCATCCTGAAGAGATGGACTAACCATCATTTGGACGAAGGTATCCAGAAAGGAGTGTTTCTCAGAGGCCTACAACTAGAAGTTCGCAAGTTTGTGGAATTGAGAAGACCAGTCAGTCAATATGCAAGCTGCAGTGGAAGGTGCAAGATTGTATGATGAAGTTGAAGCAAGGTTGTCAATGACTCCAGGAAGAGGAGTCTTACCTCCTCCTATATCAGGAATGGTATACCCACCAAATGCAATCCCAGGGACAATTCCCTACCTCTATCCCCAGATGCAAACAATGCCGCAGTATAATGCACCTAATCCACTGTGGTCACCACAGATGACAGTGCCTCAAATGATGGTTCAACCACAACAACAGTGGCCTCAAACAGTTCCTCCAATGGCGATTCAACAATAGTGAAACCCTACCAAGTGAAATCAACAACCCCAAGTCTCAACAGGAGCTCTAAATCAGAATTAGAACAAAGGACCCTCTGGATCGACCCAGCCAATGTATACAGTAATTACAGAAGCTTCCCAAAACCCTACTACAAGCACTTCAGGAGGTGAAAATTTGAAAGACTACTTATCTAACTCAGTTGCAAGTATCAAAAAAGAGCTTCTGGATGTGATTACAGAGTAGCTATAGATGCTGAAGGTGAATAATGCCAATATATCCACTCTTGTGGGAGCTGGAAGAGATGTGATGCCCTCTAATACATGGTGCAGAAAGTGTTGTCAAGCGAGACATTTAGCCACTGAATGTACCCGAAAACCAACCATTCCTAGAGCCTTCTATTCCTACTGTTTGCGGAAGAACCATACAGAGGATATTTGCTCTCTGAAAGAGATGCATGAATGAAGATAAAATGATGAAAATGCAAGATTCAACTTACTAGAATCCAAAATGACAACACAGGATATTGGACCAAAGCCTAGGGAGTTTGGTCCTAATTTCGGTCCAAGGAGGTTTCCCTCTCAAAGTTACAGGAGGATGACAATCTGGTGGTGGTCAAAGATCAGAGGTGGAATATTACAGGTGTGGAGAAAAGGGACATATCACATCGAATTGTCCAAATCCTAGACGATCTGTGGATTACAAGCCCTTATGCAGCCAATGCAAAGGTGAAGGCCACACTGCAAAGGACTATCCAAGCCCAGCCACTGTAAAGGCCAATGGCACTGATAGCCAACAGAAGGTACAAGAGCCTGCCTCCAATTTGGTAGAGTTGGAAGTTGCCGTTGTCACGTGCACCAAGAAGAAGGAACCAATGGTTCATAACAAAAATAATTCTCTTGCCAAGATTGTGAAGTTCAACCTGCCAACAGAGGGACAGAGCAGGACAGGATAGAACAGTGCAATACAGAGCACTGTAGTGCTACAGAGAGTCACACAAATAGTCCCAAAGAGACATGACCAAAGGCCTAGGAGATAGATGATAAAGAGGCCCTTCCAGAAACAGAGGAAGTGCCGATGCTATCATTACTAGAAGAAAAAGGAAAGATGAAAATAGGTGTAGCCCCATTCCCCAACAAGCTGGAGAAGCCTGTGGATCCTATTAAAGATTATGACTTGGTCAAAGACCTAGACACTTTTAAACCAAACCTAATATTTCGATAGTTTTTTATGCTGTCTTCCAGCTATTGAAAGAAATTCAAAAGCATCTTGACAAGAAAACATGGACTAAGGATCGCTCCTTCAACAGCGACCAAGCCCAATAAGGCCCCGGAGCCTGTAAAAGAAGTAGATGTGGCTAATGCCTTCCTAGATCCTGGAACCCCAAAGATTAGTGTATGGATAAAAGGATGCTTTATTTCAAATGCATTGATTGATGGAGGCTCATCAGTAAACATAATGACAAATGTGACAATGAAGGACTTAGGGTTGCAAGGAATTCAACCTACATAGTGGCTTATCAGATTGGCAGACCAAAGTAAAGTCAAACCGTTGGGCATCCTCCCATACATAAAAACAACCCTTGAAGGAAGAGATTATTGACTGACATATTTTGTGGTTAAAAAAAATTCTTATGGACCTCATACCCTTTGCTGTTTGGAAGACCTTGGCTTTTTTAAGCAAGACCTAGGACGGATTGGTTCAAAGGAACCCTAACCCTAGGCAGAGGACCCAATAAAGTGGTGTTAAAGTTGTATGGATCGCAAAAAGGAAATGGATCCACATCCATTGAAGTCATAATTGACTCCTCCAACGAGGTAACAGATGGTACATCAGGAGATGAAGAGGCTGTTAAAATACCTTTCCCAAGAAAACAGAGGCATAGTCCCTAACAATGGATACTGTAAGCCAACTGCCAAGGGAATCAAAATCCTTGTCCATGGGAAAATACCTCCTGCCTCAACTAGAATTAACTTTTGAAATCACCTCTGACAGTGAAAAAGAAGCATGGATGTACTGTTCTTCCTGTTACATGACAGTCGCAGAGACAGAACAGAGACAGAACAGATACAGAGCAGTAATAGATACATAGATAGAGCAGAGGCAGAACAGAGACAGAGCGGATACAGAGACAGTCACAGAGACAATAACAGACATAGAGCCAGAGCCAGAGGTAGAAGTAGAGACAGAAGCTATGACAGAAGCAAAAGCAGATGCAGAGGCAGAAAATATGTTATTCTCTTACAGAGCCTCTACAAAAGCAGAGACAGAGCCTCCAGATGAAGAGGATAAAAATTTTGAGAAAAAAAATGAAGCAGGTTATGGAAGTGTAGATGAAGAATTTCTTATGATAGCGGATGATCTTGGTGATGTCCCTATAGAGACCTCAGAGGCTGAAGATTTTAGAGTGTTGGATGTAATGACCATGGTTCCATTTGGGTTGGCCAATGGACCACAAAGTATGCATAATCTGTATAAGCAATGGATTAAAAGCATAAAAATTAAGTTCACTAGTGGCTCCTGTCACCCTGACCATTCAGTCCAGAGAAAAGACGATGATGATGCTCCCTGCCAAACAACAGAAGCCAAAGCTATCAAAGCCTCGGTCCCTAGAAGGTCCAGTGCTATGTGACATTCCTAGACGCATCCTCTGAAGATGAATACCTAATTTCAGAAGAAATTACCACTCACACAGAAGCAAACAAAGCTCTGATACCCTTTCAGCAACCTAAACAGACAAACAAGTCATTTGTTCAGAACGAGAACACTGGTTCTAGTGGAACATCAGACGAGGATACTACTCTCTTGAAAGAGTCAGACCTCTATCCAGAAGCAATCCATGGGACATTTATCCACAAAGTGGAAGGTGAAAGACAAGTAACGTTCTTGGATACTAACGGTATCGAACGTCACCTGAAAGTGGGCCTCAATCTTCTAGAAGGAGAATTAGTGGTCCTGCGAGACCTACTAAAGGAGAACTTAGATGTGTTTGCTTGGTCATATAAAGACCTAAAGGGGATTGATCCCATAGTATGCCAACATCACATTGATCTAGAGCCTGATGCCAAACTTGTAAGGCAAAGATAAAGGCGCATGAATCCTAATTATTCTGCTCTGGTTAAGGCTGAATTATTGAAACTTCTTGAAGCCGAGTTCATTTATCCCATTGTGGCTAACAGTGAATGGGTGTCACCCATTGAGGTAGTACCTATGAAGAACGGGAAACTTCGAATATGTGTTGACTTTCGGAAGCTCAATTTGAAGATGAAGAAGGATCATTTCCCTATCCCTTTTACATACGAATTGTTGGACACAGTGGTAGGCCATGAGCTGTATTCCCTCTTGGATGGATTTAGCGAATATAACCAAGTCCAAATCACAGAAGAGGACCAATCCAAAACAACCTTCACCATAGAATGGGGGACCTATGCCTATAGCGTGATGTCATTTGGGCTCTATAATGCTCTTGCCACCTTCCAACGAGTAATAATGGCTACCTTCCAGAATCATCTTCATGATTTCATCGAGGTGTATCTTGATGACTTCTATGTCTATAGTTTGATCTGTGAGCATTGGGGATACTTAGAGCAATGTTTTGACAGATGCCGCGAGTATGGGATTTCTCTCAACCCCAATAAATGTTTCTTTGGTGTCTCTTCGGGAGTTCTTTGGGCCACATTGTCTCCGCACAAGGGATTGCAACAGACCCGGTGAAGATTGAGAAGATTGCCGCCTTAACAGCACCAACAAACCTCAAGAAATTGAGAGGATTTCTTGGCCATGTGGGCTATTACAAAAGATTTATTGCACATTTTGCAACCAAGGCCGCCCCTCTGCATAAGCTCCTAAGGAAAGATGTGTATTTCCTTTGGATTGATGATTGTGAAGAGGCCTTTAATACCCTAAAACAGTGCCTTATCCAAGCACCTATTTTACAGCCTCCTGACTGGACGAAGGAGTTCCATGTGCACACAGATGCATCAGTTGAAGGGCTAGGTGCTGTCCTATGTCAAAAGGGCCCCTCTAAATTAGATCAACCAATTTATTATTCAAGCCGAAAGGTCACTCATAGGGAACGTAACTATACAGTGACAGAGCTTGAGTGCTTGGCAATGGTGTTTGCACTAGAGAAGTTTTGACACTATTTATTGTCAACGCATTTCAAGTTCTATGTGGATCATGAAGCCCTCTCCTTCCTGATGAAAAAAGTAGATGTTAAAGGATGGCTGATGAGATGGTTGCTCCTATTCCAAGAGTTTGATTTTGAAGTGGTCACTAAGCCTGGCCATTTTCATGTCCTAGCTGATCATCTGTCATGGATCCCTCAAATATAAGAAGAGGAACAAGATGATCCTGACCTTCCTGATTCTTCTTTGTTTCTAGTTGAAACAGTTACTCCCTGGTATGCAAACATAGCCAAGCTCCTGGCAACTCAACAGGATCCTCATGGCATCTCAAGCCGTGAGAGAAAGAAGCTTCTTTTAGAATCAGCCCCCTACACTTTGCTCCGCGGTGCACTGTACAAGAGAGGCAAAGATGAAGTATTGCAAAGATGTGTTGTAGGGGATGAAATTGACATAGTATTGAAAGCATGCCATGACGAACCATGTGGTGGACACTTCGCAGGAGAAGTGATAGCAGGAAGGCTCTGTTAGTAGGATACTGGTAGCCGACCCTCCACAAGGATGTATATGATTACTGTAAGAGATGTGATGCTTGTCAGCGAATGGGGAAACCCACCAAAACAAGTGGCATGCCATTGCAACCCATTCTTCCCCGAAAGCCGTTCGAGAAGTGGGGAATTGATTTTGTGGGTCCCATTGATCCTCCCACCAAACGGAAGCAAAATAGATACATCATAATATGTACCGATTATGTCACAAAGTGGTGTGAAGCTAAAGCCCTGAAACGGGACGATGGTAACATCGTAGCCCTGTTTATGTATGAAAATATTATCACCTATTTTGGCAATCCCCTTGAGCTAGTAAGTGACAGAGGTACTCATTTCCTTAACAAAATCATGGAGGAGTTGACAGAGCTGTATAAGATCCACCATCGCAAATCCACTCCTTATTACCCTAGAGCCAACGGCCAACTTGAAGTCACCAATCGCATTCTCTACTCGATTCTGACAAGAATGATTGCCGCACATCATCGCAACTGGGACAATCGACTTACAGAGGCCCTTTGGGCATACAGAACCTCTCATAAGGTAGCTACATGATAGACCCCTTTCCAACTAGTTTATGGTATAGAAGCCGTCGTCCCTGTTGAATTGGAATTTCCCTCTTTGCGAGTGGCAGTTAAAGAACGCTTGGGAGATAATGAGTCACTGCAACGCCGTCTCCTGCACTTGGAATGTTTGGATGAGATACGAACAGATGGCCCTACAGTGCATGGAAACCACTCAAGCGTGACGAAAAGCCTATCATGATAGTTTCATCAAGCACAAGGAGTTCAAAGAATGTGATCTTGTCCTGGCCTATGATTCGAGGTTTGGCAAGTTTCCTAGCAAGCTTCTACAACGGTGGATGGACCCATACAAGGCACTTACTGTCAATTCTAACCGCTCTATTCAAGTGTAGACCGTTGATACCTTTGATGATCCCTTCCTGATCAATGGCTATCATATGAAAAAGTACTTCCCTCCCTGGGGATCTTGACAATCACAGTCGGCCTACCCTTTCCCTTTTGGGCGTCACACTGTCCTTCTCGTTGTGCTTCTGATAGCCCTTATGATTCACCTCATGAGGCGGTCTCGTTCTGCTAACCCCTCGTAGAAACATCTCAACCTAACATTGTTCTCTTCTCGTCTGATCCAACAATGGTGGCGAGGTTGGTCCTGATATATGGTATTTCTACCATTCTCTTTTTTACCAAAAAAATTAAAAAAAATGAAAAAAAAACAAAAAAGAAAAAAATAAACAAAACTGTTATGGGAGAAAAGGAAGAAATTCCCTGTCATAACAGGCCTCGTTCCAAGAAAAGGTGGAAATACCCTTGGGCGGGAAGCTAACTGTGAAAAAGGTGGTAACACACCGCAATTCAAGATAGCTGACTCATTAGCAGAACCTTTCGAGAAAGTAATTTGGAGCCACCTCCCTTGGTGTGCTATCTCTGCAATATCAGTCCCGTTCGCCCTTCTTAACAGACGATCTTTTCTTACAAATTATTGAAGTACGAGATTTGTAGGCTGCCTCCCTGGGTACGCCTCATCTTCAAGATCCTAATGACAAAAACAGCTGCCATGATCTTCATAACCAACCCCTTGAGTGATGCGAGCTTTCATCCTAATAGGATGGAGATGTGAGTGTGGGCTGCCCTCTGTATCTATCCGAGAGTGAGACTAAGGGTGGGGTGAGTGACCAATCTTTCCCTTCAAATTAAATGAGAGGTGAGATGTGTGAATGGAGTGTTGCATGGGATGGGCCTCTCAATGCACAAAGCACAATCTGTTCTTGTGCACTACATCATAAGGCTCCCTGGCCTTCCTTCTTGCACTGTATGCCGACACAGGGCGAGATGCACAATTGCACCATCAAAAGTGCACAAGGCATACAACCTCTACACAAGTGACAGTGAGGATTACATTAATGGGTTTTAGGAATGGGTTGCCCTTTGTATCTTTCAATAGAGCGTGAGATAGAGGGTGGGTTGAGTGTGACTGATGTTTCTTCAATCAATTATTGAGAGGTGAGGATTGAGGGACGTTACGACCATTGGAGTGAGATACGTTCCTGTTTCCCTATGCACCCATGGGATGGGTCTGTGCCATCAGCACATGACACGTCACTCTATTCTGTACACTGCACTACAAGGCTCCCTAGCCTTTCTTCTTGCACCTATGCCAGACAGGGTGTCAAGGTTGTGGGAGAGAAGGAAGGAGTCTTACTTGTAGCTTGCTCACTTGCACAATGGGGGAATACACACAAAGATGGAGGCTGAAAACAGTTTTCCTCTTCTTAGTTGTGTAAGCCAAAAAGAACTCTAGTACAGAGAAATAGAAGAACCCTATATATGGGTCTCAAACCAAACTTAACTAACTAAGGTGGCATACTAACTGAGCCACGAACTAGAGTAGATAAGGATAGATGTCATCTAGCTATTATTCATGGGCGGTGTACCAACCGCATCTGCAGCTAACAAGTCGGTGACATAAATGCACAACGGTCACCCTGGCATATCATGAGTGGAGCTCAATATCTCAACACTCCCCCTCGAGCTCAATCCCAATTCTTGCACACCAAGCAGGTCTCTGAACTTGCGCAGCTTCTCTGCGCCCAATGCCTTCATAAATATGTCAGCTTTGTGATCCTCTGTGCTGACATAAACTAGATCAATAAGACCTAGTAAAACCCTCTCCCGCACATAGTGATAATGCACCTCAATGTGCTTTGTTCTAGCATGATAGACTGGGTTATTTTCCAAGTGTATACTACTCATGTTGTCACAATAAATGAAAACTGGCCCATCTGTAGGCTGATGCATATCATAAAGTAGCTTATGAAACCAAGCTACCTCACATGCAGCCATTGCTGCATCCCTATACTCAGCCTCTGTGCTCGACAAGGCAACTGTAGGTTGTTTCTTGCTGCTCCAAGTGACGGCAGCACTCCCAAAAGAGAACACATATCCACTGGTAGATCGTCTATCAGAAATACTACTAGCCCAATCAGTATCACTGTATCCATGCAACTGTATCTGAACCCCAGTCTCATAAAATAGTCCATACTGCAATGTGGACTTCACATACCTGAGTATGCGTCTAGCCGCATCCAAATGCGATTTCCTTGGAGACTGCATAAACTGACTTACCAATCCAACAGCATAGCTCAAATATGGCCTGGTAATAGTCATATAAATCAAACTTCCTAGTATGCGTCTGTACATAGTAGGGTCTTCCAGAAGCTCACCTGCATCTACGCTCAGTTTCACATTCTGCTCCAAAGGAACTGAAATAGGCTTACAGCGTATCATCCCATATTTGGACAGCATGTCCAATCCATTCTGCCTCTGCAAGAGCCGTATCCCACTTGGTGATCTAATCACCTCAATGCCCAAGAAATAACGCAGCTCTCCCAAATCCTTCATCTCAAACTTCTGCTTCAATAGCATTTTCACATGAAGGATATCTTCATCACTATCACCTATCATAATCAAATCATCAACATAAATGACAAGTAGCATAATATATTTCTCTGTTTTTCTCACATAAAGTGAGAAATCTGCCTTGGAAATCTGAAAGCCAATAGTGACAAGATATTGTCCTATCTTGTCAAACCATGCTCTAGGTGCTTGCTTCAAGCCATACAAGGCTTTCTTCAACCTGCAAACAAACTCAGGATGAACAACATGCACATAACCTGGTGGCTGCTCCATATAGACATTTTCTTGCAAATCACCATGCAAGAAGGCATTCTTTACATCCATCTGATGTAAAGACCATCCGTTTGATGCAACCATAGCAATGACTGCTCTTACGGTTGCCATCCTTGCAACCGGACTGAATGTTTCTTCATAATCAATGCCATATGTTTGTGTATACCCCTTGACTACTAATCTTGCCTTGTATCTATTCACAGAACCATCTGCATTGTGCTTCACCTTATAAATCCACTTACAACAAATTGCATTGTTATCTTTAGGCAAATGTACCAATTCCCATGTAGCATTTGCTTCCAAGGCATCCATTTATTCATCCATGGCTTTCTCCCATTTTTCTTTTCCCATGGCTTGCTCAAAAGAAGTGGGTTCTGGTTCCTGTATCACTTTGACCATATAGGCATAGTGAATGGCTGTAAATCCATCATATTTCAGCCTATCCACAGGATACCTAGCTCTGACAGACCTATGCAAAGTAGGTTCACTCCCAGGTGCTCTCAAAACATCCCTAGTCTTCCTTACTCCAGGTGTAACAATAGAAGGAATACCCAACTCATCATCAATGCTCTATTCTGAGCCACTGGATTCACCATCCACATAAGAGTGACCTGCATTCACATCAAACATGGACTGATCTACCTTCTCTTTTCCTTTTCGTGAAATCTGCATACCACTATCTGCATTGCTTTGAGAAGATTCTCCTGATCTCAATCTGCCTGTCCATGGCGAAGAATATGAACCACTACTAGAGGACACTCCATGTCCACTAATATCTTGTGACTGCTACTGTGAATTCTGTGTAGCATTACCATTTTGTGTATCTACATTATCAATCATATTTACTGGTTTATACCAGCTACTTATCTCATCAAAAACATCTCTGCTCACTGTAAACTTACGAATAGAAGGGTTATAGCATCTATACCCTTTCTGCCTGTAGAGAGTAACCAATAAAGATGCACTTCTCAACTTTTGGATCGAACTTGGATCTCAACTCATCTGGCACATGAACATAGGCAATGCAACCAAAAATTTTCAAATGAGAAATATCTGGTTTCCTACCAGTATACCTCTCCTCTGGAGTCATGCCATGTATTGCTGCAGTGGGAGTCCTATTCATTATGTAGATTGCTATAGCAACTGCCTCAACCCAGTAAAAATCTGGCATTTCTTTTTCATTGAGCATGGCACGAGATACCTCTCGAATATGCCTGTTTTTTCTTTTTGCAATTCCATTTTGCTGTGGGGTATGACAACATGAATATTGCTGCTTTATGCCATGCTCCTGCAAGAACCTTGCAAACTCATTTGAGAGGTACTCTCCCCCTCCATCTGACCTTAGGCATTTTATTTGCAGGCCTGTTTCTTTTTCAACCATAGCTTTAAGAGTTTTGAAATGCCCAAAAACTTCACTTTTCTTTTTCATAAAATACACCCAAATTTTTCTGCTATGGTCATCAATAAATGTGACAAAATAATGACAGCTTCCAAGAGATGCAGCTTTAGTAGTCCACACATTAGAGTGGATTAATTCCAATGGCTTCTTACTCTCTTGAACATGTCTAGGAAATGGTTTCCTTGCTTGTTTTCCAAATTGACAGGCGTCACATACCTTATGCATTTCTGCAACCTTGAATTTAGGCAATCCTGCAACAATATTTTGGGCTTGCATTGATTTAAGTTGCTGTACATTAACATGACCAATGCGTTTATGCCAGATATCAATATCTGCAACTACACCGGTCCCATGTGCAAACATTGCTGCAATCAATTCAGGCATGTCTGCATCCAACGTAAACATTCTTCCCTTCTTTCCTTTTGATATCAAGCGACCTTTATTTTTCATATCCTCAACAAAGCATCCATGAGGATTAAATCTGACCTGCAAGCCCTGCTCAACCATTTGACCAACAGAAACCAGGTTCTTGGTGATATTCGGGATATGAAATACATTCGACAAGTATTTCTTTTTCCCATCCTGCATAGACAAATGAATTTTTCCAATCTGCACAACAGGATGTGCAGTATCATCACCAGTCTCCACAAATCCTGGTTTTTTCATTTTCCTTGCATCATCTTGCATCCATTCTGCATGACTTGTCATGCGGTTTGATACACCTTAGTTGTTGTATTTGAAGGTCCTTTAGATTTTTTTATAAAAAAATCTAATATTTCCTCTAGTTAGACTTGAACATACTCAATGATCCAAACAAATTTGAGGATATAATGAAGTGTAATGAAGCATTTGTCTATTTGAGTAATTTTGATGGTGACTTTCAATTATTGAAATAAAGTATCTATGGTTAGGGTTTTACTTTGAAACTTTGAAGTTAAAATTTTTATAAGAATCTTTATTTAAAACCCTTGATATATAAAATTTAGATCTCCAAACTCATTTCACTTTCATTCTCTACTTCTCTATACCTGTGGTTCCTTTGTTCTCTCTTTCTCTATGCCATGGCTACTTCTCTTGCCTTTGTCGCATGGATTAGCTCCACACGCTACCTGCCTATAGGAGACTAGATTTACCTTTTGCATGGCCTTAAATCGAGAGAGATCACTTTTCATGGTAGATCCTAGCTCTAGCATATTGGCATCATTTTGTGATGACTCTTAGGTGGATATCGATAGATTTTTTGTATAGTCTACATGTTGGATCGAGCCATGCAAAGGTAATAAATCGAGCTCTGGTGCTTGTGGGACAACAACTCCATGCTAGAGCGCGATGTAGCCTTTGCCATCTATGTTTGTGCACTGATATGCAAGAGGATAGTGAGAAAGATATCAATGCACCCTCTCAGCCGCCGCAGCTATAGTATTTCAAGAGGAAGCCTAAGGAAATCGCTCTCAATCTGTGAGGAGGCAACATAGAGCTTAGCTATTGTATACCCACCTCTTTGCCCTGCTAAGATGCTGAGCAATGAGCCACCCCCTTACTTCTCTCCATGTTGTCACCATCGAGGGGGTTGAATACCTATTCATGCAAGATGTGTTGGAGATTTTGGAGATAAGAGAAGAAGAACTATACTATATCATGATGCGTGATGCACCAAATGATTTTATAGATTTTGATGTACAGGATGCACCACCATATATGAATGAGGTAGCTGGATATGATGGCGTGAGTGTCGATGACATATTTTTTTGCCATTGTGAGCATCCAAAAGAAAATTAAGGATGCGACACTAGAGAATGACATCTCCAACTAGGATTTTGAGTGCTACAGGAAAGTCTTTTTTATCCTTGACCCAAGTACATGATACCTTTCTAGGAGAGAGATGAGGGTGGCCCAATTGTATGAGCACACTTAGATGCTCCATTATAGTGACAGATAGATAACATGGATGAGGTAATTTTTTCGATTTTTAGCGCAACTTTATCCATAGGACCTCCAAGGCATAAGGACCTAAATCATGATATTTGACCAGGATCGGACCCTGCAAGAGCCATGTCCACAAGCTCACGTCATCTTGGGGATTGAATCTCAATGCAAGCTTGTGGACATGGCTCCTATAGGGGACTAATCTCGGTCAAATTTCATGATGTGGGTCCTTATGCCCTCTCGAGGCCCTATGGGTGAAGTTGCACACAAAAGTGAAGTATATATCTTTAATACCTTATGAATAGTGAATTTGATATTGAACTTATGTGACGCATGACATTATCTATATGGATGAGTTTTCATCTAGGCAAGGTGGTTGGTCTGGTGACCAAGGAAGGGTACATGACTCCACATTGAAAGAGTACATTGACCAGCTTGTCATCAGCGACATAGTAGTATTTCATAAGACATGTTTTCCTTCTTTCACTGAGAAATTTTTGAAGCTAAGGGCACTGATGAATGCTGGCCCCTTCAAGACCATCCCGACTAACTCCAGCTTGGAGAAAGTAGTGTTGCTTCGACGTTCAAAGTTGCTCTACTTGCTCACAAGTACTAGGTTTGGGCCCACTTTTCTCCATGGTGGCATGTGGTATGATTGCTAGAGTTGAAGACCCTAGTGTCATTAGGCAGGAACTTTTGGGAAAAAACGTATTGTTGCCTATGATAAAGAGCAGCTTTAACCATGGGGAGCCTAGCTCCAAGAAGCCTAGGAAATATTAGATGTACTTACTACCTAATGATGTACTTACTACCTAATGTAACACAGTTTGTAATCTTGTCTTGTATCAATAAAAATCAATGTTGTTGGATTTGAGTGCAATGTAGTTTGCGATACGTGTCATTTATTATTTAATACTTATTTGTAGGATTTATACGCAATATGATTCGTCATTTAAATTTAATACACATCGCTTTATGGAATTTTTGCATAACATTTATTTATTCGAAGACATGTAAGGATAACTTAAATAAATAAGTAAAACAAATAACATAACTAAATAAAAATAAGATGTGCCAAAAATTTGTATTCATATTCATAAAAATTTATAGAGGATTCAATATAAGCAAGGTTTTACAAAATCCTTTGAGAAGCTAGCTTCCATAGAGATCTCACTAGTAGACTCCTATTGTTGGTGCTCTCTGCCCCAGAACTGTCCCTCCATCACCGAAAGAATTTCACTATTTGTAGATTCTTATCAGTGAAATGATGATCCTCCTTGCATGCACTACTAGATAGACTGAGTCTCTAAATAAGTCAATCAGGAAGACTTCAACGGCTTCCCATTACTTAGTTTATTTTAATGTGTGTATACATTCCAAAGAAAATTGATTTACTAGCTCTAATTATGAAATTGACTCTCATTATGAAGATAATAATTATTATTAATGAGGTATTATATGCTAGTTCATGGAAGAAAGACTTGGGAGACCCTCCCAAGACTAGCTTATTAAAATTATGTTTGTAGTGTAGAACAACAAAAAGAACTAGCCTAGTGGATAGTCACTTGGTAGTTAAGTGCACTTGGGTGACGACACTACCAAAATGGGTGACCTCCTAGGAAGATTTTCCTACAAGCTAGTGGGAGCTTCTCGCGTGCAGCCAATGGTGCCAAAATGAAGCCTTCCTAGCCAAGCATGCCAAGGCCAAGATGCCAAGGTCTATGCCTTGGTCGCTGCCTTAGTTGTAAGCCTTGGAGTGACGGGCCGCCCGATGATGCGCCATGCAGTGCTCGCCCATAGATTCCTAAATTTTTATACTTGTGCTACAAAAATGGAGCTCCCTCTCTAACATCATCAATGATGTCATTAAAAGTGCTAAAAGAAAGCGTTCTGTCTATATCATCGATGATGTCATCGAAAAACATTAAAAAGTAATCCCCTGCAAAACTATAAATTGAGGGATTGGGGATGACCAAGAAGGGGGAAGAAGAGCAATCTTGACGAGGACAAGATGCTAATCGAGGAGAAGGAGACTCTATTCCGCGAGAGGAAGAGACATCATTCCATTCAACCCAAGGAAGGGGATACGCAAAAGGTCTCTCATCCTCTTCTACTCTAACTTGAGAAGAAAAGACACTAAAGAACTTTATCCTATTCTATCAATCCAGTTAGAAGTCATATCTCTACTCTTGTCCCTATTCCATCTATTAGAGAGAGAGAGAAGTATTGCTCTCCATGAGGTAGGAAGAACCATCCAGGAGGCTTACATCATTGACTCCCGCAATAACCATCATCATCATCAAGAGTCTTACACCCTTGCCAACCGGTATTACTACCGTGTTCTTCTTCTTCTACGAATCATATATCCGTCATGGCCCCAAAGAGAAAGAATTCAAAAGTGGAAATCATGAATGACCCTACTAATGTGGAAGCAAAAGTTAGAGTTGCGAGCATGGGAGTCACTAATGGAGTCACTAGTGCGGATAACAATCCTTTACCAGTTTCGATACCACAAGTTTTTTTTTCTAAAAATTTATATTTGAATTCAATAGAAATAAAATAAGTCTCTTAAGAAATATTGCAATATAAGAGTATTCACTTGGTAAATTAATAGAACTTCTTATAGACTAGAAACTGTTAGGGAAACCACGAAATTCCGGAGCTCAAGAGAAATCATGAGGATTTTTTTTCAAGATGGATTTATTAAGAATGAGCCCCGAAGAAACTAGTCAAGGATATAGTTTAATCTTGAAGCTTTGATAGAAGATTTTAAGACCGAAAATATCTCTAAGTTAAAGCAGTTGACTTAAGGCCAAGAAACTTGGTTATAAGAATAAACCTTAAAATGGGAAGTTAGAGACCCCAAAATCTAGATACCCCAGGGGAAGAGCTCACTGCGTAAATTTCAAATGTTGATTGCTACAAGATTAATCATCATTTGAAAGTTGCATGAGTGTTTGAAATCATAATTGCTTGGACAACAATCTTGCTTTATGATTTTCTAGATTAGATCTTGATTGAATTAAGTATTGGAACATATATCAATTGAGGAGCCCTATACCTCCCTCAAGGATAGGTTTTGAATCCCCATACCAAGAGGTGATGTTTCTACTGCCGCAAAAGTATGGACGACTCCGATGGCAAGAGGTCTCCTAGCAAGGATTGCATTAAGTAGGAGGTGGTTAGGGTGCCATGGGGGGCTCTAGCTAGTAAATCCTTTATGCACCTAGGAACTACTTGGTCCCCTGTATGGTCCAAGTTCTACTTGGGACACCTAAAAATGCTAGCTATAGGTGGATTTAATCTTGGTGACATGCAAATGCGCCGAATGAGATAGAACGTCAAATTGTAATTTTTCTCTTGTATGGGTGGGAGAACACACATTATGGAACATAATCATTGAATTTGCTTTATTCTAATTGTATGTCCCTGAGTAAATTATGCAAATGAACAATTGTGCATAAAAGGGTTCTTTTTTTTCAATGAAGCTATTTTTATATGTTTCATGTAATGTGGTAGGTAATTAGATAACTAAGAAATTTCATAGATGGAAGCGGGTGGATGGATTCCCAATAAATCTAGTCCTATGGCAGTGTGGTCTTGATTAGTGGTCTCGCTGACTTACCTAGGGTTTGGTCTCAAAACCAAAAATGTAAATTATCTCAGGGGAAAGGTACGACGGTTGTGCCAGAGCACTGCAAGGGATTTCATAAATCCTTAGTCTGCTACTGGAAAAAAGTGTTGTACTCCGTGAACTAAGGGTAATGGCAGTAGCTCCTTCTGAACAAAAAGCCTCTCGAAGGACACCTCAAATGTGAGCTAGTTGTTGATAGGTGATTTTTAGATCAATTAGGAACCTTTAGGTCGGTCCTCCATGGGTAACAACAAGACTCTTCCCCTGTGGGATAGACCTAGGATTATAGAGTCGGACAAAATCCGAGGACAAAATCAGATCATTCTGGTTAGGGTACGGATGGCGACGGTTACAAGGTGTGTTGTATGTTACAAGGTGTGTGGTCTTTTGATAATGGTGGATCTCTCAGAGGGCCATTGTTTGCATGGCTTCCATAGACACTTGCAATGGTGGCGTGGTGGTGGAGTAGGGGGAGGTTGCCTCTACGTGGGAGTTCTTGGGGGGAATCTTTAGGAGGTTGCTTGCTTGGTGCATGTCATGTCTTCCAAGAGTGAGAACTTGAAACATAGAACTCAAATGGGTAAAATGAGGTGAAACTTTCAACTTATAGTCAAACTTTTTAAAAATTTATAAAGTTGAATTAATGTATCCAAAGTTCAAAAAAATATGACCAGTGATTAGATTGACTTGAAATTTTACATGTGGAATCTTCTAGGACACATCAATCACCCAAAAAAAAAATGGTCCCATCAGAAGCATTTGGGACACCTAGTCGAAGACTTGCATGTGGGGCCCTAAATTTGAGAGATCAGGGCTCCACACATGAGCCTCCGGTGAGGTATCCTAGAGAATTTTGATGGGGTCCAATTTTAAGTTTTCATGAGTTCTTATGATGCCCAACCCATGGGTGAAGTTTAACCAGATTCAGATTTATAAAATTGACAATTGAATATTTTTTTTCAAAATGCATGAACTAGATTATACTTCACTAAGAATAAAACAAAATCACTGAGTGCGCATACTTGCATATTAAATGTATTCTCGACCAAAATACGTGCAACATTGGAAACTTAAAAATTCACAAAATACAAATCATGGAAAAAATGGAATATCATATATCGGATATAGTATTGGCAATCCATAAAATAGAGTAAAGATATAGTGCATCCGGTCCAAGTACAACTATTTATCGATGTGTGCATGATTGCACATAAAATTTCTCCTCAACAAAACTACTGTAAAATTGAAAACTTAAAAATTCATGTAATGCAAGTCATGGGCAAAATAGAATATCACATATTAGATATAGTATTATAAAACCACAAAATACATGATAGATAGTACATCACATCAATTACAACTAGAGCTAGAAAAAATTTAGCTCCGTTTTGAAGGCATTGCAATTAAATATTTGAAGGTCTACTAGAAGGATAACGAGAAACTAAGCTCCATAAAATCTACAACCAAACTTGAGCTAAACATAGATCCATTTACAAGGTAGCTTCTCAAAGCGTGTTGTTGACATTAGGATTAAATGCATCCTTGTTGTTGCAAATCCTATGAACAAGAATAAAATCTATCGGCTTAATAGTGATATGTTGAAAATGAATGGCTAGAAGTTGACCATCACTCATGAGATCATTCAAGTAGCTTTCATCTGCCTCTTGGAGAGCAAGCAAGGCTTGGCTTTTGACCATCGCCCCACATTCCTTGCATCGTTCCTTGAAAGAACTTGTGATGATGCCCTAACTGCAGATCTTGTAGTATTTCTCGCACAACCTAGAGAATGGTGCCTTATGATCAATTAAGTTGACAATCTTCTGTAATTTCCTTATCTCACATAGAGTAGTTGTGCATGGTCTCCATCTTCGCTTCTTATGTGTTGGATGACATGTATTATTAGTTGGAGTAGTAGTGGAAGTTGGAGCAACTAGAGTACATGGACCACCATTTTTAGAAAATGGTAGACCATTATTCTTGATAGGCAGGCCATCATTATTGGCCATACTAGGGCCACCGTTGTCAGCCAGGAGGCTATTATCACTCACACTACACTCACTAGATTCAAAAGAGTGTTGAGCTCTTGCTCTTGCATGAACCTTCTTAATAGGAAGCTTGAAACGTGCCATGGTTGTGATAATGTAGGATAGTAAAGTGCCAGGTAGAGTGAAGAGTAATGGAAAAAATGAAAGGAGAGATTTGACTTAAATACACAACTTTTAAACTTATTGTAGTATAATGAACTTTAAAATGTCTTTAGTATAAATGACCTTTCAAACTTACTGTAGCATAAATGAACTTCTCTCTCTCTCTCTCTCTCTCTCTCTCTCTCTCTCCACCCCATCCCTCCCTCTCTCTGTCTTTCTGCCACCCCCCGCATGCACCTCTCTCTCTAGGCTAGTGAATCTTCCAAGGTTTGAAAATTTCAAATCTTTTTCTTAGGATTTCAAAATCAAATTTTCATAATTTAAATTCAATTTTTTGAAAGTTCTAACAATATCTTGTATCTATAGTCAAATAAAAGACTCAAGTAAAGATAACCTTAAACTTCACTCTCTAAGAAAGGCATTGTTACATTGTCCCAATCATCATCAAACTCTCCCCCAATTGGAGTCCACAACCTGCAAACACAATAGTATGAGTTATGCTTTAAAAAATTGAGACTTTGAAACTCACAATTTTGAATGAAGTTAAGAAGTTGGATTACAAAGGCTAACATCAAATTAAGAAAAGATGGTCTCCCTCTAGAAGCTTACATGGCTTAGTTTAAGCAAGAAACTTCAAGGATGAAAACATTTCATGTAAAATAACCTTTATAAGAATTTGGTAGGAAAACTAAGACAAGCATAACCTTTATAGAAGGTTGGTAGAAAAACTGATTCATTTGTCCTAACCTAGATATAGAGCATTCTGTCACAATATGATGGTGAAAAATGAACATTCCCTTGACCATTTTTTAACTTATGTCCTTTTAAGAAGCGAGAATGAGAATGATTCTAATATATTTTAACGTTGAAAAGTCATGAGGGTATGTCAATGATTGGCTTCATTTTTGGAGAAAATAGAATTTTATTTTTTAAGTTGTGAGGATTTTGATAAAAAGTGATCTTATCCTATAGTTTGGGGATAAAATAATAGGTGAATTATATTAAAGTACAAATACAAGATTTGCTTGATTGTAGAAGATCTCTTAGTATAGCATTATTTTGGAATCTCTTTTTAGAGAGAGAGAGAGAGGTGAGAGAAACACCTTAAGGGGCAAAAAAGAGAGTCCATATTTATCCTAATGTTTCTCTATGGTTGTGTGGAAAGAAAAGTAGCATTACATGGCGAATCACATGTTTCAATTGACCAATGGAGAAAAGGCAATAGGCGTTGATGATAATTTACCCAATGCCCATTTGTTTCGACTTTAATAAGAGGCCCAACTGTTCAAGGTTGATCTCACACCCCATTGGTCAAATAATAATTTTGCTATTTTAGGGAATGGAATTCCTGAATGCCCCATTGAGAAGGCTCATCTCACTCAGTTGTTAATTAAGACTTGACCCTACCAGATAATTGCTGGTCAACTCTATCGATTAGGGCAGGATGGTCTCATTCGACGATGCATGTGTAAACATGACATGGAGCGTGTGCTCCAAGAAGCCCATGGAGGCATTTCTAGTGAAAATTTTGATGGTTAGAATACATCATGTAAAGTTTTACAGGCCCAATTGTGGTGACCGACCTTGTTCAAGTATGCCACACATTTTGTCAAGCAGTAGTGCAATGAGTACTAGCGCACCAAACTGCCTATTCACAAGGACAAGATGGAGCTCTTACCTGTCATTGCTAGAAAACATTTTGAAAAATGGGGGATTGACTTTGTAGGACCAATCACTCTAGCTACCTAGTATTCCCAAGCATGCTATATCATAGTGGCATTTAACTATGTGACTAAATGGGTTGATGCCCAAGCCACTGACAAGAAAGATGCCCATACAACAGCTAAGTTCTTATGGGAACATGTGATTTCTCTCTTTGGTTTCCAGATTGAGTTGGTTAGCAATCAAGGGACTCATTTTCTCAATGAGGTCATTGAGCATTTGTTCTAATTATCCACCGCAAGTCATCTCCATACTATCCTCAGGCCAGTGACCGAGTCCACCAACAAGATGTGGTTGAATGTTTTGACCAAGACTGTTTCTACTTCGCGCTCTGATTGGGTTAACCAGCTTATGGCTGCCCTTTGGGCCTTTCAAGATTGTAACTAGCTAGACTCCATTTCAACTCACCTATGATATTGATGTTGTTATACTAGTTGAGTTTCTAATCCCTAGTCTTCACATTACAATTCAAGAGCATTGGGACTTGGACTAACCGTCTTGTAGAGTTGGAACACCTCACTGAAACTTGCCTATTGGCCATACATGCCCTCCTTGATAAAAAGGCTCGACGTAAGGTTTAGTTTGATAAACATATGCAACAACATTCCTTTGATAAAGGTGACTTGGTGCTCTTGTATTGTCTTAAAGGCCACAAGAAAAAATTGAAAATTTAAGGCCTAGGACCGTATCTTGTTTATCAAATTAGCAAGACATGCAATGTTGAGCTTGAAATCTTGGAGGGGAAAGGCATTAGACACTTTAATGGCAACCACATTAAGAAGTATTACCCCCCAGGCCATTACTTGCATGAATAGTCCATGCATTCTCCTAATGTTCATGTCAGCATGGTCATGGTGGCTCAACAAACATGATATGAGCAATTTGAATAGCATGTTGACACTCATAATTTGTTTTCACATAGTCCCATGCCAAACTCCTATTCATTTTTCAATATACAGGTAGTTTTTGTTTCTTTAATTGATCCCGAGGATGACCCTATCATTCTTCTAGCCTTTCTTTGAATCCAATTAACTACTACCCACTAGCAAGTTACTACTGATGCTCTCATTTATGAAGGTTCTATTTTGACACCCTTCCCTATAACCTTTGGTTGGATTTGGGCCAACCCACTTTGATGCCCACTCACACTAAGCTTCACCCTTATGGTGAGGCCAACCTTACTTGCGATTGGGAAAATGTAAGTTCTTACTTACTGTTGTAACTTAGAGCATTCCTCTTCGTTTTTACATTCTTTCAAATTGGGAGGATGTGGGAAAGGAACTTCTCTTGGGTAAACCTTTTAAGTATAAAGTTCCCTGCACAATTAACTATGTTGATCAGTGCATTACAGTGCAATTTTTTGATACCTAGGTTGTTTCGGCTTTCAATAAAGGGGATCTTTTTGTAGGTCACATCACACCTCCTCATCCTGCCCCTTTGCAATCTAATAGCTCCCTAATTCATCAATTGCTCCAAGCCCACCATCACCATGCTACCCTTGTTAGTCACACATGTAAGGTTTACTTACTTCCAGTGGTGACTTCACCTCCCATCCTCCCTTGGTCCATCCTCATCTGAGTCATCCTCCTCAACCATGCTTTCACAACCAATCCACTAGTTGGATCAGGTAGCCCAAGCTAAAATCCAACATGAATGCATGGACCCAATTCCACCTCATCTTCAAATTAGTTCCATCACTCTTGATCCACCTTTTGGTCTCAAACCTTTGCTCATCTACCGCTCTTTGACTGGCATGGAAATAGACTTGGTCACGAAGGATAACTCCTCATAAGCTAGTTGGTTACTCCAATTCAACTCTATGTTTACCACTTTTGCAAAATTATTTGCTATGATTGACCTCGACATTGTTGATGATGAGGCACTTGAAGTTGCTTCTCGTTGGAATCCCACGTGGGAGAAGAATGAACATCTATTTCACAAAAGTATCTTAGTGCAAGCTAAATATGCCAAGACTCTTCCTCACAACAATGTCTCCAGCCTTCTTGCTTCATCTCAACTTATGCATCCATGACCAAATGTGATGATGGCGTTGAGATTGTAGACCTTACAGCCAAACAAACAATTTCTAGTCCTTTCTTATGCCACTGGTATGGCCACTGGTGGGCTGGAGATTGCTCATGTTGGGAGTCACAACCATTGCTGACAATAGAATGCCATTAGCACCCTTCGGACTGATCCTACATATCATTCTAATGTTTCACTCCATGCTATCATTTTGGCTCATGATCTGGAAGTACCCTCCAATTTGCAACACCATCCCTTATTTAATAAGATTCTTACAGAGGAGGAACTATATGTGGCTAGCCATTTTGTTGGTCCGTGCTTACTCACAGATATTACCACTTATTTGTGTAGTTTGGCAATGCACCCATTTGATCTAGATGCATTCACAGAATTGGAGTATAACCCCACCTTTTATACTTGGTAGCTCTCCTTCCTTTCCGCATCTTTACCCACCATTTAGTTGTATTTGGATTTTCTATGTACATAATTAGTATGGTTTACCTTTTTCTTTTTGTTGCTATTGCACTAATACCTTCCCTAGTCGTTTGCTTGTTGCACCTGCAAGTTGGGAAGCTTGCTAGTCCTTTTGTTTGCAAGGGGAAATTGGGCCACTCAATTTTGGCATTTTTTATTAAAAGTCAAAGATATGGCTCTTACTGTACTTTTTTGTGTTGATTACCTGAAAATTTCTCAAGATATGGTCTTATTTTGATTATGCAGGTGGCAGATTCACAATCCGAGATATCTACATTGGTGGATATTGAGGAGTCTCACTATGAGGACAAGGGAGTGTTCATATAGAGAAATGCAAGGAGTTTGAGCTAGAGACTAGTTTATGGAGTTTTGGAGCTTTAAAGTTTTGCCAACTTTCTAACTTAGAAAACATTGTCAATAGGTATCCTAAAGTTAGGGAGTTTGTTGCTAAGTGTGGGCTAAACAACTATGTGCATGCAACCAATGGGCCTATTCATTTTTCCGCTTGCTACAACTTTGTGTAAAACTATGATTCTAAAACTAGAACAATTGCGATAGGGTATAGGGAAGGCAAGGAACAACAAAACATGGAAGTGGCACTCACTCTAGAACTAATAGAATGAGTCCTAGGTCTTCACCATGGGAATGGGAAAGAAGGTAAACTCCATAAAACTCCTCTAGTGGATCAAAGGTGGAATGATAAGCCTAGTGTCAACTCATATGGGTTGCTATTTTTGGCCATTGACGAGGAGGATCTCATGGCCACAGCACATGTCTTTCAACAAGGCCAATACTAAAATGGGAAGAATCAAAGGAGGAATAAGAGCCAAGTACCAAACAATCACTTAAGATGATGAGCCAAAAAGAAATTAAGAAATGAAGATACCCAAAAGAGCACCACCTCGCCATCAAGGAGTCACCAGAGGAAGTGCCACTGAGGAAGGAAGCACTCCAAAAAATGGGGACCACAACCATGCAAAAGACCTATGAAAGAAATGGAAATGATAGCTTGAACCCACAAATAATTGATGAAGAAATTGATAGGAGCATAGGAGACTCTAAAAAGGAGTGGATAAGGCTTTGGAAGAATAATCAATGATTGGTTCGAGATATATTCACATACTCATAACCACTCTCCAAGCCATGCAAGCAAAAATTATTCAGTTAGAAAAGAGTACACACAAGGAGGATGTGATAGTCACTTCTGGTTCAAAATAGTAGCAAACTATGGAGACTTCAACTAGTTCAAAAGAATGCATGAGAAGGACCTTAGTGAATTTGGGTGGTCTTGGCACATTAGAAATCTTATGTGAGGAGCTAAAACAAGATAAAAGGCACACAATCTAGGAGAGGTTGGAGATGTAGAAGAAGTATGAGGAAAAGAGAATGGCACACCATGATTTTTTGCGATACTCATCCAAAAAATTACATAACTTACAAACCCCGATTGCAGAGAACAACATGGAGATAGAGGGGCTAAGGAAACAATTGCAAGAAGTTGAGATCATGAGAAAAAGGAAAGGAATTACCCATGCTCACAATGCAGATCTTATGATCCATCTAGAGGAGGAAAAGGGAAGGTCAAAAGTTCTCACTAAGGAGTTAGTAGAAGCACGTGAGACTCAAACACAAATGAAGATAGCCTTCATAGGGCTACGAGATACAATTGGAATGAGTCTAACTACTACTATCAAATAGGTTAAAGAGAGGGCTAACAGAGCTTATGTGAGATACTACAATGACTATTCAGAGACTTGGTGTGGGAGCTCTTGCTCAACCGCCCCAAGACCCACGGACCACTTATTGTTTCAAGCATTCCAAGCAAGCTCTAATGGCTACCTCTCACATAGCCAACTCACCTTCGAAGCTACGAATGTAGTGAGCTTACCTCGATGCCAAAATGAGTTGCCTCCTTCTTTGCTCCATGATCCTAGATGCTAGCTCAAGCATCCTCAAGCTTCGTCCATCAAGCTCAATCCACCATAGTTGTGCACGTGTGAGAAAAGAGAAGAGAAGAGAAGAAGAGAAGAGGAGATGGTGAAGAGCTTCACCCTCTTGATCCCTCACTCCCACATACTCACTCCCACAAGAGCACACACACAAGCAAAGAGAAGAGAAGAAGAGAAGAAGAGAGGTCTCTTGTTAGCCACACACCAAAGAATGAGCTTCCATTCACTTTTTGAACGTTATATACATGCCCTAGATTTCCATGGGTGCCCATCCTTTTTTACATGATCGACCTTTGTGGCAAGGTCATTTTTCCTATTTCCCTTTTCTTGCCTCATGCCTTAAGCCTACACCCATCTATTCCTTTACAAATGGCACAGGAGGGAGCCTGGTGCTCTTTTACAAGAGTTTTTAGAGTTCTTTTTTTAAAAGGCACCTTCTATTTAAAATTGCACTTTTGCCTCAACTTAGCTTTTAGGAGCCACCTCTACGTCTTTGCTCTTTTTCTGTTCTTTTTTTACTTTTTGCTTCATTTTTCTGCCATCTTGAACTGAGGTTAACATTACCCCCCTCCGAGACGGGTGCCAGTCCCATGGCATGTCGAGGTGTCTATTGTGGAAGGGTGGAGTCTGGGCCAGGGCGAGAGGACTCGTTTGATTGGGAAGCTTCGGTAATGATTTGGATGGAGAACCCAAGGTGTGTCGAGTGGATGATGGGGGCCGCCAAAGTTGGAGGTTTGCAGCATCTTGTTGTACGTGAAATGAGAAAGTGCTTGACCTAAGGGGAGTGTCTACCTTGTCGTGCGGTGCTCGGTGCTCGTGCTGCTAGAACAGGGAGTTGGGTCTAACCCTAGGTAAGATTGGGTGATGTCCCACACTTGAGGATCCTGTTTGTGCAAAGGGATGTGTGGTGTGTGTATCTTAGGTTGACAAGTCTAAATGTTATGTCCTTAGGTGTGTCCTATCCTTGGGGTTTCCTAAGCGTGAAGTGGGGAAGCAAAAAGGGCTAGGGGGTTAGAAATGGGGCCAGCCGACTAATGTCACCGGACGTGCCTAACTTGAGGATCCCTAGGTGCGGTGATTGTGAGCTATGTTCTGCGACTTGCATGTGGACATGTCACGAGCTTCTCTTCTTTTTAAAAAAAAAATTATAGCCTTGCTGAGGTATAGGATTCGGGCAGTAGCTAATTGCTAGTTTTCATCATCGGAAGGTGATGGTGAAGGGGATTTAATGGAGTGGCTCGAAAATTTCCAGTTTTCATGAAACCCTCAAGGTTCCAATTGGACCTGGAGAGGGGTGGTGGAGAGGAATGGGTGGTTGCAGCGGGTGAACTAGCTGTCACTCATGTCTTCAAGAATAGCGAGGCAAAAGGAAGGTAGAAGGCTGACTCACATCATTAGGGATCATCGCACAGCTATCAATGGCGTTAGGGTAAAAAAAGAGTGGGGGAGGCCACGTTCTGCTGGGGTGGGCTCTTGCCTAAGTAGGATTTTTAATATCCTAATATAGTTGCATGTGGTAATGAAGGAGGGATCTAGACAGGAGGATAAGTCAGTAATAAAGTGAGTCATGGTGGCATCTAGACTGTTGGAGGTGAAGGTGAGGAATTGGGCTAAGGTGGTAGTACAGGGGAAGTCGTAACAGCCATGGGTGTTTGCATCGAAGTCTACCCCTACCCTACAAGGATATGTCAAGAATCGCATGGTGGGGGGACTTACTCAAGATGTTGCGCCAAACACACACAGAATGCACAAGGAGAAGCTCACTCAAGAGACAAGAAGAGTGATGGAGGCCAAAAACGTTTTCTTGCTGGTTTCTTCTTCTTCTTCCACACTTTTACAATGTACACAAAGTATAGATAAGATACAACATAAAGGAAAGTGGCCTACTAAGTCAAACAATGCATAACCGACTACACTAGTCGACTGGCACTATAACTATGCCAGTTGTAAATAGGTGTAACAACTTGAATATAATAAGTAATGAGTCAGTGGCCATGTGAGAGTCATAATGACCATTAACGTGCTAAGTGTAGATGCGTGGACCCATCTAACCAGGCAGTCCATCATCAATGTCTGCATGTGTTGAGCTTGTCATCTCAACACTCCCCCTCAAGCTCAACTGCATCTCTGCAACTCCAAGTAAGCTTCGAAACTTTTGAAGCTTCTCTGTACCCAATGCCTTCGTGAAGATGTCAGCTATCTGATCCTGTGTGCTGACATACACCAAGTCAATCTCACTTGCTAGTACCTTCTCTCTCACAAAGTGGTAGTGTATCTCAATATGTTTTGTCCTATCATGGAACACAGGGTTCCTAGCCAACTGTATACTGCTCATGTTGTCACAATAAATGACAACTGGACCTTCCACTTGCACATCCAAATCAGCCATTAACTTTTGTAGCCATACTACCTCACATGCTGCAACAGCAACACCTCTATACTCAGCCTCTGTACTCGACAAAGCAACTGTAGATTGCTTTTTGCTGCTCCAAGCAACTGCTGTACTACCAAGAGGGAACATGTATCCGCTGGTAGATCTTCTATCAGACATACTACTAGCCCAATCTGCATCTGTGTATCCAAATACCTATACATCTATACCTGCCTCATAGAAAAGTCCATAATGTAATGTGGACTTCACATATCTCAATATGCGTCTGACTGCATCCAAATGTGGCTTTCTAGGTACTTGCATAAACTAACTCACAAGACCAACAGCATAGCTCAAGTCTGGCCTTGTAATGGTCATGTAGATCAAACTCCCCACTATCCTCGTGAACATAGTAGGGTCTTCTATCTCATCCCCAACATCAGCACTCAACTTTACATTCTGTTCCAATGGGACTGAAAGTGGTTTGCATGCAGTCATACCATACTTGGACAACATATCCAAGCCATACTATCTTTGGGACAGCCATATACCATCATCATATCTGATCACCTCAATGCCAAGGAAGTACCTTAGCTCACCTAAATCCTTCATCTCAAAATTCTTCTTCAAAAAATCCTTGACTTCAGCAATCCCACTATCACTATCACTTGTAATAATCAAGTCATCCACATAGATGACTATGATGACCAAACCTGCATCTCCCTTTCTCACATAAAGTGAGTGATCAGCATCAGAAACATGAAAGCCAATTTTGACAAGCTCTGATCTTGTCAAACCATGCTCTAGGTGCTTGCTTGAGCCCATAGAGCACCTTCTTCAACCTACACACATACGTGGGATGCTCTAAATCTTTATAACCTACTGGCTGATCCATATACACTTCGTCCTGCAAATCACCATACAAGAAGGCATTCTTCATATCCATTTGCTGCAACCTCCAACCTTTGACTGCTGCCAAAGCAATCACACATCTGACAGTTGCCATCCTAGCAACTGGACTGAAGGTTTCATCATAATCTATGCCATATGTCTGGGCATAGTCTTTTGCAATCAACCTAGCTTTGTACCTACTAATAGAACCATCTGTGTTGTGCTTAATCTTATAAACCCACTTACATCCAATAGCTTTCGTGCCCTTTGGCAATGATACTAGATCCCAAGTCTTATTGGCCTCTAATGCAGCCATCTCCTCATCCATTGCTGCATCCCAATGAGTATGACCAACAGCATCCTCAAAACAAGTGGGCTCAACATCCTCAACTAGTTTCACCATATAAGCATAATGGTGAGCTGCATAACCTTCAAAACCAAATCTTTTAACAGGGTATCTGACCTTGCTAGATCTACGTACCACCGGATCACTCAATGGAGCCTTTACATTATTATGAGCTCTCTGTACACCTGGTGTCTTCACAGAAGGAATACCAAGCTCATCATCTAAGCTCTCTGAGCCACTCGAGTCTCTATCAAGAACTACATCAATGCCATCTGACACTTTATTCTTTCCTTTGTCTTTACCTGTATGCTACTAGATGCAACTAAAGATGTAGAGGTATTCCTTAGTCTCCCAGACCAAGGACTACCAGATGATGTCTCTGGTCCACTAAGAGTCCATGATTCTTGCTTTTCAGCCTGCACATGAGTGTCATGATCATCATCATCATCCAATGCATCACCACTAGATGCATACCAACTGCTCATTTCATCAAAGATGACATCCCTGCTCACTCTGAACTTACATGTGACAGGGTTATAACAACGATACCCTTTTTGCTCTAAAGAGTATCCAATAAAGACACACTTTTCAGCCTTTGGATCCAGTTTCTTCCACAACTCATCTGGCACATGAACATACACAATGCAGCCAAACACTTTCAAGTGTGAGACATCAGGCTTCTTACCTGTAAAACATTCTTTGGGGGTTATACCATGAACTGCAGCTGTGGGAGTTCTGTTCATAATATAAACAGCAGTATGAATAGCCTCAGACAAAAAATGCTTAGGCATATTCTTTTTAGCCATCAAGACACGTGCAACTTCTGCAATATGCCTATTTTTCCTTTCCGCAAACCCATTTTGCTGTGGGGTATACCTGCATGTGAACTGTCTCTTTATCCCATGACACCTCAGAAAATCACTGAACTCATTTGAGAGGTACTCTCCCCCTCCATCTGACCTCAAGCACTTTACTTTCAAGCCTGTTTCTCTTTCAACTGCAGCCTTGAAAGTTCTAAAGTGGTCAAACACTTCACTCTTTTCCTTCATAAAATATACCCACAGCTTTCTAGAACAATCATCAATGAATGTGACAAAGTATGAACTGCCTCCAAGAGATACATTTTGTGCAGGCCCCCAAATGTCTGTATGCACAACATCAAGGATATTTCTACTTACATCTCTATCATGTGAAAAGGGTTATCTTGCCTGCTTACCAAACTGACATGCTTCGCATACCTTATGAAATTCTGTAACTCTAAATGCAGGCAAACTTGTAACCAACCCTTTGGACTGCATTAATTTCAGCCCTTGTACATTTGCATGTCCTATGCGTTTGTGCCAAATTTCAATATCTGCAACAACACCTTTTCCTTTAGCATACATAGTAGCATTCATAGTAGGAATTCCAGCATCCAGAGTAAACTTATGCCCAACTCTACTTCCCTTTGCAACTAACCTGCACTTGTCATTGAAGTATTCTACAAAGCAGCCCTTTGCATTAAATCTGACTTGTAGCCCTTGCTCTACCATCTGACCCACTGATACCAAGTTCTTTGTAATAGATGGCACATGTAATACATATGAAAGACTCTTTGTCTTACCATCATGCAAGGACAAGGGAACTTTTCCAATGTGTGAAATTGGGTGGCATGAATCATCACTCGTCTGCACATAACCTGCATTTTGCAAATTCTGCATCTCTCCAAACCATTTTGCATGGTTGGTCATATGATTGGATGCACCTGAATCAACATACCAAACATCATCATGTGTTCCCTTTCCTGTAACAGCATTCAGCATATGCTGCATAATAAAGAGACGTTCATTTTTGTCTTCATTCTGTCGTGAAGACGATGCATAGTTTCCTTCCTGCAACTTACCATTGCGAATATCATCTTTCTTAGCATAACATTGGGCTGCAATATGGCGTGTTTTGCCACCGTAGTGACACATAATACCAGAGTTGTTAGAACCTCTGTTCTGCCATCCACCTCTTCCTCTAAAGCTCCCCCTGTCTCTAAAGTTACCATGACCTCTTGAAACCTGCATATCGCCAAATTGCTGATTCAATCTATTTTGCTAGTTGTCACTACCACATCCTGTACCACGGCCTCTTGAAGAGAACCTGCCACATCCCCTTCCTGAACTGAAGTAGAAAGCTTGGACCTGTTCACCACTTCTTTCAGATGTCTCACTCTGCATGTTGATCTCTTCAGTGTGATCATAAGGGAGACCAACTCATCGAAATCTGGGAATGGCTTTCTAACATATACAGAAGTTACAAAAGACTTCCAAGCCTTTTCATTGTTAAGTCCACCCAAGGTAGATGACACCAAATCATCATCATCGGGGATTGCATCAATCGCTACCAAGGCATCCGCAATGCTCCTTACCTTCAGTGCATACTCATTGATAGACATCTTCCCTTTCTTCAATGTATTCAACTCTTGCTTGAGTTGAATCTTTCATGCCTTTGTATTTACAGAAAATATACCTTCAAGTATGGTCCAAGCTGCATATGAATTCTCTGCATTTCTAATATGTCCCAGCATATTATTGTCAATTACTGCAGACAGCCAATACATGATCTTTTTATCTTTTGCATTCCATTCCTTTCGTGCCTTTGTCTCTTCTGCAGTTGGAGGATCATTCACCTCCGACTCCTTTTCTTCACGTGAAATAAACTCGTAGAGGCCTTTTCCAATAAGGAAGTTTGTGACACGGAACTTCCATGATGGGTAGTTATTCTTGTCAAGCTTCTCAATGATGCGGCTTCCACTGTTCTCTGCCATTATCACAAAACTAATACCAAACATCAAGCAAATATTTTACAACCCTCAACCTGTAGTGCACAGTAATACACCAGACATCCTTTTTCACTGTCTGCTCAATAATACATGCAATCTGCAACGAGTTTGCAGATAAACCTTGTGTTTACTCGTTGGTAAACACCTTTGAACTTACAGATCTGAAATTTGTAACATGCGCATCCACTTTCGGTCAATGCAGTCGAAGTCACAATGTACCTTGAAACTACTGTCCGTAACCTTGCGGCTCTAAAACGGGGCCTGAAACGGCCTCAGATGCCCAAAATAACTGCGGGATAGCCCAAAAGGGCTTACCTGCAGAATATACAGCGCTCTTCGCACACACCAAATCTCACTGCAATCTGAGATTTTTGCTCGACCCTGCTTTCGGTGCCTCCATAGGCACTATCCAAGAGAGAGAGTGGAAGAATGGGAGAGCTTCTTACCCGTGGTTTGCTTGCTCAAACCTTGCTTCTTCTCCTTCACTTTAGCCTTCAAAATCAGCCTCTCTCAGTGGTGCGGCTCTGATACCATGTCAAGAATCGCGTGGTGGGGGGACTTGCTCAAGATGCTGCGCCAAACACACACAGAATGCACAAGGAGAAGCTCACTCAAGAGACAAGAAGAGAGATGGAGGCCAAAAACGTTTTCTTGCTGGTTTCTTCTTCTTCTTCCACACTTTTACAATATACACAAAGTATAGATAAGATACAAAATAAAGGAAAGTGGCCTACTAAGTCAAACAATGCATAACCAACTACACTAGTTGACTGGCGCTATAACCATGCCATCTGTAAATAGGTGTAACGACCTGAATATAATAAGTAATGAGTCACTGGCCATGTGAGAGTCATAATAACCACCGAGTGCTAAGTGTAGATGTGTGGACCCATCTAACCAGGCAGTCCATCATCAATGTCCGCATGTGTTGAGCTTGTCATCTCAACAGGATATGCCATGTAAGTGGGGTCGTTTCTCTTAGCAGGGAGGGTATTACAAAAAGCCATCCATGCAAACACATTGTCATTGCAGATGCGTCTCCACCACAGTGGCTGGCACTCATATCTGGGCATGGATCGAGGCACTTCAAAAACCTTATTTTGCTAGTACTCTGCATCCTCGGTGCCTAGAGGGTGGGATTCTTTGCTCTTTCTTCCAGCCATTGTTGGCTTAGCCGGTTTTCGATGCCGATCACCTCGTCCACTATTTTAGGGGGGAGGATGCGTAGGGCATTGGGGATGAGGAAGCTGAAGTTGAAGGGATTTTTCTCTCTTTTTTGTCTTTCCTAGACTATGAGCTCCACATGGAAACTAGCTAGCGGGTCATTTGGGCATGGGGGAAGGGGTACAGACCACTGTGCCACCTTAGGGTTAGCCCTCAATATTTGTCTGGCTTCTTCCACCATCTTCCTTCTCTTCTCCCTTAGGGTGGTTTTTCTTTCCGCGGACATGTCTGCTGGCTGGCCCTGCCCTTTAAAATGGGTTGAAGCGGTTGCGGGATCACTTCTTCTTCGAATCTGCCTAGGTTAAGTTGCATTTCAGCTTCACTTCTTGGGCACTCTTCCTATTGTACCTCCTCTATGAATCCTAGAACATCAATCTCCTGGGGGGCTATGCCGGCTAACAACATGTATTAAAGTTGTTCATCAAGGCTCAGCCCAATTGCAATGAGTTGGGAGGGCATGTGTAGCCCTACTTGTAGAGCTCTACGTGCTATGCTCAACTTCTTTGTTACCACCTCCCAAGGACTCCCCTTCCTCTGCGTGACTGGTATCTATAAGGGTATTCAGGAAGATTTGTTGTTGAGTATTGAAAGCCACTTGGGCTGCCTCTGCTTTGCTTTCTGCTAGGACTTTCTCTTTTTCCACAAGATCCAAGCGACGCGCCAAGGTCTTCACTCTTCGTTCATTTTGGCCTGCCCACTCTTCAGATCTCTTTTTCATTTCCTCCATACCTTCTCCTTGTCTTTGTACCAGGGCCATGAGTCTCTGCTCTTGGTTTTCCAATTCCCTCCTCATTCTCTCCTACTCCTCTCTTTCAAGACTTAGCTTTTTGATCATGGTTTCCATTTCTCTACGGTGTTGTTCCTCTTCTCGCTTCCTTCCTTCTTCCCATGCGCGGCAAACTCTTTCATGCCCCGTTCAATCTAACCTATTTTTGCTACCAGATCCTCATTTGCATGATTAGAAGCTTATACTCTCTTTGCATTTTCACTAGCTTGTGATTTTCATCTATGAGTTGTTGTCGCCAACTTTGCTCACTTTCTTCTTTGTCTTTTAGTTCCCATTTCAGATCAAGGATTTCCTTTTGTTGCATAGCGATTTTCCTCGTCTTTTCAAGCTGGAAGGCTGCCCCGCTAACTCCTTTTTTGCTTCCAACTCAGCCACCACTATCTTTCTTTCCTCCCTTGCCTTCTCTAGCTGAGAGAGAAATTCATCCATATATTCATCATGGTTTTTTGGTGGCATCATAGTGGTAGGGTTGGGGTGGTCGAAGCTTTCATCTTTTGGTGTTTTGGATCTTGCCTAGACTCGGCATTTGTGGCCAGCCTTTTCTACCCGATGGCCATAGTCTTCCCACTCTTTCCTTGTGCTAGTTTCTTATTGATGAAATACTGCATCCAGGCCACACAACTGTTGACATTGGTGCTGGCCACGATGCTTGGGGTGACAGTGGTTGCTTCGTTGGCGGGCACCAAGAGGGACGGGGTGGGATGGATGGGAGCCTTACCCTTGCCTTCGATGACCATAGGCTGCATGACTTTGGGTACGTGGGTGCTTGAGCTAGGTCTGTCCTCCTTGGGCAGACTTAAAGCTCCTAGGCCATCGAGTCGGCTTTGTTGTTCTATGGACCGGCGAGTTGCTTCGGCCATGTCTTCCTCCTCCTGTCTCCTCAACTCTGCCTCCTTTTCATCGCTCTTCTTTCTCTCCCTTCCTCTATTTTCCTTAATTCTTCTGCTAGATTTTCAGCTTCTTCCTTCTCCTTATTTTTCCTCTCTGATGCCTCTCTTGATTCCTTTTTGGCTCTCTCTAGATCTTATTTTTCCTTCTTCTTACCCCCATTCTATTTCTTCTTCTAAGCTATCTTTTTAGTGGGCTTCATTGTTTTTTTCCATCTGGATTGAGCCTCCTGCTCCTCCTTCTCTGTCTCAGTTTCTATCTTGTCACTCGATGGCTCTTTCCCTTGGTGGGTTAGCGACCTATCTAGGGTCTCATTGGCTCCTTTGTTTCCTTATTGGGCTTCTTTTACAGCCTCCTAAAAGATGGCTGTCAGCACACTTCCATACCCGATGAAGGAGGCTTTTGAGGAAAGTTTTTTCCTCTCCATATTTTTAGAGGCTAGGGATTCTCCGCTTGCTTATCTGCTGCCCAGGGCTAGTGCTTTGGTTGCTTGGTCTATAGTCCTGTGTACATAGCCATTCCAATCCACCTCATCCAGGGTGTGGGCTACCTCATTCTCTAGCATAGGCACATTAATTCGGTGCATGAGGGAGTTATAGCGTTGGCTGGAGAAAAGTGAGTGCACCAACTTTGCTTGCATGCAGATCTCAGCATTTGAGATATCCTATAAGATGATGCTATCGTTTGTTAAAACATCCTCCCTCTTCATATTTAGCGTAGCATACACATCTCTCTTATGTTTCTTCTCCACCTTAAGCTCTAGCCCAGTGCCTTCTCCACCAAGGACAAGTTTAATGGCACCTGCACCTGTAGAGGATTGTCCCCTCTTCCCACAGTCACCATTCCACATTCTTGGTCGGGGTTGTACGTTCTCAGAAATTCCACACACTTTGTGTGGTTAGGTTCCTATGCAAACTTCTCTAGGTACTTGGAGAGGTTACATTTTTCCGCTACTCTCCTTCTAGCCTACTCCTTGGCTACCACCTTCTCAAGGTTGTGAATGCTGTGGAATTTCAGCTGACTATAAGCATGCTTTTCTAAGCTGATGTCGTATTGGGTTCTCTCCTCCTCTTTGAAAGGGAGTCGGTGAGCGCGATCTTGGTGCGACATCTTTCATTGTTGTCATGAAATATCATTCCCATTAGTGCTTCTGAAAGAGTTATTTTCTGAAAAGAAAGGCTTCATGTTTGTTGAATGAAAACATTTAAGCTCCAACACAAACTTTGCTTTCACACATTTTCACCCTTTAATTCAACATATTTGTGACATTTTTCCTCAATAAAAAATTAATGTGTTTCTTTTCTTCCTACATTTAAATGTCGACTGATATTTTCATAGCGGTGTGTTTTTCTTTATGTGTTTATGTGTTTGCTTGATTTTTATTGGTTTCGATTTGACTCACCCACCTTACCTTATCCTCTCCCCTCCCGGATTTGGGGAGAATCCCTCCCAGGATTGAAAGCTAGCAGGCCCAGGGCTATTAGCTTATGGTCTAGTGTTTACTTTTGCATGAGCCAAGCATAGAAGTCTGGATTATTCTCCAACTTAGTGTCACGGTCTAGATCGAAGGGTCGGCTACCTACATGTGTGATATAAGTAAGGACATTTGTCAAGACATCAATGGAATCGATGCGACTAGCAATATGTAACTCTTCCTCTGTTAGGAGGCGGTCAAGGTAGGGTTGTCCTTTGATGTGCTCTTCTAGGGGTCGGTCACGAATAGTTGTTAACACCCTATACAAAGTTGGAGCGACATAAGTTGGGTTGCATTCTAATGTCTTGATGATGGCGCATCGTTGCTCAGTGTTGGTCATTATTTGGCATCCTTTGAGTTCCAATTGCAATCAAAGAGCATACCAACTCCGTAAGAATGGGGATTCGGTTTCAGCAAGCTTTTTCAACTCCTCTGATTCTCGATCAGTGATAGCAGAAGAGGCTCGCTTATTGTATGATGTGATGAGCCGTTGTTTGATGGCTTGCTCTATAGATATCTCAGTGCAGAGCAACTCTATAGAAGCTGAGTGGGGTGCTTTGACAAATGTAATTTCCAGTGTGTCCTATGAACAAGGCATTGTACAAACTTCCATCACAAAGGCCTCTTGCAACAGGTCCAAGTCTAAATGGGTGTAGCTCAGAGCCAGCGATATGAATGTGGCATCTAAGCATCTGAGGTAAGCAATGATGTTATCCTCTATGTCTTCGGCTAGATCTGTGGCCATTGACAAGAATGATTTCTACTCATAGGAGGGTCTAAGGCCTGCGGGTGGTTGAGGTTTGACAGAACTAGAGAGTTTGGCAGCACATAGTTATGGGCTACATTGTTCCTGAGATTGTGGTTGGATCGCTTGCCTAGAGGGCTAGGACAACTGGACTGCAAATGGGGCATCACTACTTGGGGATGTAGTCTCCTAAGTCTTGATTGAGTTGCATGGGACTGGTTCGAGAACAATAGGCCGAGATTTGGGCTGGTAGACTTGGTCTCTCTTCATGTGCATAATCAATTGTGAGTCAATGTGCTTGGTGTCTCGAGTCTTTTGCAGTGCTAGGCCTTGACACGTTGTATGGTGGGGTATGGTTACATGTGAGGGTGGCACTTGATTGATGCTCTTGGCTGCTTTAGACTTAGGGATCCATATCCAGGCATTACCCTCATAATAACATTGCGCTTGCAATAGGGTCTTAGGAACCCATCGCAGCTTGACCACCCATCACTATTTGTAGCTTTGTTTTAGCCTCCTAGATTTTGAGGTTGTGTTGTTAGCTTTGCAAAGGCATGGCCGATTGCTTTTCGGTGGTAGGTTCTGACATTTAGGCACCCATCTTAACTGGGGTTCATGGGCAGTGACCTTGATTTCAGTAGGTTGTTGGCATAGAGGCTTGGGAGGGTGTAACAAATCAAAACCCTCCTCCTTGGACTTGGTTGAATGAGTGTCCACCGGTGGCATTGCAGGTCTAGTGGGAGTCATGCAACCCTTGTTGAAAGCCACCACTATGCGGACATTGCCAATGGCTAAGTGGATACACTGCGACTCATAATCGACATTGCAGTGAGTTTGCTTTTAAAAGGTTGGACCCAATAGCGATTTGGTGCCTGCATTTTCAATGCTTGGAAACACATAAAATGTCATTGGTATGCTCTCAGACTCCGTAGAAACTGTGGCCTTACATTTCCTTACGAGTGCGTATGATCGACCCCCATATGGGCTCAGTTTGGCGGTAGTGGGTTGTAGTTGTGGTTTGCCAATATGGTTCCAATGATCATGGGATAAGATATTGAGGTCTGCTCCCTCATCAATCAAGGCATTGACAATGCATGTTTGCTTGCAGTGATTGGATGGGGAGGTAGGAAGATTCTAAAGTTTCCTCATTTTCATTGTCAATCTCTGTGATTGTGGCTATCCGTACTTTGACTAGTGGTTCTAACATTGGTGGTTCGTGCAAGGGATGCGTGGGGGGATAATACTTCTTGATGTGACTGCCATTAGAGAAGCCTATGCCCTCGCCTTTCAAATTCTCAAGTTCGACATCACCGGTTTGGCTGATGACATGAACCTTGAAGGGTCCTAGACCTTTAAACTTCATTTTCTATTTATGCCCCTTAACAGAGTATAGGAGCACTAAGTCGCCTTGTTCAAAGTCGCACTGCTTGACATGCTTCTCAAACTAGCTTTTTGTGTTGTGCTTTTTCACATATGAGTGCATGGGTAGCTAGGAGGCAAGTTTTTGAGAGGTATTCAAGTTCAATTAGACATTTTGTCCATGCTTCCTTCCCTTCCCATGTTTCATGAAGTGCGATTCTCAGGCTAGGAATGAAGAACTCTATAGGTAGAATTGCTTCAATTCCATAGGTCAACCTAAAAGGTGTCTGGCCTACAGCCATTTTGTAGGCTGTGTAGTAAGCCCACAAGGCTGCCATCAATTTGTTATCCCAGTCACTATACGCAAAGCAGGGACTACCTTGGTCAGGACGTTTACTAGAATTTTATTGGTGGATTCCACCTGGCCATTTTCCTGAGGGTAGAATGGCAAGGATTTTTGATGGATAATTAGAAAGGCGGATAGAAGATGTGCGATCACTTCATTAATGAAGTGTGTGCCTTGGTCACTAACCAGTTCGATGGGGCAGTGGAATCATGAGATTACCTAATCCTATAAGAACTTGGTAATAATTCTCGCATCATTCTTTCTTATAGCCCTTGCCTCTGCCCATTTCATTAGATAGTCCATGGCTACAATGATATACTTGGCTTGAGAGTATTGTGCTGCAGGACTAATAGGTCCTACAAAGTTGATTCCCCACTTCTCGAAGGGTTGTCGTGCAATTATTAGGGTAAGCTCCATTTGATCCTTGCAAATCGAGACCTTTTTCCATTGGCACTTGTCACAATGATTAATGAATTGTGCCGCATTGCAAAAGAGCATGGCCCACCATAGTTGAGATTGCAGCACCTTGTGGGCTGTTGTTTCCCCTCTAAAGTGTCCTCCAGCGAGTCCACTGTGTGCTTTAGAGAGCACCCCCGCATCTCACTACTCGCATACGCATCTGTACAAAAATTTGTCTTGCGATAACCTATACAACTCGCATGCCATCAACTGATAGGGTTGGATCTTGAGGATGAGCCGTCTAAGTCGGGCTTTCTTTATTGGTCATTTAGGTAATCCATGCTCAAGCACTTGGACTATGTCGCCTGCCCAATATGGCATCAAGTTGGCTTGAAATAAATCTCTCTTGTTAGACAGGCTAAACAAGTGCATGTTTGGCAAATCATCCACGATGCCTTGTCCAACGGCCTCTCCCGTGGGGATGCGTGACATGTGATCGGCCATGTAGTGATGTTTCCCTTTTCGTACAACCATGGAGAAATTGAATTCCAAAAGCAGAAGGAGACATGGAGCTATGCGTCCTGTATCACAAGGTTTGTTTACTAAATATAGCAAAGCTTGATGATCCACAAAGAAGTTGAAAGGAGTGGTTAACAAATAATGCCAAAATTTCTTCACGGCAAGTACCATGACTAGACCTTCTCTTTCTATTGTCGAGTAGTTCATCTCGGTCTCAGTGAGTTGTCTGCTAGCAAAGATCACTGGATAGTTGAGATTGTGTTCGCTAGGTTGGCACAACACTGCCCCTACAGCAAATTTCAAAGCATCAATATGCACGTCGAAGGTAATGGTCCAATCTGGGGCTCGTAGAATCGATGTTGTGGTCAGAGCTTTTTTTAATTCCTCATATGTGTGTTGGCATTCTTCAGTCCATTCGAATATAATCAATAGCTCGTACAAAGGTCTAGCAATCAATGCATAACTGAGCACAAACCACCGATAATACCCCATATGGCCTGAGAAGCATTGCACTCCCTTATAGTTGATTGGGGGTGGAAGATCAACAATGACATCGAATTTCGAAAAGTCTGTGTAATGCCGTTTTTCAACACCACATACCCTATGACACATCCATGCTTTACCCAGAACTAGCACTTTAAGGGATTCAGAGAGAAGAGATATAGGTGACATCGTTCAAAGACCGCTCATAGTCTGTCTAAATGTTCTCTGTAGGTTGAGTGAACACACAAGTCATCTACAAAGACCTCTAACTCTTTCGTGAACATGTCTTTAAATATAGTACATATAAGGCATTGAAAGGTGGCTTGAGTGTTTGTCAACCCGAAGGGCACGACTATGTAGGCAAAGACACCCCACTCAGTGGCGAATGCAGTCTTATGCCTATCGTCAAGATGCACCTGCGCCTGATTGTATCCAGAGAAGCCATGCAGAAAACTGTAGGCCTCTTTTCCCACCACTCTCTCAAGCATGTGCTCGGTGTACGGAAATGGGTAGTTGTCCCTCTTAGTTGCAACATTCACATTCTTGTAATTGACGCACACCCTAATCTTTCCATTCTTCTTCATTACAATGACTATGGGTGATACGATAAACCCTGGTCTCATCAGCTCATCAATCTCTTCCTTGACCGCATGAGCCTATTTTGGATTCATGGGGTATGGTCGCTGCTTGGCCAGCGTTGCATCTAGCGTCATGGATATGTTATGAGTCACTACACTTGGATCTACCCCCTTGAGTTCTTCTAAGGACTAGGCAAGTACGTCTATATACTCTCGTAAGAGGACAACAAGACGTCTCCCCTTCTTGGGCTAGGTTCACCTCCTTGACCTTGGCATGTCCCTCGATGGGTTCACTTGTTTGCCCTTGACATTTGGCACCCAACAGAATCACTAGCCGATTTCCCTTTTTAAACTTTGTAAATCTCTTGGGGAGGTCATGTGGCTTTCGTTGTTTGTCCGTTCTTGCATCCTTGGACTGTTCTGCCCTTTCTTCTTTCAAGCATCTGCACCTTCATTGGTAGACAGGCAGGTCCCCCTTGGTACGTCTAGTCTTGGGATGCCTCGGTATTTCTGGGTCACTTTCTGAACTCACTTCTAACTCAAAATCAAACTCCTCATCTTCGCTAGAAGAGGTAGTCTCCCCCAATGGTCACAGCTTAGAGGGTGAGTCTATTCTAAGCATTGGCGTGTTACCTGGTTGGCTTAGGCCTACTTGCTCCAGATCTATGGCTCTTACATGTTCCAACCAAGCGTGGTCACAATCCACGTGCATGACCCTTTGCTCTATCTTGATGGTGTTCTTTCCCTTCATCCTGGAATCTGCCCATATATGTTCTGTTACTTGTCCTTTGGTGTCATGTTTTATGGTATCTATCTCGTCCTCACTCTCGTCACTACAACAGTGGTAGTCCTTGTATTCGTCATTGGAAGCATCTCCGTCTGATCTCTCGTCGTCTCGTAGGTCTTGGTATTCTCGTGTATTTGATCGCGGACCAGGGCCCAATTGTATCTGAGGTTTAGGTCATGCACCTTGGCCCATTACCACCTTTGTTCATTTAAGAGATCTTGGAGTGGCTTGTAGTTTGTTGCTGGATTACTTGCTAGCTTGCCGGTCCAATACTCTAAAACCCCCTGGAGCTCCCTCCAGTTGGTTGGTACTTGGAAGGTGATAGGGTTGGGTCTTCTATGGAGGTTTCTTGCCATCATGTAGATTGGTACCAAGGGTCCACCCTTGGGCTCACTGATCATCTTAATCACCTATTCATACTCCTTGTCATCGGAGAATGGTAGGTCGATGGTAGCAAGGACATGCATCCAGTCTCGCTTGTCTTCAGGACATGGGATATACTTAGTTAGGGGCTCATAGGATTTCTTGATCTAGGTATCACCCTTGAGCATCACGGAGATGGCATCGAGGTCAACTAGTGCAGTTTTCCAGGAGTCTATTTCTACCCTTTGTTCTACTACCTAGGAATATGAGACCATTCCCCCAATCTTCGATCACTTTGGCATTGTGCATATCCAGGGTCGGCCCAATAGGACATCGTAGTCCACTCCCTTCATGACTATAAAGTCGACTAAGAATTGGACTCTAGTAATTTTCACCGGCCAAGTTTTTAGCACCCCAAATGGCTTCACTTTCATTCCATTAGCTAATGTGACATTGAACCTAGCAAGTTACCCCAAGTCTGGAGCACTACATGGCTTAGTACACTAACTCCCGCCCCTGTGTCTACAATCTCTTTCCTCATTGTGTCGACTATAGGGCTAAGATCGAAAAGACCATGTGCATCTCGGTACGTTCCCAAAAAGCATTAACGTGCAAAGATTTAGGCATGGAGTGCAACATCAAACTTGGTATCTGCATCTCTGTATCATATTCTTGTAGGCGTGCAGCAGCTTGCTCTTGTGACCCTTCAACCCACTGCTTAAAGTCCCGCCATAGGATTGGATGCTGCCTAAGCAGATATCCCAAGATTAACTGGGTTGGTCACTAGAGTGGTAAGGAGGTTTTTTGCTGCTCGTCCTTCTCCTGTTCTGGATTGTCCTGGCCAGTGGTCCTGACTCGGTTGCTGGCCCATAGAGTTAAGTCTTTGCCTAAGCAGTACTGCTTGTGGCATAGTCGCATCTCTTGGTTTTGATGGAGGGGATGAGAGTGGCATGTTGATGCTGGAGAGATCCTTGATCTCATCCTCTAAGATGGGCTCAGCATCTTTTAGGTGTTCTTGAGCCTCCTTTACCCACTCCTTCACCTTCTCGATGGACTCTAGTTGGCACTTTGGGTTGGGGTACTCCCCTACCCTACCACTTTCCTTTTCAGCCATCTTTGGAGTTGATATCTCTACCTTAGCGCATTAGTGGCTTCCTTTCTAGCAAGTAGCATTGTGGCACTCTCAGTTTTAAGCATAAATTTAGCTTTGGGTCTCTTCTTCCTTTGCCTATGGCTCTTCTTCCCTATCAAGGCTGCATCAAGATTGCTAGGACCTCGCAATGATATACCAGCTTGCTTTGTTTGTGCACGAGTCATGACATGCAATGGGGTCCCGGGTGACCGCAAGTCCAACACATGATTGGATATTGGGTCTGCCCTCCTAGGGCTCTACCTCATCCCCTACCTAATGCCATCACCGGCACTCGTCGATAGTCCATAAGGACTGCGTTGCCCTCATCGTCATATGAGATGTAAGGGTATACGCAAGGCTCTTCCTCATTTAGCTCTTCCATGTAGAGGATTGGAGCGTTGCTTGGTGGATGTGTCACATAGGGACTAGGTGGTCTGGGTATTCCAGTAGGATTTATATCCATTCTAGGAACATCCAACTTAGCATTGTTTGGTGTGGGAAGGGCCAATGGTGCTCCCCTTCTGAAGAATTGTTGCGGCTTGTTCGCTAGGTGAGGTTGACCGTATGGTTGCGAGTACAAAAGTCTCCTAGGTAGTCTACAATGCACACCACCATGACCAAACCTACTGCACAAGGTTGTGACCTGGGGTCTTGACATTCAGCTGACAGGTGGCTCTTGCCATAGTACATGCATTGGACATGTGGTCGCATTGGTTGTCTTAGCGTTTCCTACATCTTGGCTATTTCCATTTTCATGTCAGCCAAATCCTAGTTGGTGTCTGCCTTTCCCTTATCTTGGGTACTTGTGCCTCATCGCTCGCTAGATGCTGAAGCTCTCTTTGAACTTCTTGAGTTGGTCTCTTCTTGGTTTGAGTTCCAAGAGCTCCTCTCCTTAAACTGGTCATCGTCTCGAATGGCCTCTTTGAACACCCTAGCTAGCGCATCTCACTGCAAGCCCAAGTTGTCCGCCATGGCTTTATAAAGCTCCTCATTTCGTATTCCACTGATGAATACCGTCAATTCTTCTCTTTGGTTGGTTGTTCACTCGTCGGAATTCTCTTGAAGAGACTCCTTACGTGGGTCACATACTCAAAGATGTCCTCTTTTTTCTTCTACTTGATGTCCATAAGTCGTACTAATAGGTTGTCAAAGTATCAGGGCTCAAAAAATCTCTTAATGAAGAGGTTTTTTAGTCCATTGAAGTTCACTTGCTTTGCAGTGTCTAGACTTGTGCAGCAAGTCTGACCCTTATCGCCTAACCAAAGCCCAAATGCTTGAGAGCATTGAGTCAAGTCAGTGAGACCATTGGCCTCGTAAACCTGCTCAAACTTCTCTATAAAGATGTATGGATCATCCTGGGGCTAGTACTTATTGAGCTACTTAACGACAACTGGTATCTTAGGCTAGCTCTTGGAGCCTTGGTTCACCCCTAGCCCCACTATCGTAGTGATGTGGCTAATGATGCAACACTCTGCTCTGCTCTGCTGTGTTGTCTAGCAATCACTTCATGAGAAGCTCACTTAGCGTCAAGTCTCCTTCTAGCGCTCTCTCATGGTCTGTAATATACCCCCCTTAAAAATTTTAATTTTAATACAAATTTTTTAAAACTCCCTCTCTCTCTCCCCGTTGACAGCACGTTGGGGAGAGAGAGAGAGAGAGGGAGTGAAGTGAGTGAAGGGAGGGGCATGCAGCCCCCCAGATGGAGGGTGGCGCCGTCTCCCTCCCTTACCACCTCCCCCCACCTTATTAGAAGCCCTCCCCCCCCTTGTCATCCTAGACAGCCCTTGGCCTGGTCATCAGCACGCCCCTCCCTCGTCTACTACACAGCGGCCCCCTGTTGTCCGTGAGCAGCGCCCCCTATGGCCATCATCGAAAACCCCCCCTCCTCCTCGTCAGGCGGAACCCCCCCCCCCATGCTCAAGAAGGAGAGAGAGAGAGAGAGAGAGAGAGAGAGAGAGAGAGAGAGAGGAGGAGGAGGAGGAGGAGGAGGAGGAGGAGGAGGAGGAGGAGGAGGAGGAGGAGGAGGAGGAGGAGGAGGAGGAGGAGGAGGAGGAGGAGGAGGAGGAGGAGGAGGAGGAGGAGGAGGAGGAGGAGGAGGAGGAGGAGGAGGAGGAGGAGGAGGAGGAGAAGAAGAAGAAGAAGAAGAAGAGGGAGAGGGAGAGGGAGAGAGAGAAGGAGAAGAAGAGGAAGAAGAAGAAGAAGAAGAGGGAGAGAGAGAAGGAGAAGAAGAGAGGAAGAAGAAGAAGAAGAAGAAGAGGGAGAGAGAGGAGAAGAAGAAAGGAAGAAGAAGAAGAAGAAAGGAGAGAGAGAAGGAGAAGTGAAGAAGAAGAAGAAGAAGAAGAAGAAGAAGAAGAGGGAGAGAGAGGAGAAGAAGAAAGGAAGAAGAAGAAGAAGAAAGGAGAGAGAGAAGGAGAAGTGAAGAAGAGGAAGAAGAAGAAGAAGAAGAAGAAGAAGAAGAAGAAGAAGGAGGAAGAGAGAGAAGGAGAAGATAAGAAGAAGAAGAAGAAGAAGAAGAAGAGGAAGAGAGAGAAGGAGAAGGAGACAAGACACCGTCTAATTTTTCTATCAGAGAAGAGAAAGGAGTTTGGAAGCTTCCAAGAAGCTTCTAAAGCATCTCCTTTAGGAGGTGTTTCACCCGCAAGACCCGGCTTAATTTTTCCTTAATCCATGACCACATCGATTCAAGTGCAAAGGCTGTGAGGATTGGTGGGAAGCTGCTAGACAATTTGCAGGAAATTCCTTTGCATCTTATTTTAGCTATCCTCGCACACAAAGGCCACTAGATTTCCGTGAAAGATGGCACCCAAGAGGCACGCAACTAGCAACTCTGCAGGTGTTTTTACCCAAGGCGGAGGAGTGACTGCTAACAGGGTTTCGATTGTCAAGAATCAGGTCCATGATCCTGCACTCCTTGTCGATGAACTCAATATGTTAAATCATTACGTAGCCTCGTATATACAAAGTTCATGAAATATGTATCGAATAAATTCATAGGGAATTTTTGCATTAGACACTCTCATAAAAATTGTTTCATTGCATTGTTTAAGAAGGTTCTCTTGAATTTAATAAAAAAGTCTAGTGCATGATTTGCATGAATATTTGCAAACTCGGGGTGATTTCATGAAAGTCAGCTGCACTAATGGAATAACTCAATATTACCTTTGTGTCCCAAATATATTAATTATGCTCCATCGTGTATTGATTTGGAAATGGCATATCCTAGGGTCTTCTCTTGAGATTGATAGTGAAATGCATAAAGTATCACAGTCATATTAGATACATGCAAGGAAACCTTCTACATGCATGGGAAAGATTCTTGCATAAACAAGCAACATGTTAAGTTGCATGCATTGAAAGGACCTTCGCATGTGTCGTACAAAACTATTGCTTGTGACTAGTATTTATCATGGGTTTCTTTCATACCTTAATTGCATGATCATGAAAAGATAAGTGCATGGAAGGGTAGACATATCTTAAGGGTCTTTGTCTTGAATTGATTAGCCAAATCAAGTGATATGGTTGTTGCATCCATACTAGATGCATAGAAGGAACTATTGCATGCATGGGTAATATCAAGATTGCACGCATAAAAAGGTTGCATGAAATTAATGTGCATTAGAATGCTCAAATTCATGCTTTGTAAATTGGCCTTGAAATTGTTGAGTAAAGCCAATACTTGTCTTAATCAACGTAGTTAGACAAGCTCAAAGAAAGGGTTAGGAAGGGGCAAACATTAGTACATGTGAGTACTATTGAAAAAGGGGGTTAAGATCAGGTACACTTGTATCACCAAAAATATCCTTGGTCAATTAGGGATCGAAGGAAAGATCACATAGATACTTCAAGGGATCTAGGAGATAACCAGCAAGTTGACCAACCAAGGACAACGGGGTTGTCCATGACCTATTTTTACCAAGAGACCTAAGGTAAGGATAATTAGGGTCGGCAGGGTACAAACCCTAACCCGAAGATAAAGGGGAAGCAAGCAACCTAGCTTGCCAGGTCCTTGGGATCTTGCCAAGGCGCAAATGATCCAGGATCGGATGTTGGGAGCATCCGGGAAAAATGATTCACAACTTAGCAGTTGGTCATACAAACGACCTCCGAAATGATCATGATTGTACACTTAGGTACATTGTTTGAATTTCCTTACTCAAGGAACTAATTCAAGGAAAAACACTTAATGCTTCAGGTTAAAAGCTTGGAGGGAGAGGCGGGTTCAGTTACCTCTGACTATATGTCTGGCCCTATCCAAGGGGGTTGTTAGCCGCGTCAGGTATATGGACCTAACCCACCACGAGAGGTCTCTCAGTGGGTGCTGCTTGGAGCGAAAGGACGCTTGGGTGCCAGGGGAGGATCTGGCTGTAAATTCCTTGCCTTCGGATCCCACACAAGAGGCCAATGTGACTCGAGATGGGATCTCGAGACCCGTGTACTAGTCTATGGGTGAAACTTGGAGCAACGATCCTGTAGATTTCTGGGATAGCCTTCGGGTATGATACTTCATCTATTCTAGGACTATGATAAATAAAGATCAGATATTTGAAAAAGGAACTTGCTTGACTTTGTTTTTGTGTCAGTGCCTAAGTTACAGGAAGGAACCTATGATTAAATTGATTAATTAAGGAAGCTGCTTTTGCATGTCAAACATAATGTGGTAGGTAATTAGATAACTAAGCAAACCGAGGAAAGTGCGGTGGATGTGACTTGGGTCCGTCCTACAGAAGGGTGGTCCTGGTTAGTTGGGAACTTTTCTCAAAAGATGTGAAAACAATACTGTGAAGACCTAGCATCAATAGAGTTAGAATACCAATTTATGATGTTTTAGGGGAAATGAATGGGACTATGCCTTATGGCAGAGAGGTTGAGCTTTGCATCCCTCTCGTTTCCCAGTCTCCATGAACCAAGTGCAGCATGAATCCGCTTCGACTCTGTTGTTCCTATGCAAAGTGGTCCATCTGGAGCTCGACACTAGCTACTTCCTAGAGACTTTGCTGATAGGAAAGGAACCCTGACTTCAGGTCGATCCTAAGTGGGAGCGACTTGACACTTCCAATCGAGGCAGACTCAGGAAGACCTAGATCGCAAACCTTGTGACATTCCTTGCGAGTGCCAGGCGGTGCTTTCTAGACTCTCTTCTTGATGGGCTATTAAGACATGTCCCACAAGTGGATGAGCGGACACGTTACAGTTGGTATCAGAGCAAACCAACGAGATCCAAGGATTACAAGGGGGCTTAATGGAGGAAAATAAAGGAAATAAGGGGATAAACATGGGAAGATGAGTAGAATAGAGGAGTGTTTTCTATTGAAAACATTTCTTTACTCACTTATGGATGTTGGGTTGCAAAGTCACGAAGCATGGAACAAGTTCTTGGTGTTCCAAGTCATGTTCATGATTGTAATGCGTGCTTCGAATTATCACCAGAGGCTTGGCATGATGGATATCTTGGACCGCATATATAATCCTTCACCCATGTATGCGGAGCGGAGATGGACGAGAGATTCAGGAATATACTACATAGTAGCCCACCGGCTTGCGTATCTTTAGACCAACTTGAAGAGAATCAAGTGATTGGAGGATTTAAAGATTGTGAAGCTGTTTATCTTTGTTGAAGCTCACGTAAACGCAACTTTGCATGTTAGCGAATGACAAGTCAAGCAGAATAAGTATGTCTATGAAGAAGTGACCCGGGTGATCTGTGCTGACAAAATCAAAGTGTTAGGGTGCTATGAGAAGAACGGGTATCAAAGGAAGGGATACCCCAAGCTTCCTATGACTTACCCTTTCCTGAAAATCCATGACCCCACTCCATATTATTATTCTGTCCCCATAGCCGATTGTAACACAATCCTATTTTTCCCAAACTAATGTATCAATTAGCCAGTCCTACTTATCCAAAATAAGTGTACTCAAGGGGTTATGCCCTCATGAATAAATAAGACTTTTTACAATTGTCTATCTTGATCATAAATGTTAACTCTGGTGTTAAGTGATTAAATCACTTGGCTAAAGGCTGTGCTAGTCATATTAACATAATATGGGAATGCATGATAAGATGTGAACATAAAGAATCTTATTGTTTAGACACAACCCCAAGCTCAGGTTCCAAATCCAACTCCTACACTAAGTCCAGCTGTGGTTCAAGAGAAGAAGTTCCTTCTCAAACAAATTAAGCTATCCAAGTTTGATGGCAAGGGAAGGACTATTCAATCCAACGCCGAGATTTGGATTGAGTCCATGGAGGACTATTTTGAGGCAGCAAAAACTGCACCTGCTAACCAAGCCATGCTCGCCAAACTTAAGCTTACAGGCAAAGCGAGACTTTGGTAGAAACAACAGTGTAGAGACCAAGCGATCTCGGAAGGGACAATCACTTGGGATAAGCTTAAGGAAGCTGTGTGAGGGAGGTATCTGCCACTTGCCTACCGCACACAAAAGATGAATGAATTCTATGCCTTGAAGCAGCTAGGATTATCCCTTGAAGCATATTATTCGAAGTTCGTTTCACTCCTAAAGTATGCACCCCCAATGGATTTGACACAATAGGTGTTAAAATTCTGTGTTGGGTTGAATCCACCCATAAACACTCGGTTGGAATCAATGCACCCAACGGACCTACAAGACACACTCATTTGAGCTGCCCCAATAATACAAGAGAAGCACACCAAACCAAGGTACAATAGGGTTTGGCCTTACAAGGATCAGAATAAGGGTATGTTTATAGCTCAGACCAAGAGAGCGCAGGGTCAGAATCAAGGCCAAAGAAAGAAAGCTAGGGCCAATGCATTTTTGTTTCAACACAAAGTAATGATCGCAACCCACGTTGCTTCCATTGCAATGAGCTCGGACACTTCAAGAGGGAGTGTCCCAAGCTTAGCAGAGGGCATCACCAAGGGCAATTCCAAGGTCAAAATAGAGCCAATCATGGCCAAGGAACCACCGTTATGGCCAGAGGGAGAATCTCCAGTGTTTCCAACAAGGAGCTGGATGATGAAGAAGATCCATCCATGGATGCTGACATGGAGAGGGTGACAGTTCACACCACTCTTCACAGGAAGGGTCCAAATCGCCAAATTCTCAGTGATTCAAATGCCATCAGAATATCAAGGTAAAAGCTTCAAAACCCTGATTGGCTGTGGTAGTACACACTCCTTTCTTTCATCAATCTGTGCAAAAAGATTAAGGATAGACACAATAGATGCACCTACTTGACTTATGGAATTGGCAAATGGTCGTGAAGTCACTTGTACTAGGCAAACTACTAAGTTGAAGTTCCTATTGGGTGGGAATCCAACTTTTGTGAGATTCAAGATAATGAACCTAGGTGTCCACGAATGTTTACTCGGAATGGATTGGCTAATACCCAATGATGCCCACATCCACTGTGGGAAGGGCCAAGTCTCCTTCCGAAATTCCGAAGGGGAACTAGTCACGACTCAAGGTGAGGCTGGTAAGCCAAAAATACAGTTGGCAAAAGCAACATGGATAATAAAAGGTATCCAAAAGGGTCTCCCTGTCTACCTGATTAAACTGAATAAGCTAGACAAAATCAAAAATTCGAAAAAGAACCATCATGGTTAAAGGAATATGCAGATGTATTTCCTAAAGAGCTAACGGAACTTCCTCCCCAAAGAGAAGTCGACCATGAAATCAAACTTGTGCCAGGAGCTGCCTTGATCGCAAAGAGGCTGTATAAGATGTCCATTTCGGAAGTTATTGAACTGAAAGAGAAACTCAAGCAACTGTTAGATCAATGCTACATCCGTCCTAGCAATTCACCATGGGGAGCTCCAGTGTTGTTCCAAAAGAAGAAAGATGGAACGCTTCGCCTATGCATTGACTACAGAGGGTTGAATCAAGTAACCATAAAAAATAAATACCCCATTCCAAGAATAGATGAATTACTTGACCATCTTCAAGGAGCGAAGATCTTCTCAAAGATAGATCTCAGATCTGGATATTATTAGATAAGGATCAAGGAAGAAGATATCCCGAAGACTGCATTTAGTACAAGGTATGGACACTTCGAATTCCTAGTGATGTCATTCGGGTTGACAAATGCTCCTGCTACCTTCAACAGGTTAATGCAGGATATCTTTAGGCCCTATCTTGATGACTTCGTACTCGTCTTCTTTGATGATACCCTAGTCTACTCAAAATAGGAAAAGGATCATGAATCCCAGCTTCGCATTGTTCTTGAAACAATGAGAGCACACAAGCTTTATGCCAAGAACAAGAAGTGCACATTTTTCAAGCAGCAGATTGAATATCTAGGATTCATTGTATTAGCAGAAGGAATTTTAGTAGATCCAACTAAGGTCAGAGATGTTCTCGAATGGCCAACACCAACTTCTATCAAAGAAATACGTAGTTTTCTTGGATTGACAGGGTGGTACAAAATTTTCATCAAAGATTATGCTTTGATTACAGCACCTCTGACTGATCTACTAAAGAAGCAAGTAGCAATTGTATGGTCACCTACCGAATAGACCAGCTTTGACAAACTAAAGCAAAGCTTAGTATCAGCACCCATCCTGAAACTTCTTGATCTCAGTAAGGAGTTTGAAGTGGTAACTGATGCTAACGCTGTCAAAGGGTTTTCAAAAAGCAAAGTCGCGACCATAGAGGACCTTGACTAATTTCACGATAGAAGATCAATCATACGAATCAGCAAGATGAGAGGATGATGTCAAGTCTCTGTTTTTATTTCTGCCAATAATTAGCGATAGTCTTTGTAAAGAGTCTTTTAAGGACATCCATATTTTCCTTCTGAATAATGATAGCTTGATAGATATAGATCTCTTTTTCCTCTTCTGCTCTTCATGGTGTTGGACATTTCTTTAAATCAGTGTTGTAGCACCTTTAACAAAACCTGAATCGGGCCTTTCACGTTAAGCACAGTGTTTTGCTCACTGTCAAGTTCGTCAGTATTCTTGTACATTGCATCCAGGTATGGCTGATCAAAATTTGGGACAGTTTCAATTTCCCCTGTCTTGACAGAGTATGTAAACCTGCAAACATGAACTTCTCCATGACTTTGTTTTCCCTTTTTCAAGCCTGCTGGAATACCTGCTTTTAGTCATGCTGTCATGATCCTCATTACGAACAACTCTACATTTTCTAACCACAGATTCTATCGTCTAGGAATCGAAGTAGTTTGTATCTTACGATTCATTGGTCAATGTTCAATGGATTGAAAAGGCCTTATGTTTTATTGTGATGGAATTGAGCAAAAGTTATAGGGAAGGCGGAGGTCGATCTGTCAAAATCCTGCACTTGCTTTGGCTCAATTGGCAATCCTATCTGAGCTATTCTCTCTTTCTCTCTCTATCTTTCTCTCTCTCTCTCTCTCTCTCTCTGTATCTGTCTGTCTGTCTGTGTTTCACATGCGCACGTCTGCACTGTAGATAGCCTATAGGTCGCTGGACAGAGAGATGTTGTGACTTGATACGGTTTGCACCAGCCTAATGAAAAAGGTCATACACTCAGATAACACACTCAGATAACTCTCTCTCTTTCGAAGAGTCACTCCCGGTGCCCAGTCTTCATCTGAAATGCACGTTAATGATTCTTCGAGTACTTGGATGCAGCAACACTCATTTACATCTTCATCTTCATCACTTCGTTATGAAATTCATCCTCTTTGTCTTCTGCAACGCTGCCACCGTTTCCTTCGTCGTAGCTTCCAAGAACCAACATCGATGTCACAATTCGTCCCCAATCATTCAGCAAGCTGTTGTCTTCTTTCTCTTCCTCATCGTCAATACCCGAGTGATTTTTTTCTTTTCCCTGCCAAAAAAAAACTTAAACAGGGCCAAGTCTCCCCACGAACAAGCAACCGCCTCCGCTCAGAAAAGCAACCTCTATTTTTTTTACTAGAAAAGCGGCCCTTTCCTTCTACCAGAAAAGCGGCCATTCTCACAATAGCCCCATTTCATTACATCACAGTCCAGCCATTGATTAAACATGCAATGCTTTTCATTAATGCATCCACACTTTGCATACAACTCAATGATAGAATTACCAATTATTCTCTGTGTACTAATCGCCCAAGCTCCACAATGCATAGAAGGCTACAAGCACCATGCGAATAATCCATAGTGAGTCAAAATCACGTAATACTAGCTGCTACTGTCAGCCTGCTCGCCTGTATAGTATAATAAGTATGGCTCTCTCAGTCATCTCTACGTTTCTCTCTCTCTGTGTGGCTGTTTGCCCACCTTGAACTGGAAGTACGGAACAAGGCCCAAGCACAGTATTCCAGCCAATGAACAGAAAATTATCAGCATGATGTCCATTATGTCTTCAGCATTTATCTAACTTGGATCTTCCTTACTGAGTGACGGGTCATATAGAGCAGACAATTCCAAAGACAGAGCACTTGTCTCCTTACAAAACACACGAAGTTCATTTACACAAATGTCCAAGTAAAGCTTTCTGGTCTTCTGAATATCAGTATCAAACTTGATAAATGCATATGGTCTTGCAACCGTGTCAACAATGGTCCCCTGCTTGATCTCCCAAACATTCCTGTAAACTGCTTTCAAATCATCAGGAATCTGCTGAACTTTCTGTATAGAGCCATCTTCAACTCTAAGTTCCAAAGTCCCATGTCACTCAGATCATTTAGAAGATGCTTGTTCACAACCACAAATTCGCCACTGAGTACTCTTCGGCTGTATATATTTGAGGTATATGATTTAAAACACTCATTATTGTCAAGTATCTGACTTGAAAACACATCCCAGAAATCATCACAACCAATAATCATAATTTTGTCTTCTTCAGTCATCAACAAAGCTTGTCTCAATTCTGGCTCTGCACTGAGAAGACAGTTCATGCCCTCCTTTAATCCCTTGATATGCCAGTTTCTAATGGCTCTTGCAACATTGATCTGTCCATTCAGATATCCATCATCCACAAATCCTCCAAGGAACTCTATTCACCATCTTTCAAGTGAACATGAGGCCATATGATCCCTTGTTATATCAATGGCCTTTCCCTTCCTGCAGAGGACAACTCTACAATCTCCTTCATTGGCCACAAACAACTCTCTTCCGAGCACTAAGACAGTTAAATCTGTTGTGCCAAATGACAAGCCATGATTAATTGAACAAGCTTCTGCAAATGCTGTCTCAGTCTGCAGAAAGGTATGATAGACAGCCTTTTCTATTGCAATTGGAAATGCCACATCTTCAACAATGTAATTGAGTAACTTGTATTTTACAAACTCTACTGCTATGGTCATCCTCCAGGATGCCTTTCTCTATTAAACATGCTCCTTCGAGAGAACTTGCAGCTTTGAATGTCAACAAGTAGGTGACTTTGTTTGGTTTAATGCCCGCATCAAGCATTTTGTCATACTGTTTAAGAGCAGAATTACAATCACTGCATTAGACATATGCACCAACCATGGCTGTCCATACAACTTCATTGTGAACTAGTAATCTATCAAACAATTAGCATGCTTCCTCTAGACTGTCACACTTAGCATACATATAGACCAGAGTATTATAGATAAGTTCCTCTTGCTCCAAACCCCTCTCCACTTTATTGCCCACACAAAACAAAATACAAACACAAAAACTAAATATATACAAAGTAACAAATCCCACACACACAACTTTTGGGTGGATTTCACACCTCGGATGCGCAGCAGCACGACATCCACCCCCTCTAATCTTGGGCATCCTCCGGATGGGCCAACTACCCATGATCATTATCATCAAGATCCACAAATAGATCAATCTCTTCATTGTGCATTTCCGGTATATCAACAAGATTATCTGTCATATCATCTGTCTCTTCTATTGTAGTTTCTTCTCGTTGCTCTTCTCTTGCAAATTCTTCCAATGCATAATCCTCATAATCTCTTTTCCTGAAAATCTTGATCCTTTTTCCTGCAATAGGTACTCTAAGCATTGTCCCATCCAATTCTGTCAACTCATATGTTGCATTATCAAAGACATGTCTGACTATGTACGGTCCAAACCATCTTTTCACCATCTTCCGAAGTGCAGTATGCTGATTTTCAAGGCTGCTATCAAAGACTAATACCCAGTCTCCCTCTTCTATTGCTCTAGGCCGCAAGCGATGCTTGCTGTCAAACCTGTCCTTATTTCTTAGTCTAGCAACCTTCAACTTGTCAATAGCTAGCTGAATATCCTCTGGTCTTCTCTCCAACTGCCGAATCCGAAGAGCTAAGAGCTCCTCTCTCGTCAAATCCTCCTGCTAAGGTAAAACTGACCAAGTCAAAGCACAAGTCTCAGTCGGCATAACTGGTCTCTGACCATACATCAACTCTGCGGGCATATATCTTGTGGTAACACTGTGAGTCGTACGATCAGCCCACAAAGCAAATGGTAGAAGTCTTGGCCATTCTCCAATCCGTCCTCTGCATGCTTTAGCTAATGCTTTCACTATCGGCGGATGCCCTCTTTCACTCTTCCCATTTCCCTCTACATTGTATGCTGTGGTTAGAGCCAACTTGATTCCTAGTTGAGAGAAAAACTCCCTAGCTTCATATGCATCCAATTCAGCGCTGTCGAAGGGTTTGTGAAAGCAATGTCGCAACCACAGGGGACCTTGATTAATTTCAGGATAGAAGATCAATCATACAAATAAGCAAGATGAGTGGATTTGTGAGCAATAATAGATTTGCCAAGCTTCCAATGAGACTGCCACAATGGCTGCCACTCAAGACGATATCAAAAAGTGCCAGTTGCAGCTCAAGTAAATATAACTATTCTCTACCAAGAAGTCACAATACCTTAACTTTAAAGATGCAACATAGACGGAAATAGCTACACTTGAGTCAGATCATGTGCCAACCAAGATGCCTGCACGTAATCATCTGAAGGTCCATGTGCATTGAGCTTAAGAAGAAGATAAAACTTTTTATCTCACAGGAGTCCGAGATCCACTTTGATAGACTCACAGTGGTGGTTCGACCAATTTGTTTATTAACATGTGATCTTGTCATCACCTTCACCTTTTGCATGAAGACGGATCATGCAACTTGTGTTTCCGATGAGTTGCAGCCTGTAGTCACTAGCAATACGAACGAAGAAGTTTGTGGGACTGAACTGTTTTTACTATCCACTTCCATAGATTTGAGTTTTTGTTACTTCACTTCCTTATGAACCACCACCGGTCCTTGCGAATGTTCTATGCAGCAAAGTGGCCCTTCCTTTAATGCAGAATGCCTCAGACACCGTGACGGTGCCCTTCATCATCATCATCCTTTGCTACAATTACAAAAGAGAAGCTATCCAGAGAGTTGGATTTCTTCATAATCAATGGTCACATAGAGAACCAATTCGACTCCGTGGAATCGTCTTCATTTAAGCATCAATGTTCATGTAGGCGGGGCAGCTTCTGAGAGGCAAGGGTGGGAGGATGAAGGTGGGAGAGCAGGTCAGCGCTTTTTACATCACAGGAGACTCGACATGCATCCCTTCTTCATACCTCAGCTTTCCGTCCTTCTTCGTCACCAATTTTCGTCGACTCTCTATCGCAGTAGTGTCCACGTTGTGCTTCCTTTCGTCCTCTTTTAGTCAGGACTGATGAATCATCACCGAGCACAAACTTCTTCTACTCCTCCTGCTTCGTCATCAGCTTTGACATTGTCACCTTCTGCCATGCTGTGGTTTCGAAGTGCATCCTCCTACGTTGTCGTCTACAAAATGCCGATCGCAGCTTTTTCTTCAATGTCTTCTAATCACCCTCCTTGTCTTCACTCGTCCCATTCGTCTGTCATTCCTTGATGATTCGTCATCACCTTGTATTCCTCTTTGATGTCCGATTCTTCATTGCGTCGTTCCTTCCTTCGACTTGACCTTGCTTTTCTTCAGCACCCTCGTCCTCCCATCTCCTTCATCGTTGTCTGCAGGCTTCGTTCAAGCCGTTTTTTCTTCATCGCCTTCTTCTTCGTCCCCAAAAAGCCCCCTTTTTCAAAATAGCCCAAAAGCTTCTCCTTTTTCCCCTCAAAGCACGGATCTCCTTTTCCCTCCTTCTTTAGCCTTTCAAAATCCCCTCTTTAGCCTTCGTAGCTCTATTTCCCAGTTACAATCTGTAAATTTGTGTGATTCCTTGGCTCATCACTATTCTCCCCTGTAATTTCCTCCAAGGATCTTCCCTTTGTTTCAGGGACAAGAAAAGTGAAAAAGAAACCCAGCCCATTGCAGTATTTGCTATTCACAGCAATAAGCTTGATTGTGTACAGATATGCCCTCCTCTTACATCTGTTTATATAGTTGTAATGTCTTCTCTCCTTGACCCTGCCTGAAAGCAACCCTTCATGCTCGCCACTATACTCATACGCAGAAAATAAATGTAATCACAACAACTAAATATGTACAAAGTACCAAATCCCATGCACAACTTTTGGGTGGTTTACACACCTCAAATGCGCAGCAATACGACACCGCGATCCACAGTGATCTTACCCACACAGCCATACCTGCAGAAAATTTCTTCCAATAAGAACTTACACAATACACTAGTGGTCTTTGTTCTCAAAGATCTGCCCTCAACATGATTGGTAATATCCTCTCTAGCCAAAACAATATATCTCATCTTGGTGCGTAGATCGGTCGCTGTATGCTCACGTAGTGAATCCCGGAAGGTCCCCAAGAACAATGAACTCTACTTTTTGCATAAGTTACAAGGTAAAAAGCATGAACGACAAGAGCAAGAGACCAACTGGGTTCAATCTCCCCCCATGCCTTGTTTGAGCGCTTCACAAAGCATGTATTTTATGTATATTTCTTCTTCATGCTCAATAATAGCCCAATTTACAAAAATATATCAAGCTTTTAGCTTTTGAGTTTACTTTTACAAAAATAGGAACAATGACAATCTCATTCACTCCAAAAACAGATTTTTGCCATGATAGTGTCAAGTTCACTTCTTCTAACCTGGCCAAAATCTTCTCACAAGCTAAAATATGATCAGCCACAAAGTATATGCATCCCTGCTCATTTAGACTCTCATTCTTCTCTTCTTCTGCACACCCCTTAATGGGCACATCATCCAAGAAAGGCATGGTAAGATGAGGTATATAATCACGAAGGACCTTATGCATGGCATTCATCATATGCGCAACAGAATTAGTGGCACCTTGAGGCAAGATACACATCCTGACAAGCCCAATAGGAGTTCTCATAGTGGTTATGTCCCTGCTTTCCAAAGCCAGCTGAAACTGATCATATCCCGAATACAAATCACCTAAAGAATAGATGGCATGTCCAACAAATGCTTCTGCAAACTCATCCACAACTGGACCTATACCAACATTCCTGATAGTAACTCTGTTTACTGGCTGCATGTCCTGTATAAATCAGAGAGTACCATTCTTCTTTGGAACCGCAAACCACCTATTTGAGTATGGTGCAGATGAAGGCTCTAGGATTCCCATCCTGATTTTCTCATTCAACAAGTCAATCAGCTTTGGTAGGTGTGCCTTAGGCACTGGAATAGGTCGGAGGTTCCATGGAATATGAGGAATAGTAAAGATCACCATAGGAGCAACAATATCTGGATTCACACATCCAATCTCATGTGGGAAAAAAGAAAACCCCCTTCCATGTAGCTGAAGCATCTCTTGAAAGCATTGCTTCTCTGTGGGTAGCAAGAAATCACCATTTCCAATTTTCAATTTAGCAAGAGTCTCTGCTGAAAATTTATGGCCTATATGCTCCGGATTCCTCAAAATTGGCTGTTTGGCAGCCCTCTCTATTTGCTGATCACTGTCAGCAGGTGGAAGTGGTACAGCTACCGGCTTCACCTTCTTATCCACAGTCTTGTATTTCGTGTCAATCCTAGCTTCATTATGATCCTCTGCATTACTCAAATCTTCCTATAAATCAGCAATTATGCACTCCAATGGCTGAATATCCTCAGCCCTCTGCTCTATGGACTGCATAGGAACAACCCTAAACTTTGGATGCTGAAATATTTCAGCAGTAAACTCTGTTGGCTGAATTTTTTCAGCCCTCTGTGTCTCTATAAGCTGATCATAATCAGACGGAAACTCTGTTTGCTGAATTTCTTCAGCACTCAACACTTTTTGCTGAGCCACCTCAGCCTCTGACTCAATCTGTGACACAAAATCTACAATTTCATGAAACATGTCCAGGGATTGCACTAATACATTACTGTGACAACTCTACATATCAGTTTTCAACATATTCTCCATCTCTATCATCGTATATGCACAAATCATGCTATAATACATCCCATCTATATGCTCATCATCCTCTAAAATTCCTGCATTTTTCAAAATTTTCTCCTTCCTGCATATGTACTGCCTGGCAGCTCTAGGCAACTTAGAAGTCTTCTAATAGCTCATCGAACTATTTGCTGAAATCCCAACAAAACTGGAGGAGAAAACACTGCTTCCAGGAGGCGAGAACTCCAATCTCCTCTGCTCTATACCACCGTCGTCTCGCGAAATGGCGGTACCTAATGAAAACTGGAGTCCCTCACAGTGGGCAAAGGTGCATCTCTAAGAGTATCCCTGTTTCTAACATGGTTCACACACAGAGTCATAAACTGAACTGCTCTCATGCCATCTCTACTGCGAATCCGTGCATAAGTAGATCCATCATCCATTACCTTTGTTTCCATGCGCATCTCTGTGATGAATGGCTGTCCAAGAATTATGGGATAAGAGCATGAATCCTGCACAAAGAAATGGAAATCCTCCTCTACATCTCCAATAGAAACCCTGACACTAGGACATGCATCATACAAATCACCTGCAGTGTTGTTGGTAGCTCTCATACGCCACCCATGCTCTACATCCATAGGCCATCTGTTACTCTCATAAACTCCACAAACTATGAGATTAATCTCTGAACCATGATCCACCAAAGCAACATAAGGCACCCGTTTCTCTCCAATTTTTACCATCGTTTCTGTAGTTGCCCTAGCCCAATGACTCCGCAAAAAGTGACTACGCGGTATCAAGACAGGTTCATCAGTTTCAGCATAATGCATAGGTTGAACCCTCTTCTCTATATGTGGAAAAATAGAAGCATTCTCAACCATAACCTCATCCTCATCCTCATCCAACTCCCCAATCAAAACACCCTGTGTATCAGTAGTAGGCAATGCATGTCTTTTCCTCTTCAGGACCTCTTGAAACTGATCTTGAAACTCTCTTTTCGAGATGACCAAAACCTCAGAAATAGTAAAAGTCACCTCACTGCCAAGTATCTTTTCATTAAATATTTTCTTCATGTCTGTTGATGTCTCAATATCAGACATCAATCTAAACCCTGGCTGCTTTCTCTCTCTAGGCTCTTATCTCTTTTCTCTCTTTTGAGCATCTTCCATCTGTCGTTCTGGCCCTGGTCTCAAAGACGGTCCTGCAGTAGGTGGAGTAACAAACTCACCCCCTCTAGTCTTTTTAGCTGCACTTGGATTTTCTTCATCCCTCTTATGCTTCTCCTCAACAAGTACATCTGCTCCCTGAGACTTAGCCAAGTAGTCATAAATAGAGTACCTGTCAACATCTGAATCCCAACCTGTCTCAGATCTGATGCTAGAGCCTGCACTAGTCAAAACAGTTTGTTGAATTTTTCCCTTGTTCGCCGTCTCCATATCATAAGTCCATAATGCTGACTGATTCTCTGATCCCTTCTCAATCTGGACTCCATATGCAGAAGCATCTCCTCTAGCTACCACATAAGAAGTACGCGCAGCCATGTCATCCACTAACTTCTTCATTTCGTCTTTCCCAAAGTTGGTAGCAAGCGGAGCTCCTGTCTTAGTCAACCAAATCTTACCATCTTGTCCCCAAAATACCAAATTCTTCCTCCTTGCATCCTGAAAAGATTCACAATCCCTGCAATGTTGATGGTCCGTACTATCACACCAAATACATATTCGATCTCTCCTAGGTGCACTAGGAGCACTCCTAGGTGTAGTAGGAGCACTAGAAGAAATAGTAGGCGCAGTCGAAGCAAATTGCTCTTTCAATTTTCCCACCAATTCTGCTTTAACTGACTCTAGTGTCAAATCCATTATGCCTTTGATTATGTCATCAAGAGAGGTAGGCACTGATGGAGTGGATGGTTTTGGAGTAGAAGGAGCCGGCATCGGTCATGGAGCAGGAGGAATAGGAGGAGTAGAAATAGTAGGCACTGGCATAGGCCAAGAAACTGGCTGAGGAGGAGAATAAATAACAGGGATAGAAGCAAGCATAGGAGCAGAAGACGGCGTCGGTGTCATAGAACCATTCTGTAGATGGGTCTTCCATATCCTCCTCTTGGTCAAAGTGGAGACTGCATCCTGGGCATCTTGCCTATCCGTTTGAAGACCCATAGGCTTCGTGCAATCTTCAAGAAGTTCTCCTAATTCTTCCTGAAGAGCAAGATGTGCAGCTTGCAAGAAAAGCTCAACTTTCTCAACATCCAATGCTCTTTGTTCAATGGCATCAACCTGACTATACCTCTCTTCAAATTCTCGAATCAACTCTGAAGCAGCTAGACCTTTGTTTGGCATGTAGACCCACTCTTGGAATGACCGCCGTGTAGCCATCCCAAAGTCCTCAAGGAAATACTCTTCTTTCAGGGCTTTCTTAAAATCTGGCCAATGTGAATTTTGAATAAAAAGATCAGTCACTTTGGCCCTCAAGGCAGGTGTGACAAGACGAAGGAAATACTTACTCATAAGTCCAGCTGGAACTCCAAAAAACCCCATCTTGATCTCATATGTCTTCAAATATGCTGAAACATTACGGCCATCAAATAGCTTCTTCTCATTCTCAACTGCTTCAATCGCCTTAGTCGCGCTGATTGCATTCTCCTGCTTCGAATATAGTTTCCTTTGCTGAGACAACTGTTGTTGATGCAATTGCTGCTGCTGTTGCATATACAATTGTGTCTGCTGATTTTGAAGCTGCATATACATAGACAAGTTCTGCAAAATCTGCTTTAGATCATCCGTTGAAGTACTTGACGCAACAGTCAATGATGGAGCTGAAGTAGAGGACGCAGCAGGAATCATAGAAGAGGCTGAAAATGATGCTGAAGTATCTTCCATCCTGAAATTTATGCGACGCTTTCACGTCGGGTTCACCAAAGATGTCAAAGGGTTTTCAAAAAGAAAATTCGCGACCATAGAGGACCTTAACTAATTTCACGATAGAAGATCAATCATACGAATCAGCAAGATGAGAGGATGATGTCAAGTCTCTGTTTCTATTTCTGCCAATAATTAGCGATAGTCTTTGTAAAGAGTCTTTTAAGGACATCCATATTTTTCTTCTGAATAATGACAGCTTGATAGATATAGATCTCTTTTTCCTCTTCTGCTCTTCATGGTGTTGGACATTTCTTTGAATCAGTGTTGTAGCACCTTTAACAAAACCCAAATCGGGCCTTTCACGTTAAGCACATTGTTTTGCTCACTGTCAAGTTCGTCAGTATTCTTGTACATTGCATCCAGGTATGGCTGATCAAAATTTGGGACAGTTTCAATTTCCCCTGTCTCGACAGAGTATGTAAACCTGCAAACATGAACTTCTCCATGACTTTGTTTTCCCTTTTTCAAGCCTGCTGGAATACCTGCTTTTAGTCATGCTGTCATGATCCTCATTACGAACAACTCTGCATTTTCTAACCACAGATTCTATCGTCCAGGAATCGAAGTAGTTTGTATCTTACGATTCATTGGTCAATGTTCAATGGATTGAAAAGGCCTTATGTTTTATTGTGATGGAATTGACCAAAAGTTATAGGGAAGGTGGAGGTCGATCTGTCAAAATCCTGCACTTGCTTTGGCTCAATTGGCAATCCTATCTGAGTTATTCTCTCTTTCTCTCTCTATCTTTCTCTCTCTCTCTCTCTCTCTCTCTCTTTGTATCTGTCTGTCTGTCTGTGTTTCACATGCGCACGTCTGCACTGTAGATAGCCTATAGGTCGCTCGACAGAGAGATGTTGTGACTTGATACGGTTTGCACCAGCCTAATGAAAAGGGTTATACACTCAGATAACACACTTAGATAACTCTCTCTCTCTCTCAGAGTCACTCCCGGTGCCCAGTCTTCATCTGAAATGCACGTTAATGATTCTTCGAGTACTTGGATGTAGCAACACTCATTTACATCTTCATCTTCATCACTTCATTATGAAACTCATCCTCTTTGTCTTCTGCAACGCTGCCACCGTTTCCTTCGTCGTAGCTTCCAAGAATCAACATCGATGTCACAATTCGTCCCCAATCATTCAGCAAGCTGTTGTCTTCTTTCTCTTCCTCGTCGTCAATACCTGAGTGATTTTTTTCTTTTCCCAGCCAAAAAAAAACTTTAACATGGCCAAGTCTCCCCACGAACAAGCAACTGCCTCCGCTCAGAAAAGCAACCTCTGTTTTTTTTACCAAAAAAGCGGCCCTTTCCTTCTACCAGAAAAGCGGCCCTTCTCACAATAGCCCCATTTCATTACATCACAGTCCAACCATTGATTAAACATGCAATGCTTTTCATTAATGCATCCAGACTTTGCATACAACTCAATGATAGAATTACCAATTATTCTCTGTGTACTAATTGCCCAAGCTCCACAATGCATAGAAGAGTACAAGCACTATGCGAATAATCCATAGTGAGTCAAAATCACGTAATACTAGCTGCTACTGTCAGCCTGCTCGCCTATATAGTATAATAAGTATGGCTCTCTCAGTCATCTCTACGTTTCTCTCTCTCTGTGTTGCCGTCTGCCCACCTTGAACTGGAAGTATGGAACAAGGCCCAAGCACAGTATTCCAGCCAATGATTAGAAAATTATCAACATGATGTCCATTATGTCTTCAGCATTTATCTAACTTGGATCTTCCTTACTGAGTGACGGGTCATATAGAGCAGACAATTCCAAAGACAGAGCACTTGTCTCCTTACAAAACACACGAAGTTCATTTACACAAATGTCCAAGTAAAGCTTTCTGGTCTTCTGAATATCAGTATCAAACTTGATAAATGCATATGGTCTTGCAACCGTGTCAACAATGGTCCCCTGTTTGATTTCCCAAACATTCCTGTAAATTGCTTTCAAATCATCAGGAATCTGCTGAACTTTCTGTATAGAGCCATCTTCAACTCTAAGTTCCAAAGTCCCATGTCAGTCAGATCATTCAGAAGATGCTTGTTCACAACCACAAATTCACCACTAAGTACTCTTCGGCTGTATATATTTGAGGTATATGATTTAAAACACTCATTATTGTCAAGTATCTGACTTGAAAACACATCCCAGAAATCATCACAACCAATAATCATAAACTTGTCTTCTTCAGTCATCAACAAAGCTTGTCTCAATTCTGGCTCTGCACTGAGAAGACAATTCATGCCCTCCTTTAATCCCTTGATATGCCAGTTTCTAATGGATCTTGCAACATTGATCTGTCCATTCAGATATCCATCATCCACAAAGCCTCCAAGGAACTCTATTCACCATCTTTCAAGTGAACATGAGGCCATATGATCCCTTGTTATATCAATGGCCTTTCCCTTCCTGCAGAGGACAACTCTACAATCTCCTTCATTGGCCACAAACAACTCTCTTCCGAGCACTAAGACAGTTAAATCTGTTGTGCCAAATGACAAGCCATGATTAATTGAACAAGCTTCTGCAAATGCTGTCTCAGTCTGCAGAAAGGTATGATAGACAGCCTTTTCTATTGCAATTGGAAATGCCACATCTTCAACAATGTAATTGAGTAACTTGTATTTTACAAACTCTACTGCTATGGTCATCCTCCAGGATGCCTTTCTCTATTAAACATGCTCCTTCGAGAGAACTTGCAGCTTTGAATGTCAACAAGTAGGTGACTTTGTTTGGTTTAATGCCCGCATCAAGCATTTTGTCATACTGTTTAAGAGCAGAATTACAATCACTGCATCATACATATGCACCAACCATGGCTGTCCATACAACTTCATTGTGAACTAGTAATCTATCAAACAATTAGCATGCTTCCTCTAGACTGTCACACTTAGCATACATATAGACCAGAGTATTATAGATAAGTTCCTCTTGCTCCAAACCCCTCTCCACTTTACTGCCCACACAAAACAAAATACAAACACAAAAACTAAATATATACAAAGTAACAAATCCCACGCACACAACTTTTGGGTGGATTTCACACCTCGGATGCGCAGCAGCACGACAATGCGCTTGCTTTAGGATGTGCACTTTTGCAAGAAGGTCATCCCGTAGCATATTCTTCAAGAAAATTGAAGAGGCATGAAAGGAATTATGCTACCCATGACCTGGAGTTGTTGTCTGTCATCCATGCTCTCAAACTTTGGAGACATTACTTTCTAGGTAATAAATTTTCCTTAGTGATGGACCACAAGAGTCTTAAATGGATTTTGACCTAGAATGAGCTCAATATGAGGCAATGTTGATGGATCGAAGTGCTGGAAGAATATGATTTTGAAATCAAATATAGGCCTAGAAAAGAGAATGTAGTTGCCGATGCACTCAGTCCGCAAGGCATTTCTAAATTCTCTTATTTTGCAAGATCCATCAATAGCAAGGTCTCTAGCCACAAAGGTATGAATGCCAAATAGCCCGATTCTTGAGCTAGCAAAAGAAGGGGCATATCAGGACCCAGTCTATCAGAAAATGATAAGGGAGATCCCAATCAAGGATGAAGACCTGAAGCTAAAGACGAAGTATCAAGAATTCTCTATCAGTAGTGGGCTTGTCTACTTTAGGACAAGATTATGTATCCCTACAAGCCAAACTCTCAAGCAGAAGATACTTTGGGAAGCCCATGACTCCCCTTTCTCAGGACATCCTGGTTATGCCAAGACCCTTAATGCCGTCAAAAAGAGCTATTATTGGGAAAGGCTCAAGGGAGACATACTCAAATATGTCACGGAATGTTTGTCTTGTCAACACATTAAGGCAGAACATATTAAAATGCCTGGGAAATTGCAACCACTTGACATTCCCCAAATGAAATGGGAATTCATTAGTATGGACTTCATTGTTGGCCTACCCCAAGTTCAAGGAGGATATAACTCCATTATGGTTGTAGTAGATATGCTCACCAAGGTCGAACATCTCATCCCTGTCAAGATAAACTATAAAGCTTCAGACATCGCAAGATTATTCATCAAGGAAATATTCAAGCTTCATGGGTTACCCAAAAGAATCATTAGTGATCTTGACTCTCTTTTCACATCACACTTCTGGAGGGCTATCTTTGAGGCTATTAGAACTCAACTCTGTTCCAATACAGCTTACCATCCCCAAATTGATGGTCAAACAGAACGAGTCAATCAAGTCATTGAATATATGCTTAGAGCATACTGCTATCGTGAATCCAAAAAGTGGATTCAATATTTACCACTGGTTAAGTTTGCCTACAATGCTTCTTACCAACAGAGTATTCAGATGACCCCTTTCCAAGCATTGTATGGGCATGATTATCGTACCCCTTTGAACTTCTCGGATCCAACTTTGAGGGTAGAGGCTTCTAGACAGATGTTGGAAGACATGGATGATCAAATCAAATCAATAACACAAGACATTCAAGCTGCCAAGGATAGATAGAAGTGTAACATGTCCACATGTCCACTTGTAGGACACATCTTAGCAGCCCACTAGAACAAGAGTCCAGAAAGCACCGCCCGGCACTCCCATGGAATGTCACGGGGTTTGCAATCTAGGTCTTCCTGAGTCTACCATGAAGCGAAAGCATTCCAGCCGTTTCCACTTAGGATCGACCTGAATTAGGGTTTCCCTAATGGTCAAGTTCCTTGGAGGTAATTAGCATCGAGCCCCAGATGAACTACTTTACACAGAAACATTAGGGTTGAAGCAGATTTATACAGCACTTAGTTCAAGGAGAATGGAAAACGAGAGGGATGCGAAGCTCGACCTCTTTGCCCATAAGGCATAGTCCCATTCCGTTCCCCTAGAACAGCATAAATCGGGACTCTAGCTTTCCAGATTCTAGGTCATCGTTACCTTGCTGTTAATTCCGTTGAGAAAAGTTCCTGGCCAACCAGGACCACCCTTCTGTAGGATGGACCCATGGTCACATCCACCATACTTTCCTTAGGTTGCTTTAGTTATCTAATTACCTACCATATTTAGTTTGACAAGCAAAAACAGCTTCCTTAATTAGCCAATTATTCACCGGTTCTTTCACATAACTTAAGCATTGACATAGAAAAACAATGTCAAGCAAGTTCCTTTTCAACATTTGATCTTATTTATCAGTCTTTGGTACATCACATAATCCAACCCGAAGGCTATTCCATAATCCGCCCAAAGGTTAATCCATAATCCGCCCAAAGGCAATTCCATAATCTGCCTGAAGGCAATTTCAGCAATCCTCAGGGATCGCTATTCCAAGTTTGCGCCCGTAGACTAGTATGCGGGCCTCGAGATCCAATCTCAAGTCACGTCGGCCTCTTGTGTAAGACCCAGAGGCAAGGGATTTATGGCCAGAGCCCCCTGGCACCCAAGCATCCTCGTGCTCCAAGTAGCACCCACAGAGAGACCTCTCGTGGTGGGTTCAGTCCACGTACCCAACGCAGCTAACAACCCCCTTGGATAGGGTCAGGCAGACAGTCGGGGGTAAGTGATGCTACCTCTCGCTCCAGGCTTTAAACCTGAAGCATTAGTTATTTTCCAGCATTAGTTCCTTGAGCAAAGAAGAACGAACAGTGCTCCTAACTGTACAAACACAAGCATTCTAGTGGTTGTTTATATGGCCAACTGCTAAGGTATAATTTCTTCTCTCCGAATGCATCCAACATTCGATCTGGGATCAATTGCGACTTGGCGAGATCCCAAGGGTTTCGTAAGCTAAGTTGCTTGTTTACCCTCTTTCCTTGGGTTAGGGTTTATATCCTGTTAACCCAAATTAACAAATACCTTAGGTTTCCTTACATTAAGGTCAATAAATCCTGGACAACCTCGTTGCCCTAACTTGATTGGTCAATTGCTTGCTAGATAATTCATAATTTCCCTAACTCGGCAAATCAGCCCAAGGAAGGGTGATGTAGCAGGATGTCTACACATCCTCTTGCAAGTTAGAATTGTACGCAGAACTCGCCAACCTTGTTCTAAGGAGTGGCAATACTATTTTGTGATTTAACACAAAATCATGCGACGTTGCAACTTGTTGCATGAGACAAGTGTCGCACCTAACTTGCGGGATTATTTCTCCCATCACATGGTATTCCTTGGTCAAGAATACCTTGGTCAAGATGTAGGGTTTGGGATGTCCTCTTGACCCAACCCAACCTTAACCTTACTAGGCCGACAACGTTTGGCCCTGGGGTTTCTAAATTCAAACGGAAGTCCAGTATTTGGTCAATTGATCCTTAGGGTAAAAACCCTAGATTGTTCTTGCATGGGCGTTTAACTAACCCTAACGTTTTGTGAATGTGGGTAGGACCTTTGAGGTCGGAAATATTAAGTCAATTTCCTGAGTGCGATACTAGGCAGAATTTTATCGCGGCTTAGCTCTACCTAGCGCATTGAGGTGATCATCATTTGAGTTACATCATTACAAGTGATTTACGTAATTGATCTAATTGTCTTGCAACAAGAGGTTTTCTTTCCTTGGAGATGCAAATGCTTCCCCTAAAAGATGTAAATAATTGCAATATATAACATTCCATGCAATTATGTGAATTCAAAAACCATAGACTTTTTCCTTCTATGCAGCTATAAGATCTATAATGATCGTTACTTTTCCTTGCCTAAACTAGAATGATTGACAATTCAAAGCTAACTCGTATAAACCCTATGTTGATTTACATCAAGAACTATGCTTGTAAACCTTTCGTTCAATGCATTGAATTCAAGCTTTAATATGAAAATGCATCCTTTCCTAAATACAAACTTTGATAAAAGAACTCCATACATGAGCGAATCCCATGAGACCATTAATGATTTAACCCTTCTTTTAGCACTTAACCGATCTAAAATGTAACCATCTTTGCATGCAATATGCAAAGTTCGTAATTCCTTTCCATGCATTGCGACGATTTGGACAACATTCAATGGGCATCTAGGATTATCTCATCCACGAGTCACGATTATGAAATTATTACCTAAGTGCATTATGCGTTGTTCTTTTCCGCGAGGCAATCTAGGATGCATTTAGACAAATCCATCTTTTTAACCTATGCAACATGCATTCAGGATTGCAACTTGGAAGTGCAAGCAATTTCAAATACACGACATGCACGAAATTTGTAAATGAATGAATAAATGCATTTAAACTTTTCTAAAACCCATCATGCTTAAAGCATCCCTTTCATGCAAGAATACAATTGGAACCTGGGTATTAAGATTCGGAGCGTTGTCCACACATGTACTCGGGTTGGAAGCTCCTACGTGTGCGGCTCGCGTCTTTTGTTTGGGGGCCATTTGACGCAGTAATTTTGTTCCAGCAACTCTCCTTTGGGTCACTTCGTGTATCGAATCTACTTCTGTCCAATATCTCCTCCTTCCGCGCAAGACACAAGCCTTAGGGACTTGGTTTTAAAATTCTCGGGGAAGGCACAGGAGAACAGGGCTTATGGAGGCTTAAATTAGAAGCTTCCAATGCTTCTATGGACAGAAAACGACTGTGGAGAGAGAAGATGAGCATGGAGGTGATGATGAGGAGGGTGGTGCTGATGACGATGAGGAGGATTATGATGATGATGGTGGCCGTTGAGGCGGAGTGGTGCAGCAGGCGGTAGCAGGCGGCGTTGATGGCAGTGGCGGCTAGCATGGCACGGGCACGCTCACGATCCTCTCTCCCCCCTCACAAGCTTCAGGGGGGGTCATATAGGATAGAGGGGGGGGGGTAGCCACACACATGGCTCTACATGCCTCCTCCCTCCCCCATACCCTCCACATAACTCAAGGTCCCCTCCATACTCCCTCTCCTACCATGCATCGGCTGAGGGGAGAGGATTAATAGTAAAAAAATTTGCAAAATTTTGTCCATGATCCATTTGCCTTTTCCTATGAAGGGTGTTCCCGTGTGGGCTTGCGGTTTCAAGCCACGGTCTTCCACACATGACACAGAGCTAGAGTTTATTAATTCATGCGGAGGGAGCACTTAGCCACCAACATTTAACGTTGCGGGAGATTACTTTGTACTTCTTTTTGCGCGAGATGTGCGGGGTCTAGGATTATTAATATTTCCTGGCGGAAATATTACAAGAAGGCTTACGCTGACTTGAAACAACAAGACAGATCCTCCGTCAAAGGTGATATGGTCTTCATCTGTGTACACCCTAAAAAGAGTTCACTGTCCTTGGGAGAGTACAAGAAGCTAAGTCCAAGGTATTGTGGACCTTATAAGAAAACCAATTGCCTAGGACCTAATGCTTACAAACTACAGCTGTCCGCAACCCTAAAAGTTCATTATGTATTCCATGTTAGCCTACTGAAAAAGTATCTATCTAATCCGAATCATGTACTTGATGATCAGCAAATTGTAATGCCTAGCCAAGGAGTCCTTGAGCTATGGCCTGATAGAATCTTAGATGTTAGGGAGAGGCATTTGAGAACAAGGACCTTGAGAGAATACCTCGTCCAGTGGAAAGATTATCCTAAAGAGGATGCCACTTGGATGGATAAAAATACTCTCAATCAACAATACCCCTAGGTCTTCTCGAGATGAGGACATCTCGATTCCTCTAAGGGGGAGAGGATATAATATACCCCCCCTTAAAAAGTTAAATTTTAATATTTTTTTTTTTGACTCCCTCTCTCTCTCCCCATCGACAACATGTCGGGGAGAGAGAGAGAGAGAGAGAGAGAGAGAGAGAGAGAGAGAGAGAGAGAGAGGGGGGGAGTGAAGTGAGTGAAGCCGTCTCCCTCCCTTACCACCTCCCCCACCTTATAAGAAGCCCTCCCCCCGTCATGTTGGATAGCCCCCCCCTAGTCGTCAGTGCACCCCTCCCTTGTCTACTACACAATGGCCCCCTCGTTGTCCGTGAGCAGCGCCCCCTGTGGCCATCGTCAGCAACCCCCCTCTCCTCTTCGTCAGGTGGAACCCTCCCACCCCCCGTGCTCAGGAAGGAGAGAGAGAGAGAGAGAGAGAGAGAGAGAGAGAGAGAGAGAGAGAGAGAGAGAGAGAGAGAGGAGAAGAAGAAGAAGAAGAAGAAGAAGAAGAAGAAGAAGAAGAAGAAGAAGAAGAGGGAGAGAGAGAGAGGAGAAGAAGAAGAAGAAGAAGAAGAAGAAGAAGAAGAAGGAGAAGAAGAACAGGGGGAGACAGAAGGAGAATAAGAGAAGAAGAAGAAGAAGAAGAGGAGGGAGAGAGAGAAGGAGAAGAAGAGAAGAAGAAGAAGAAGAAGAAGAAGAGGGAGAGAGAGAAGGAGAAGAAGAAGAGGGAGAGAGAGAAGGAGAAGAAGAAGAGGGAGAGAGAGAAGGAGAAGAAGAAGAGGGAGAGATAAGGAGAAGAGGGGAAGAAGAAGAAGACGAAGAAGAAGAGGGAGAGAGAGAAGTAGAAGAAGAGAGGAAGAAGAAGAAGAAGGGAGAGAGAGAAGGAGAAGAGAAGAAGAAGAAGAAGAAGGGAGAGAGAGAAGGAGAAGAGAAGAAGAAGAAGAAGAAGAAGAAGAGGGAGAGAGAGAAGGAGGAGAGAAGACACTGTCTGATTCTTCTGTCAGAGAAGAGAAAGGAGTTTGGAAGCTTCCAGGAAGCTTCCAAAGCATCTCCTTTAGGACAAGTTTCACCCGCAAGACCCGACTTAATTTTTCCTTAATTCGTGACCACGTTGATTCATGTGCAAAGGCTGAGGATTGATGGGATGCTCCTGGACAATCTGCAGGAAATTCCTGCGCATCTAATAGCTATCCCCGCACATGAAGGCCACTAGATTTCTGCAAAAGATGGCACCCAGGAGGCACGCAACTAGCAACTCTACAGGTGTTTCTACCCAAGGCAGAGGAATGGCTGCTAATGGGGTTTCGATTGTCAAGAATCAGGTCCATGATCCCGCACTCCTTGTCAATGAACTCAATATGTTAAATGATTGTGTAACCTCATATATACAAAGTTCATGAAATACGTATCGAATAAATTCATAGGGAAATTTTGCATTAGACACTCTCATAAAAATTGTTTCATTGTATTGTTTAAGAAGATTCTCTTGAATTTAATAAAAAAGTCCAGCGCATGAGTTACATGAATATTTGCAAACACGGGCTGATTTCATGAATGTTAGCTGCACTAATGGAACTACTGAGTATTGCCTTCGTGTCCCAAATATATTAATCATGCTCCATCATGTATTGATTTGGAAATGGCATATCCTAGGGTCTTCTCTTGAGATTGATAGTGAAATGCATAAAGTATCACAGTCATATTAGATACATGCAAGGAGAACTTCTACATGCATGGGAAAGATTCTCACATGAACAAGCAACATGTTAAGTCGCATGCATTGAAAGGACCTTCGCATGTGTCATACAAAACTATTGCTTGTGACTAGGCATGGGTTTCTTTCATACCTTAATTGCATGATCATGAAAAGATAAGTGCATGGAAGGGTAGACATATCTCTTGAATTGATTAGCAAAATCAAGTGATATGGTTGTCGCATCAATACTAGATGCATACGAAGGAACTATTGCATGCATGGGTAATATCAAGATTGCATGCATAGAAAGATTGCATGAAATTAAGGTGCATTAGAATGCTCAAATTCATGCTTTCTACATTGGCCTTGAAATCGTTGAGTAAATCCAATACTTGTCTTAATCAACGTAGTTAGACAAGCTCAAAGAAAGCGTTAGGAAGGGGCAAACATTAGTGCATGTGAGTACTATTGAAAAAGGGGGTTAAGATCAGGTACTCTTGTATCACCGAAAGTATCCTTGGTAAATTAGGGATCGAAGGAAAGATCACATGGATACTTAAAGGGATCTAGGAGATAGCTAGCAAGCCCAACCAAGGACAACGGGGTTGTCCATGACCTATTTTTACCAAGAGACCTAAGGTAAGGATAATTAGGGTCGGCAGGGTACAAACCCTATCCCGAAGATAAAGGGAAAACAAGCAACCTAGCTTGCCAGGTCCTTGGGATCTCACCAAGGTGGGAACAATCTAGGATCGGATGCTGGGAGCATCCGGGAAAAGGGATTCACACCTTAGCAGTTGGTCATACAAATGACCTCCGAAATGATTGTGATTGTACACTTAGGTACATTATTTGAATTTTCTTGCTCAAGGAACTAATTCAAGGCAAAACACTTAATGCTTCATGTTAAAAACCTGGAGGGAGAGGTAGGTTTAGTTACCTCCGACTGTCTCCATGGCCCTATCGAAGGGGATTGTAACGTGTCCACTTGTATTTTCAGGACACGTCTTAGCAGTCCATCGGAAAGGATGTCTAGAAAGCTCCGCCTGGCACTCCCATGGAATGTTACAAGGTTTGCGATCTAGGGCTTTCCTCATCTACCACATAGTGGAAGTATTCCGATTGTTCCCACTTAGGATCGACCTGAATTAGGGTTTTCCTGATTGGTCATTTCCTAACAGCAATTAGCATCAGACCTAAGCGAACTACTTTACACAGAAACGCCAGGTCCAAAGTTGATTCACGTTGCACTTGGTTCAAGGAGAATGGGAAATGAGAGGGATGCAAAGCTCAACCTCTTTGCCATAAGGCATAGTCCCATTTTGTTCCCCTAAAACAGCGTAAATCGGGTTCAAATATAACTCTAGGTCAACGCTGTCGTCGCGTTGAGAGTTAAAGGTCTACCACCGGGGCTTTTAGTGCAGAAGAAGAGTTTAGGATTCAAGATTCAGAAAGGAAAAATGGATTGGGTTTTAATAAGATTCGGGATTTAGAAATGATTTAGGTACGGAAGAAGAATTCAAGCCTTCTCACTTTGTACGTAGCATACATGAACAGAAGGAATAAGACTAACTTGATTACATGAAATGCTTCAAGATACATACATCATTTCATAAAGGATATTTTTAGATTTCCAATTCATTTATGAATGTCAAATGCAAGCTCTAATGGCATTTATTTCATGTACATAGATAGATTTCATTCCTTTGGGTCAAGTATATTGTTGATAGATTCAAATGCATCCAAGATTTGGGCCAAAGATACATGAAATAAATGGAAAAAGTATAATTTTTGCTTCATCCCTATTTTAAAATAGAAAATTCCAGCCCATAATCAAGTACAAAATGAGTGCATAAACTCAAGAAGAAGCACTTTTGATCATCTATGAACAATGTCCTGAAGAAAATAGGTCATTTCCCTCCATTACAACCATAAAAAACCCATGTTTGCTCATAAAAATGGATCATAACAGTGGGTTGCCCTGTTTATGACTGGTTATTACAGCCCATAATAGTCCATAAGTCTACAATATCCTCACCCTTTGCTTGCCCCAAAGTCACTCAAGTACTTGGGTACAAGTCGGGCTTCATTGGACCAAGAATAAGGTAAACAAGATGAGAGAAGTCGTGCATAAGAGCAGGCTGAATACTCTTCTCTCTGATTTTCCTCTTTTACAAACTATTTCAGCATGCATTTTCGTCACACCAAAGAGGCAGAGAAGTGGAGCTCTCACCATGTTTACATCTTGAGTAGTTGGGCATGTTAATCTTCAGTTTGCATGCTCCATTTCATGCATCTCAGCTCCAGCTTTCTTCCAGTTTCCCTCAGACAGTGCAGCCCGCATTTTGCGTCGAAAAACACGAGCTGCTTTGTGCTCAGTCCTTGGTCACTTTTTGACCAGCCTAGGTTACTTGCTGGTCACTTAAGTCAGTTACTTCTGGTCCCATGTGGACCTAGTGGACTTTTGACAATTTTTGGCATTATTTTTGGATTCTGACCATATTTTTGTACCTGAATTAATGTGATTTATCCAGCAGATTGTCAATTACTTCCAGATGTCCAAGTTATAGGTTCCCATAGACTTATTTTTCATAAATGTACATGGTATAACTGCAAATTATATGCTAAATACAAAAGAACTTGTATAACTAAGGTGGTTATTGGATAACAATGCCTGTATTTTGTATACAAATATCTCATATAACTTTCAGTGAAACTCTTCTTGTGTTCATAAGAATCCCATGATTTATATCATGAATAGTAAACTCTTTGACATTCACCCCCTCCTAACCTGCACATCCTCCGGCATGTGCCATTTCATAAGATTACAGGTCAAGGAGGGTCTTCTTCTTCATCTTCATTCCCTAAGTCTTTTTCTTCCTGCATGTCTTCAAGTAGAGGGCTTATATTTAAGTCATCAAGTTCATAAGTTGAAGATTCTCTTCGTTTGAAGAGTTTGATTCGTTTCCTAGCTATTGGAGTCTTTATCATGGTCCCATCCATTTCAACCAAAGAGTAAGTAGCATTATGATGTACTACTTTTACAACATATGGTCCAAACCATCGCTTGGCTAACTTCCTATGAGCACTATGTTGATTGTCCAGGCTACTATCATAAAGAAGAACCCAGTCATTCTCTTGAATATCTCTTGGACGGAGTCGATGGTGCTTATCAAACCTCTTCTTATTCTTTAATCTTGCTATTTTTAGCCTTTCAATGGCTATTTTAACATCTTCTGGCCTTCTTTCAAGTTGCCTTATGCGTAAAGACAGGAGTTCTTCCCTGTTCATGCCTTCATCCCAAGGCAAGATACTCCATGTGACAATGGATTTCTCAATATGCATAATAGGTGGCTGTCCATACATGAGTTCAGCTGGCATATATCCTGTCACTCCACTATGGGTTTTTCTATTAGCCCATAATGCAAATGGTAGCATTTTAGGCCATTCCCTCAACTTTCCTTTTCATGATTTTGCTAAAGCTTTAAGAATTGGTTGATGGCCTCTTTCACTCTTACCATTGCCTTCAGGGTTGTAGGCTGAAGTAAGAGATAGCTTAATTCCCAATTGAGCAAAGAAATGGCGAGCTTCATCGACATCCAATTCTCCTCTATCAGCAGTTACTTTAGCAACAGATCCATACCTGCAAAATACTTCTTCAAGTAAAAATCTACAAACAGCATGAGTGGACTTTGTTGTCAAGGCCTTTCCTTCCACTTGATTTGAGAGATCTTCTCTAGCACGTACTAGATATCTCATGTTCTAAATTCCTTAGGCATGGTTACTAAATCAATAACCCATCTATAGTGAATGGATAAAGGATAGGTAGGCTGAAGTCCATCTCTATGCTTTACTATAGAATACATTTGACAAGCATGACAAGACTCAACAAAATGCTCAATGTCTTTATACATGTTTTGCCACCAAAATTTTTCTTTTATTTTGGCAAAAGTACCCCATATGCCTCTATGACCAGCCAATAGGCTTTCATGGAATTCTTGCATGACCTGTCTTTGTGTCTTTTTGTCACCTAAGACACGAACAAGCACCCTTCCTTTCTTTTTTGCATGCCTCCAAAGGTAGCCATCTTTAAGAAAAAAACCATAGGCTTTTCTCTTAATTCTCTTGAACTCTTCATAAGTCCATTCTTCCTTCTTTGTCATAGTGCTCCAAAATTGGCCAATTTTTAGCCAATCATCTGCATAATATTCTTCTTTAAAGTGTGAACAAACCATAACAAAACATGGAATATGCTGTTTTCTAGCTGTCCATTGTCCTTCTTCGGTTAATTCATCCTTCCTTGCTGATGTAAAAGTTGTTTTAGCAGCTGAACCTGTTGTTCTTGCTGTAATTTTTGTTGTACTTGCATTAACAACTTCATTTATAAACTCTGGTTCTTCTTCATCCATCATTTCTTCTTCATCCATATATCTGGCACGTGAAAGCATGTCAGCAACAGGATTATCTCTACCTGCAATATGTTTCAAATCAGGATTTAAGGATTTAATATAGGCTATTCATCTTAGCATGGCTATGTCAGGAGTGGAACAGTTGGCTATCATGCCCAAGAGTGGAAGGCAATCTGTCTCAACTATAACATGTGCACCCATGAAGTACTCCCTGTCACATTTTAATGCAGTTACTACTCCCAAAGCTCTCTTTTAATTTGAGCATACCTTCTTTGTCGTTCATTAAGAACCTTTGCTCCAAAGCGGATTACATATCTGTTGCCTTCAAGGTCGTCTTGACCAACTGCCCATCCTATTCCAATAGGACTTGTGTCCACTGTGAGTATAATGGGTTGTCCATTAGAGTAGTTAGCCCTCTTTAAAGTGGCAGCTGAAGTCAGCATTTTCTTGAGTTTCCGAATAGCCTGAGTGTGTTCTTTTGTCCATAGAAACCTTTGGCCCTTTCTTAGAAGCTGATAAAGACTTTTAGCAACATGGGCAAAATGTGGTATCCAAATAAGGTAGAAGACACATGCACCAAGAAATCTTCTCACTTCTAAAACATTTGTACATTCTTCTTGCATCTTGCTGATTGCATTTATTTTAGATGGAGAAGGCTTTTGGCCATATGGTCCACACATATGACCGACCACAAGGACTTCTTCAACTCCAAAAATAGATTTAGCTCCGGAAAGAGTAAGATGAACTTCTTCTAATTGAGACAGGATCTGAGCACAATCATTAATATGATCAAAAACAAACTTTCGACATCCAAGTTCATTGAGTTCTTCATTTATCTCATGAACTTCACATCCTTTGATTGGAACATCATCAAGAAAAGGAAGAGTCAATTGAGGAATATAATCCCTCAATACTTTATGCATGGCATTCATCATGTGAGCTACTGAATTCATAGCCCCTTGAGGTAGAGTACACATGCGGACTAGGCCAAGAGGCGTCTTCATTGTAGTAATGTCACGGCTTTCCAAAGCAAGCTGAAATTGGTCGTGGCCTGAATATAAGTCTCCCATGGAATAGATTGCCCTTCCTGCATATGCTTCAGCGAACTCATCCACAATCGGTCCTGTTCCAACATTTCTTATAGTGACTTTATTAAGGGTTGCAAATCTTGAATGAATCGTAAAGATCCATTCTTCTTAGGTACGGTAAACCATCGGTTGGAATATGGAGTTGAAGATGGCTCCAATATTCGCATTTTTATCTTTTCATTTAAAAGCTCCAATAATTTAGGCAAACGAGCCCTTGGAACCGGAATTGGTTTAAGATTCCAAGGCACATGTGGGACTGTAAAAATTAGCATTGGTGCCACAATGCATGGATCCACACAGCCAATTTCATGTGGCTGAAATGAAAAAGCTTTACCATGGTTTTTTAACATCTGCATGAAGAATTGCTTTTCAGCTGGCAAGATAAAAGAGTTGTCACCAATTTTCAGCTTTTGTAGACTTTCTGCTGTAAATTGGTGACCAATATCTGCAGGATCACAAAGGCTTGGTTGTTTGGAAGCCCTTTCTGCCAGTCCTTCGCTTTCAGGTGGTAGAGGAGTAGCTACTGGCTTGACCTTCTTTTCAACTGTTTTATACTTTGTTTCTACTCTTGCTTCATCCTTGTTTGGCTGTCCAAAAGCTTCATAATCTGCAAAATCTTGAATTATGTCATACATATCCAATGTACATACCTGTATGGACTGATTTTCAGCTTGTTTATCTGCATGAATGGCTGTATAAATTTCAGTCATTGTATCATTATAATTCAGCCTATAAAATAGTCCCGAAATTTCTTCATCTTTAGGTAAAACATCATTTTGCTTTAGATCTTTCTCTATATAACTCAAATACTTTCTTTTAGCCCTATTCATGGCTGAAAACTGTTTATAACAGCCCACTCCATTGGCTGAAAAAACCTACAAATCAGCTTTTGGCCTTGCCTCCTTCATATGTGGAGGCAATTTTTTGTGACATGATGCACTGCCATAGCCTCCACTTATAGCAGCGCTACCCGAAAACCCTTAAATTCTCGGGCATTAGGAGGAACAGAATGATCTCTCAATCAATCCCTATTTCGATGGTGATTAACACAGACAGTTAGGAATTGAACAGCTTTATCATTATCCTTGCTTCTTATCTGAGCATATGATGAACCATCATCAAGAGCCTTTGTCTCTAAAAGAGACTCAGAAATAAATGGTTATCCAAGAATGATTGGATAACTGCAGGAATCTTGAACAAAGAAATGAAATTCATCTTTTACATTACCAATAGTAACTTGTACATAAGGACATGCTGCATAAAGATCGCCAGAAGAGTTATTGGCTGCCTTCATGCACCATCCTGGGTCCACATCAATGGGCCATCCACCATTCTCATAAAGACTTCTTGACATAACATTAATTTCTGATCCATGGTCTATAAGGGCAATGCATGGAGTTTCTTTCTCACCGATTTTAACAATAGTTTCAGTAGTCACCCTTGCCCAATGGGTACGGGAATAGTGACTACTTGGAATAAAGTGAGTTTCACTTTCTTCTTGTATGTTGTGAAGAAGAGTCTCTTTCTTATGCATGGGTTGCACTTTGGATTGAGAAGTTTCCACCATTATGGCTTCTTCAGCTTCTGCTTCATAAATGTCTTCACCTTTGGCTTCTATGGCTGCAATCAATTCTTTGATTGCCTCCAATCGAATCCCTTGAGTTTTCAGCTTCTCTTCATCCTGCAAATACACATGAAGTACTTGCAAAAAAGCATATACAGATTCTTCAATTTCCTCACCAACATATTGTCTTTTTCGTTTAATTACATCAATTATTACATCATGAAATCCTCGTTTTGCAATACCGAGAATTTCACCTAATGTAAATTCAATTCTGCTTCCAAGAATCATTTATTCTAGGATCCGTTTAAGATCCGTTGCGATCTCTATGTCAGACTGCAACTTGTAACTAGGATGTTTGCTTTTTCTTTTTCCTTCCGTTTTCTTTGCTTGAGGGGCTTCTCCCATATCAAATTCTGGTGGCGGCGGATCTTCAGCATCCTTCTATTGGTCTCACTTACTTCTTGTTATACATTTAGTCGGTCCTGAAGAGGAAGGACTGGCAACATCTTCTTCTCCTCTTCTCTTTTCTTCTATCATAGCTTCTTGATTATTAATTTTAGCTAACCGATCAAAAGCTGAAAATGAATCCATAGGCTCGGACCATCCGGTTCTTCCTCGAATACATTGGCTAGCAGTGATTAAATCATCCTTAGTTGCCTTGCCTTGCTCCATGCGTTCTAAGGCTTGCGTCCACACTTTAGATTTTGCATTAGTTTTACATGTTTTAACAATTTCATTAGTTGGCTCAATTTGTAACCCATAATTTGCAGCATCAACAGCTGCATAGGCCGTTCTTGTTGCCAAATCATCGAGTCTTTTCTTCATGCCACCATTGCCGAAATTTGGCTCAAGAGGAAGCCCAGTTTCGGTTGCATGAATTTTACCATCCTTCCAAAAGACTAATTTTTGTGCTTCAGCTTCACGGAATGCACCGCATTTCCTCTTGTCATGCTGAAGGCTATCACACCAAATGCAGCGTCTTTTGAAGCCTTCTCGTGTAGGTCTTTGGGCGGTTGACCGACCCCTTTCTTCTACTTTAACATCAAGCCTTTCTACTTTAGAATTAATTTATGTTAAATTAAGATGGAGATCCCGCATGCTTTTAATTAACTCATCCATAACATCCTTCTTTGGAGAAGGAACAATAGAATTTCTTGATTGCTCGACAATAGAGATAGGAGGTCGAGAAGCTCGAACATCATCCTTCATAGAATCAGTTGTTACAGGGGTTGATCCCCATCTTAGGCACAATCTCTCTCTTCGAGCAATCATATTAACTGCTTCAGTAACATCACTCCAAGTAGTCTTCAATCCCGACTCAGAGTCAGGGTCTTCAAGTCGGTCAATCAATTTCTCCTGAAGAGAAGAATCTGTAACTTTTAAAAATAATTCAATCTTTTGACTTTCCATACCTTGTTGATCATCGGGATCTAGTTGGGCAAATTTTCTTTCAAACTCTCGATGAAGAGCAGTAGTAGTTATACCCTTATTGGGCCTTTTGACCCATTTGGTGAAGATTTTCTCTGTCATAAGGCCAGAATCTTCAAGGAAAAATTCTTCTCGAAGAGCCTTTTTGAACACAGTCCATCCAGCATCTTTTTGGGAAAGACCATGAATTCGGTCCTGGAGACCATGCATAGCCAGGCGGGCAAAGTAACGGCTCCAGGTATGTTGAGGAACTCCAAAGAAGACCATCTTGTCACTATAGAGGTGGATAAAAGAGGTCACATTTTGCCCATTAAATTGCTTGAGCTCATGCCCAACTGCTTCTAAGGCCTTAATGGCAGCAGCATCAATCCACTCTTCTTCTTGTCTCCGTTGTTGTTGCAATTGCAACTGCTGCTGAAATTGCAGTTGTTGTTGTTGGCTCTCTTGCATTAGACGAACCAACTGTTGCAAAGCATTTCCTCCCAAGCTTGATGATTCTCCCATTGGACTTCTTCTTCCGCAGCGGACCTTCACGTCAGGTTCACCACTGTCATCGCGTTAAGAGTTGAAGGTCTACCACCGGGGCTTTTAGTGCAAAAGAAGAGTTTAGGATTCAAGATTCAAAAAGGAAAAATGGATTGGGTTTTAATAAGATTCGGGATTTAGAAATGATTTAGGTACGGAAGAAGAATTCAAGCCTTCTCACTTTGTACGTAGCATACATGAACAAAAGGAATAAGACTAACGTGATTACATCAAATGCTTCAGGATACATACATCATTTCATAAAGGATATTTTCAGATTTCCAATTCATTTATGAATGTCAAATGCAAGCTCTAATGGCATTTATTTCATGTACATAGATGGATTTCATTCCTTTGGGTCAAGTATATTGTTGATAGATTCAAATGCATCCAAGATTTGGGCCAAAGATACATGAAATGAATGGAAAAAGTATAATTTTAGCTTCAGCCCTATTTTAAAACAGAAAATTCCAGCCCATAATCAAGTACAAAATGAGTGCATAAACTCAAGAAGAAGCACTTTTGATCATCTATGAACAATGTCCTGAAGAAAAGAGGTCATTTCCCTCCATTACAATCATAAAAAACCCATGTTTGCTCATAAAAATGGATCATTATAGTGGGCTGCCCTGTTTATGACTGGTTATTACAGCCCATAACAGTCCATAAGTCTACAATATCCTCACCCTTTGCTTGCCCCAAAGTCACTCAAGTACTTGGGTACAAGTCGGCTTCATTGGACCAAGAATAAGGTAAACAAGATGAGAGAAGTCGTGCATAAGAGCAGACTGAATACTCTTCTCTTAGATTTCCCTCTTTTATAGATCGTTTCAGCATGCATTTTCGTCAGACCAAAGAGGCAGAGAAGTGGAGCTCTCATCATGTTTATATCTTTAGTAGTTGGGCCTGTTAATCTTCAGTTTGCATGCTCCATTTCATGCATCTTAGCTCCAGCTTTCTTCTAGTTTCCCTCAAACAGTGCAGCCTGCATTTTGCGCCGAAAAACACGGGCTGCTCTCTGCTCAGTCCCTCGTCACTTTTTGACCAGCCTAGGTTACTTGCTGGTCACTTAAGTCAGTTACTTCTGGTCCCCTAGTGGACTTTTGACAGTTTTTGGTATTATTTTTGGATTCTGACCATATTTTTGTACCTGAATTAATGTGATTTATCCAGCAGATTGTCAATTACTTCCAGATGTCCAAGTTATAGGTTCCCATAAACTTATTTTTCATAAATATACATGGTATAGCTGCAAATTATATGCTAAATACAAAAAAAATTGTATAACTAAGGTGGTTATTGGATAACAATGTCTGTATTTTGTATGCAAATATCTCATATAACTTCCAGTGAAACTCTTCTTGTGTTCATAAGAATCCCATGATTTATATCATGAACAGTAAACTCTTTGACAACGCTCTTGTTGTTCGTGTTCTTTGATGATCTTCCAGCTGTCCATCGTAATTTGAGAAAAGTTCTCAGCCAACCGGGACCACCCATTCGTAGGACGGACCTATGGCCCATCCTCTGCACTTTCCTTGGGTTGTTTTAGTTATTTAATTACCTAACACATTAGTTGGACATGTAACAACCAACTTCTTTAATTAACCCGTTAGGCATTGGTTCCTTCACGTAATTTTATCACTTGACATAGAAAAACAATATCAGACAAGTTTCTTATTAACAAGTTATCATATTTATCTTTGAAGTACAAAGAGTCCAGCCCATAGGCTTATCCATCATCCGCCCAAAGGCTATCCAACAATCCACAGGGATCACTAATCCAAGTTTCCGCCCATAGATTAGTATGCGGGCCTCGAGATCCAATCTTGAGTCACGTTAGCCTCTTGTGTAGGGCCCGAAAGGCGAGGGATTTACGGCCAGAGCCCCCCCCGGCACCCAAGCGTCCTCTTGCTCCAAGTAGCGCTCAATGGAGAGACCTCTCGTGGCGGGTTCGGTCCACTTTCTTGGCACGGTTAACAACCCCCTTAGTTAGGGTCAGGCAAGTAGTCGGGGGTAAGTGAAGCTACCTCTCCCTTCATGCCTTCAACCTGAAGTATAGATATTCATTTATCTTTTAATTCATTGATCAAACACAGCCAAACAGTGCTCTAAAATCTGTAGCAAGCACAAACATTTCCATTGATCATTTTTGTTGGCAAACTACTAAGGAATGAATCCTTCCTTTCAAATGCATCCAGCACTCAATCCTGGATGAGTTGCAATTTGGCAAGATCCCCTATATCCTGGGTTAGGGCGTACCCTATTAACTCTACTTGGTCAAACCTTAAGTTCATTGGCTACTTCAGTTTATTGGCTGGTTTTTAGTTTTCAATCAATCTTCTTTACTCAAGAAAGACTACTAAATTAGGATGATTATTCATCCTCTTGCAAGATAACTTGTGTAAGGACATGCCAACTTCATTGCAAGAACTTGGCCATTCCCTTGTGATCCAATCACAAGATCATATGACTCCGCACTTGTTGCGCAAGTGTCGCTTCGAACTATGAGACAATGGAGTCACGAGACAAATTGTTTCAGGTTACTAGGCTTGCGTCATTAGACCTAGGGTTTCCAAGTTTCATCTTGTAAGATTCTTAGGGACAAACCCTAGCTCACTTTACGATTACATTTCACTGTCCCTACATTCAGTGAATGTGGGAAAATATTTAAGGTATAGGCGTTTCTTGGAATTTAACTTATTCTGAACGAGTACTCCGCGGCTTAGGTGTTTTAGGTTTATGCCAATTTGGTTAACTCTAGAAGATAATTTCAAGATTACTTCCACATGATTCGTTGTCTATGCGTAAATTGATTTTTCAACCCTAACTTATCGCTTTGAGGTCAGGCATAGGTTAGGTTAATTTCAACTCATCTTCCCTTTACTTTGCAAACAAAATTCATGCTAAATAAGCAACCTCTTTCTTGCTAATTTATGCAGTTGACAACGATAATTTCATAGAGTTTATGCATCGTAAGAATCATTTCATGCTTTGCACTTTCCATGATGATTCATTGCGATATGGGTTAATAGTGCGAGATGCAGTTTATATTTCTAGGCTTAACCAAAGTATACTATTCTAATGGACATTAATCTAATTTTTACTTCATTTCAATGCATAAGGCTACTTGCTATAAATGCTTTTATGATTCCTTTATTTTGCATGCTTTACTAAAAGTATTAATGGCTAAGTTCCTTCGTCGTGAGCATTTAGGACAAAAATATATCCTATTCCTAACAATTAACCTTGCATGATTGAATTACAATAATATCTAATAAAAATTAGGAAGGAAAACCTGGGCTTGGGGTGAGATGTCCACGTGGATGCTGGGAGATGACCCTCCCGCGGCTGCGCCTTGGACTTTCTTAGGAGGCATTTCCGCCGTGGAAGAAACTTTACAACTCCTCTTTGGAATTCCACCGTCATTCCGTTGCACCATCCGTCGAAAGTAGTTTTAGAAGGCTCCCTCCTTGAAGTAGGGATTTCGGAAGGGGTGCTTCAAAATTTCTCACGACTAAGACCCATTGAAGCCATGGGGAGGGCTTAATGGCCTTTGTAAACTCACACAAACGGGGAATAGAAAGGTGTAGAAAAGAAACAAAGTGCGGGAGAGCTCCAAGGGTTATTTTTGCATGGCCTAGGAAGGGGATTTTTAACAAAACATGGGGGAAAAGGAAAGGTTATTGGAGTAACCTTTAATGGGGGAAAACTCTAAGGGGGAAACTCCAAGGGAAAATAATAACCGTAAAGGTTATAAGTAAAGGTCTAAGGACCCTTAGGCAAATTAGGAGAAAAAGGGGCTTATGAGGGTTTATACATGGGGGGTGGGGGGGTGAAAGGTTTTGAAGCCAAGGGAAAGGCTTAAGGGATAAAACACGGGGGAAGTGGTTTTAGGAGGCCACGGGAAGGGGGTGATTCCAAAGCCAAGGGGAAGGGGCTTAAGGGTTAAACACGGGGGAGGGGAATGATTCCAAAGCCAAGGAATAGGGTTTAAGGGATTAAACACGGGGGGGGGGGGGGGGGGATATAGTAATCCCAAAGGAAAGGGGCTTAAGAGCCACTTAGAAGCTTTAGAGCTTCTGCAGACACATGGGCAGGGGGTATCTAGCCGTTCGACGGCGACTTTAGGCAGCAACAGCGGTTTGACAGTTCTCGTCCGTGCAGAGGCGGCAGCAGCAGTTCACTCAAGCCCTTTCTCTATCTCATGTCGACGGCTCAGTGTGGCGGCAGCACTCCCTTTGTCTTCTATCCCTCCTCCGTCCTTTCGTCCCTTCATGGCCTGGTTTAAATAGGAGGGGGGGGATCCTCCCTCTCTTACCTGGCGGCACGCATGGCCTCAACACCCATATGGGCACCAGCGTGCTGCATTCCGGGGCCTTCCTCCTTCCCCTCCAGTGCAACGTCGGCTGGGGGAGAAGGAGGGAATTAAAAAATTTTCCTTTTTTCCTTCTAAAATGGTTTATTTATCGTTTTGGAGTTGTTACAGGGATTGTTAGCCACGCTGGGTATATGGATCTAACCCATTGTGAGAGGTCTCTTCATGGGTGCTACTTGGAGCGGGAGGATGCTTGGGTGCCAGGGGAGGCTCTGGCTATAAATTCCTTGCCTCCGGATCACACACAAGAGGCCGACGTGACTCGAGATGGGATCTCGAGGCCCGTGTACTAGTCTATGGGTGGAACTTGGAGCAGCGATCCTGTAGATTGCTGGGATAGCCTTCGGGCATGATACTTGATGTATTCCGGGACTATGATAAATAAAGATCAGATATTTGAAAAAGGAACTTGCTTGACTTTGTTTTTGTGTCATTGCCTAAGTTACGCGAAGGAACCTGTGATTACATTGATTAATTAAGGAAGCTGCTTTTGCATGTCAAACATAATGTGGTAGGTAATTAGATAACTAAGAAAACCAAGGAAAGTGCAGTGGACGTGACTTGGGTCCATTCTACGGAAGGGTGGTTCCAGTTAGCTTGGAACTTTTCTCAAAAGACGTGAAAATGATACTATCAAGACCTAGCATCAGTAGAGTTAGAATCCCGATTTATGCTGTTTTAGGGGAAAGGAATGTGACTATGCCTTATGGCAAAGAGGTTGAGCTTCACATCCCTCTCGTTTCCCATTCTCCATGAACCAAGTGTAGCATGAATCTGCTTTGACTTTGTTGTTCCTATGCAAAGTGGTCCATCTGGAGCTTGACACTAGCTACTTCCTAGAGACTTTGCTGATAGGAAAGGAACCCTGAAATCTGGGAAGACCTAGATCACAAACCCTGTGACATTCCTTGCGATTGCCAAGCGGCACTTTCTAGACTCTCTTCTTGATGGGCTGCTAAGACGTGTCCCACAAGCAAATGAGCGGACATGTTACATGGTCAGTTTGATTCCTGCTTGCTAGGTTCAGTAGTCATTGTATCTCTTCCATCTCTACATTCTGCGTCAGGCTCCTAGTCTGCTAGTCTCGGTTGTATTCCACTATGCCTTGTAGTGCTTTGTGAGCTAGTTTCCTTTCCTCCTCTAGGTTAGTTATGATGGCTTCTACTGCTCTACCACGGTGCTCACACCGAGCGTGAGAGTCGTAGCTTCTCGCCAACTACTGTATCACTTCTAGAAAAACTCCTAAGTCAAATTCATCGTTCTCCCCACGGTTTGAGCTTTCCTTCAACATGGTTGTATTCTCTTGCTCCACCAAGCGTTCAATATGGTTAAGGAGGTTGGATAAGTCCATGTCTCTATTGCTATTCGCTTAGTCCTACACTGGGCTCCACTTGCCCGTCTATGTCTTGGGATCTCCTCCTATTGGTGGGTTCCTTCATGTTCTTTTATCTGAGTGAGTTCCTTAATTATTGCATACAATCCTCAAGTTACCTCCACTTAACAAGTGTGTTTTTTTCTGTGCACTTGTGCTCAATTAGGCTTTTGGTTGTTTTTAGGTGTAATTTAAGTACTGGAAGTCAAGGTGAGCGCAAAGAGCAAGTGTCTAAGAAACCTATGCACTCTCATCTTGTCTTAGACCTAATGGGATTTCTCGATCAATTTCTAGCCGTCTTGGTAGGTTTTAGCGTTTCTTATTGTGCAGTATTACTCAATTTAGGTTCATTTGGGGTCTAGGTCTCCACTAGCTGCGGTTTAGGTTCATTTGGGGTCTAGGTCTCCACTAGCTGCTGTTAAGGCGCAGACTCTCTCAACAACCTACTCAAGCCGCTAAGCAGCTGCGTCTTGCAAATTTTCCTATTCCTTGAGCTAGAATCAAGTTATGGGCATCAGGATGGCTCATAAAGGTTGGCACTGTTGAGATCTAGCTAGCTCTAGTAAAAACTTCCAGAAAATTTGCAAAAGTCTGACTCGGCCCAACTCATCTGAATTGTAGGGGCCAAGTGGTAGACTCGGATGGCGGGCCAAGGGCCGAATAGGAATATCGACTGAACTTGCAGCTCCGACTGCCAAATAGATGTGGTTGAGGGCTGAGTGGGCTAAGGGCTGAGTGGTCTGAATGGTTCGAGGGCCGAGTCACATTAGTGGGCCGAGTGGTTGACTCGGACGGGCCGAGCAATATATATCCGAGTCGAGTAGCCCGAGTTATTCAAGGGTCAAATGGATTGAGGGGTCCGAGGGCCGAATGGTCCAATTCTGGGACTCGGCCCAAAACCAAGCCACTCGGATGGTCCAAGTTGCGTATAACGATGGCCATGCTAAGGATGATCTAGTTGAATCTAATGATCCATGCAATCATGAAGCACACCGACTTCCAGATCACAACAAATACATAGCACGAAGGTTTTGATATACCTGAATCATGCGATGAACTCCCTGATAGCAAGATCAAACTAAATCAATGATGGAAACTCTCTCTCTCTCTCTCACACTCACTGCTAGGGTGAAAAATGAGCTCTTCTATGGTCTCTTGGCCCTTAACCCCCTTTCCGAGCAGGTCTTGCTATCCTCAATCACTCCCTTGCCAGCATTAATCATTCCAACCACTCTTTTTTCCCATTTACCCCGATTTGTGCTTGTTTTACCCTATTTTATAGTAGTAAACCCTATGCTTCTCCAATCTGATTTCTTTATCCTAACCTACACTAAGTGCAACAAGAGTCAACATAAAATAACTGAAATGATCTCCCCTTCTTTCCCAATCATTAAACAACTAAAGTAACCAAAATACTTACTTGTATCAAATATTAAAATCCCCAACTTCCTACCTATCTCAAGCTTCGGTTTGGGGATGAATTGCTTAGTTTGACGCTCAACATGAGGCGTGCAAGTGCTCAAGCTTGAATCTATTTGTCCTGGCAACGGAACCAAAATGTGGGAGCTCTTGCTCAACTGCCAAGACCCATGGACCCCTTATTATTTTAAGCATTCCAAGCAAGCTCTAATGGCTACCTCTCACATAGCTAACACGCCTTCAAACCTACAAATGCAGTGAGCTTACCTCGATGCCAAAATGAGTTGCCTCCTCCTTCACACACACTAGTAGCTCCACGATCCTAGATGCTAGCTCAAGCATCCTCAAGCCTCCTCCATCAAGCTCCATCCACCATAGTCGTGCGCACGCGAGAAAAGAGAAGAGAAGAGAAGAAGAGAAGAGGAGATGGTGAAGAGCTTCACCCTCTTGATCCCTCACTCCCACACACTCACTCCCTCAAGAGCACACACACAAGCAAAGAGAAGAGAAGAAGAGATGAAGAGAGGTCTCTTATTAGCCACACACCAAAGAATGAGCTTCCATTCACTTTTTGAACTTTATATACAAGACCTAGATTTCCATGGGTGCCCATCCCTTTTTACATGATCGGCCTTTGTGGCAATGTCATTTTTCCTATTTCCCTTTTCTTGCCTCATGCCTTAAGCCTACATGCGTCTATTCCTTTACAAATGGCATAAGAGGGAGCTTGGCGCTCTTTTAAAAGAGTTTTTAGAGTTTTTTTAAGGCTTCTTCTATTTAAAATTGTGCTTTTACCTTAGCTTAGCTTTTAGGAGCTGCCTCTGCGCCTTTACTCTTTTTTTGTTCTTTTTCTGCATTTTTCTTCATTCTTTTGTCATCTTGAATTGAGGTTAACACTTGGAAAATTCCCTTCATAAGGAATGCCACTCTAAGCTTCATATAGCTTCCTATAAATATGCACTATTATTATAGCAAGGTATCTATTAGCAAGCCATCTACACTATGTCATCTAGAAGCATAGATGATGTGGAGGAACTAAAATCTCAGTTGAAATTTGCTAGAGGTGCCTTGGCCATTTTTAGCCAGGGGAAGGAGCTCACATTATTAGCCATGGGACCCAACTAAAAGCCAGATGATTGATCACCTGCATGATATGGGCTATAATGATCGAGTTGAGAGATGTGGGAATGGTGCAACTAACCTCCATTGAGCCATGTGATACACAATATGAGTCACTTGTTGAAGACCCCCATTATGTTGTTGAAGATCCTCTTGAGGACATGGTTATTTCTTTTGATTACATGGACCACCCCTAGGATTTTATTGAATAGGAAAAGGAAGTCATGGAGGAAACTTAAGAGCCACTACCAATATGTGCCATGGCATCTGAGGTCCACAAGCACTTTGATAGGATGGTTTAGGTCCTTTGAGCTACCCCTGAGGATGTGCTAGACTATCCCATTTCCATGCAAGGTATTGAGGCACAAAGAGAGGATTTGGATGTGCCCATTAAGAACTATCATGAGAAGCAAAAGGAGGAGACCATCATTTTTTATTTAAATGTCTATGAAGATGCCGAATTCAGAACACCCTTGCCAATTAGTATAGTGCAAAGGCTCATCCAACTAGGAGAGAAAATCGCCACAAAGTGGTTGAAGAAACAAGATAGATGAGCTTTAAAAGCAGCTTGTAAGATTCCCAATGAGAAAAACAAGTGGGAGTATCTCTCAAAGAGGCTAGGAGAGGTGTGGACCCCTTATGGAGAGCATAAGTTGGCTTGCAATATTTTGTGAAGGATTACTTGAAGAACTCAAGAACCATCCACATTGGTAGCCTCTACATCCTCACCATGCCATTATTTTTTCTTTAACAGAGACATCCTTTATTGTTCATGCTATCATCATTTTCCTCAATTGAGCTATATCTTATAGACATCATCTAAAGCATTAGCATAGGCATCATTAATTGTAAAGCACTAGTTGTTCATCACATCATTCTTTATCGGGCACGTTCTTCTTCATTAGCAACATCCATTTCTCCTTATCAGAACTCCTACTTCTTCATCAAGACTATTCCCATCATTCCACATCTTTGGTGCAAGATCCATTATGCTACCTATGACGTGAGTGCCATGGAATTGGCACTCGTCTAAAGGGGAAATAATGTTAACCGTATTTAGAAAAGGCTACAAAAAGCATAAATGATGGCTATATTTTTTGGGGAATTATTATTTTGTGGAGCTTCACTGCATTATTTTTGGGTACTTGGATTATATTTGTACTTTATGGGCATAATCAGATTATCATGGATGTATTATTTTGTTAGAGTCAAGCTCACTCCCATGCACATTGTATTCAGCACCCACCATTGTAATTGTTGTACATGCAAGTGTTACGCATATTTGTGATTAGAATATATTAGGTATAGTCTAATTAGGCTAAGGTTGAAGCATGCAATGATGATTGACTAACCTAGATCCCACTAAATGAGTAGAATGCCCAAAAGAGGGTGCAAACCCTAAGTCACAGTTGTGGAAACCCTAAATGTAAAATAGATGCAAACCCTAATTCACAATTGTGGAAACCCTTAATTAAAAATAGACACAAACCCTAACCCTAATTTTGGGTCTATATAAGGGTGGGAGTCTCAGTTGTATTGAGCCCATCTGCTAGTACGCTTGATGAACATCAAGCAGAAAGAGAAAGAGGACATCCATGACTACGTGACCCATGTGAGGAGTCTCTTTAAGAGAATCCCTCTAGGCGAGCGACCAATTGACAGAGCAGTTTTGACTGTATTCATCAGCGGAATTCGGGACGAGGAGTTATATAAGGCTTTGGCACGCAATTCAAGCTTGCAGTGAGACGTGGTGGTGGCTAGAGTGTTTGAGGAAGCCATCAAAGTTGATGACCAGTTGAAAGAGCGGAGCTCTAGGAGCTCAAATCTAGAAGAACCCAACTCGCGAAGCTCAGAGAGAACGTCAGGCTCTAGTGAGCAGTCCATCCCATCATCCCAAGATAAGGGGAAGGCCACGGAGACAGACCAAGGCTTGACTGAGGTCAAGATGGAATTAGCCAAGTTACAAGACATGTTGAGACGACCAACGCGCCCACACATCCAATGCGTGTACTGTGGCAGAAACCACTTGCCGACCGAGTGTCAAGACCCTAGGTCAAGACCTTGCGCTAATTGCGGTAGGTTCGGCCATGATGTCGTGCATTATAGATTACCAAGAAGACTTCCATACTCGCAACCCTATGGCCAGCCTTATCTAGCGAACAGGCCGCAGCCTTCTTCGGAAGGGGAGCCCCATTGGCTTTTCCCGCGCCTAACGATGTGAAACCAACCGTCCCTAGAATGGATATAAATCCTATAGGCATTCCTAGACCGCCTGGTCCTTACGTGACCCGCCCACCGAGCGACGCTCCAATACACTATGTGGAGGAGCCGAATGATGAAGAGACCTACATATACCCTTACATCTTGCACGACGACGAGGGCAATGCGGTCCTCATGGATTATCAACCCGTGCCGGTAATGGCATTAGGACGAGGGCGAGGTAGAGGCCTAGGAGGGCAGCCACAAGATCCAGTCACTTGTTGGACTTGTGGTCACCCCGGTCATGTCTCATCACGCTTCCCTAAAAAAGAGCAACAAAATAGAGACAAGGCCGACCAAAGGCATGCAGAGTGCGGAATCACCCATCTTTTCATAGATTGCCCAAAGTGAAAGCCATCCTCTAGTTCAACCAACTTGCCATATATCCCATTGGGGTTGTTTGGTGTCGAAAACCCCGATGGGGAGACCACACCTATTCCATTGCGGGTTATGACCTGAGCCCAAACGAAGCAGGCTGGCATTTCTCTGCCAGGACCTAGCAATCTTGATGCAATGTCGATAGGAAAGAAAAGCTGCAAGCGGAAAAAGAAGAGATCGGAAGCTAAGGTCGCACTAAAGACCGAGAGTGCTACGACTCTACCTGCAGGAAAGAAGGTTTCAAACGCGGAGGCAGAGACTTCAGCCCCCCCTAAGACAGTCGAAAAGGGAAGTGCTAAGGTAGGGGAATACCCGCATCTGAAGTGATAGTTAGAGGCCATAGAAAAGTTGAAGGAATGGGAGAAGGAGGCCCAACAGCACCTCAAAGATGCTGAGCCCATCATAGAGGACGAGATCGATGACCTCTCTAGCGTAAGCACACAAATATCACCGCTGCAACCTAAGTCGATAGGAGCAACTATGCCACAAGCAGTGTCGCTAAGACCAAGCCTAGACACGATAGAGCCGCAGATCAGCCGCGGTATCACAACGTCTATAAGTGCATGTAAACGTGAGTGTAAATAGACACAAATTTTGCGTCTATATATCCGCGCAAATAGACGTGCTTATACACGTAAAAATAGATGCACACGTCAAAATTCAAATCATACTTAAATCATTTCTTTTCAAACTACGCATTTCCTTTCCTACGTTTTTTGCGGTTCTCAAGCTTGAGTTTAGCCGACATGCAGTCTCTTCATGCCTCACCTAGTCTCTTCATGTCTCACATCCTCATGACTCACCTCTTCTTTCATTTCAAACACATAAGAAGGAAAAAAGGAAAGCCAAGGAGAGGAAGAAAGAGAGAACAAGAAGAAGCAGCAAGCAAGTAAGCAAGCATCAAGGGAGGGTAACTTACCAAGGAGAGGAAGAAGGAGAAGGAAGAAGTGCCACCACCCGCCACACCAAACACCCAAGGTGAGTCTCTCTCTCTCTCTCTCTCTCTCTCTCTCTCTCTCTCTCTCTCTCTCTTTGTTTCTCTCTTCCTCTCTTTGCTTTGTCTGTGTATTTAGGATTTGTGATTCCATTATGTATTGCATTTTGTCGCCAGCTAAAATCAGCCGACCGAGCGCGTCTACATCTCAGTGTAGACGCAGATATAGACGCGAAAAATGTTTCTCTGGGGGCGTGTCTTTGAGCGCGTGTGCGGGCGCGTGTGCTCTGCAGTGTATATGCGAGGATACACGCACTGACAGACGCCCACAGAGACGCAGGTATAGACACGCACAGAGACACAGGTATAGACGCTGTATGTAATATGTTTTATCTACACAGGGTAATATGATTTTTCTTGTGTAGATGTGGAATCCTAGATTCTCCAGCACCCCATTCAATAAGGAGCAATTCATGGGGGAGATGACCAATTATCTTGGTCGCCCTCCCACTGCAGATGAGGTTTTCAGTGTGATGTCTAGGACACCTATCACATATTTGCCTACACAAGGATCAACTGAGGTACATGGATCGGCTGAAGCACGTACATCTGTAGAGGCACGTGTATCGAGTGAGGTAGAGGGTAATGCACATCGAGGGAGGAGGGAGAGTGGTGCGGGAGGACGAGGAGGTCGAGGGCTTTGTGGGGGTTGCCTAGGTGGTGGCTCTCAATCACCCTCACCGGAAAATGAGAGAGGTGAGCCTCCACAAATATACTACTCTATCAATGATGTTGGTGGTATCTTGCATGACTTTGAGGGGAGGAAAGTGATAGCCTACTTGAGGAGTGTCGTGCGTGCCACATACAAAGATTGCATGATTCCCTTCAAGCACCAAAAAAATGGTTTGTGGCAAGAGGTGCTGCAGGCAGTACATAAAAGGTACCCTAATCCTGAGAATTCACGATTCTCAGATGATTGGGGACGGTCAAAGGTGAGAGACGCGCTTTATAACAAGAGGTCTCACCTTATGACGCGCGCCAAGGAGTCATTGCGGAGACAAGAGCAGGGGCGCCTTGGATATGGCCAACCATCCAATTGCCACCGCAAGGAGTGGAAAGAGGCCAAGAAGAGAGCAACGGAGAAAATGACAAGTCACCAGCATGCAGAGGCGCGACATATCCAGATGGCAACCATGGGATCGTCGCATTATGGATTGGGTGGCAGGGAGTCATGGGAGGCTGAGTTTGTAAGTATTATTTGATTTTTTAAAAAATTAAATTTTGTAATTTGTTTCACTTCATTATGTAGTGTGTTTTAATACGTTGTATGTTCAAATTGTTTTGTAGTTCCATATCGTTGGTAGGATGCTTACTCCTAGAGAGGTAGGCTACCATCGAGGTCATAACCGGGCATCCACTTGGCAGCATTTCTACGAGGAGGGACTCATCACGGAGGAGCAATATAATCGTGCCATGAGGATTCCACCACCAGAAGAGGTATATATATATTTTTACATGAAAAGTATAGATAACTCTAATTTATTGTTTGTAATGGTATTTATATACCTTAATCCTTTGTGTAGGCAAACCCTAATGCAGTTGAGGATAGCGAAGGGGGGACTAGCAGTAGCGGCGGTGGCAATGGCAGCGGCACAAGCAGCGGTGGTGGTAGCGATGATGATGCCTCTTTTGAGGAGATATAGAGGAGCCCCATGTATGCATGCCTTCCCTTGGCTTGTAATTTTCATTTTTGATATGTATTACTTTTAGCTAGTGCTTGCGACCATGATGTCACAAGCACTAGAACTCATAATGTAAAAACGTTTCATCTATACATATGAAATTTCGTGTGCTACATAGATTGTTTTGTTTTCAGTATCCAATCTTCAAAATAATCTTTCTCTGTTTTCCCTAAGCATACAATTTGATGTTGATGGGGGAAAAAAAACCAGAGAGCATGTGGCTTGCAAAGCCACATGCTCTCTGGTGTTTTTTTCATACCTCTGTTTTGCGTGTCTATCAACGCGTCTAAATTGCAGGATAAATGCGCGTCTATTCTCGTCAAAAACTTTCAAAGTAAACGCGGTTTTAGACGCGTAGATACACGCATGTATAGACGCACAATATGAATATATCCACTTTTTTATAAATATGATTATATATTTACATAGCGCATTTATACGCGCATCTATAGGCGGGTCTAAGTGTGCGTGTAACTCTGATCATAAGTGTGCTTTTAGACGCGATTTTGTAGACGCGGAAATAGACGCGCCCGACATTTTTTTTCACAATTCAAATATTGCGTCTACAAGCGCGTCTATGGAGCCTTTTTGTTGTAGTGATTGTAGTGTAGACCAAATGGAAAACGATGAAGGTCGTGATGATCAAGATCGCGAGGCATATCTTAATCAGCGTGTCCCATGTCCTTGCTCTCAATGTAAGCTAACAATTAGAGATTATTGATCAAGCGATCTCAGATTTTGAGCAAACAGTAAGAAAAGTGTATATCAATCATGAATTATATTCGCAAGCTAATTGAATACTATATACAAAAACATTGGGTGTGGCTGACAAATTTTCTATCCAGGGAGGTGATGTCTTGTCCCAAGGAGGATGCACCCTTTGCACCCAGTTAGAAGAGTTCGTGGGCATGTGATGGATGGAGTGCCTGAGCCAATCCACCACTTAGAAGGTACTACCAAATATATACCATTAATACTAGAGGAGACAGACAGCCTTCCAGACTTACCTACAATCTTGGAGCCTGAGATGGAGGCAATGATTGATGCATTGATGCCCATGGATGTCGAGACTTCCGATCCGCTTAGAGAGAAAGCATTCATACTATTATATGATGGATGTCGAGTATCTCGCCTGAAGACAATGCTTGCACTCCTAAGTGTGCAAGAAAAATACGGGTGGAGCGATGTGAGTGTGACCAAGTTGTTCAGGTACCTTGTATATACGCTTCATTGATTTCTTTTTGGCACTATCATAAAAAAGATTTGTGCTTTTTCAAGGTGTTTTATGATTTTTTTTAAAGTTACTAAACTATCATATATTACCACTTCCAAATACCATGCCTGAGTCTCGTGATAATGCGTGATATGTTTTACGAAAGCTTGGCATGGACTACAAGAGCATCCATGCATGTATCAATGATTGCATACTGTTTCGAGGAGAATACAAGACTATGGAGACATATCCAAAGTGTGGTGCTCATAGGTATTGACAGGACTTGCAAGAGCAAACCATCCCTCAAAAAGTTCTTAGACACTTGCATTGTGTGCTTTATGAGAGCCATACAAAATAGTTTCTGCACTACTGTATACAAAGCGCTTGCAAATAAAAAGAATGTATACTGAAATCATAAAACTGATACATAAAATAAATACATGATCGCATAAAAAGCGATTGGTACAGTCATGACAGGATATCACTAATACATAGAACATGTCTATTTAGATCAGGCGACTCAAAAATAAAGGTGTGTGAGCTCTAGGGATCCAAGGGCGAGCTACGCATCCTCGTCCCCCGAAAGCTCGTCCCGCCGCAAAGGAGCATCGAATAGACTCTGTAGAAAAAGAAACAATACATCAGTCCACCATACAATAATGCATTCAAATATCTCATGGTAACTACGGACAAGAAAGATGAGTGACTTACAAGGCCGCCATGTCTATACAATCAGTCAATCAATGCATTGAGACCGTGCTTCTCTGCATATCGAGTCTCAAGGCCAGACGGATCACAATTTGTAATGAAGTGCTGCAAAGAAAACAAAATACTAACTGTTAGAAACACGATTGTCAGTACAAAGAATATTTCAAAAAAACAAACAAGCAAAACAAAAGAAAAACTTACAAAGTCCTCCAAATATGTCTTGTGGCCGCCACTCCCAAGATTATGGACCACTCCGGCCTCGAGTCGTGCCCTCGCCGCCTTGCGCTGCTGACTCCAACATCATGGAGAATCTGTAGCCTCCTCCCTCAGTTGGCGCCAGTCGTCTGCATCTAACCACTCAAGCTTTGCAGCCCCACTCTTGATTGCCTTGCATGCGTCAGATCGTCTATGTGACATGTACGCACGCATGCAATCCATCATCCAGCCTGTAGACAATCTATCTACTGCGGCTGACACCGGAAACTCCTCGTGCAAGGATGCTACTATATAGTCCTTGCTCCCCTCCGGTATGTTCTTCCAATGATCCAAGACGTTGTGCCAAAAAACTTGTTGGCACACTCTCTCATGCGAGCCATCACCCTCCTCCCCTCATCATTCATGATGATGGCTCCTGACCTACTATCGACCAGATATCCATAACCCCTAGGAGTCTGCCTAAGATGGGTCCTCTCCCATCTGCGTCCACGCTCTTGGGCATATCCAGGAGACCCCTCTACATCCGGTGTACCGACGGGGGTAATCTCTCTTGGAGTGGCACCCAAAGGGGGTGCCACCTAGTTGACGGCTGCGCAAAAGCTGGAGTAACTGGAGTAGACGTCCCCACAGGTGTGACAAATCCTGGAGGTGATGCAGCTCCAGCTGAACGACGAGACGGAGATACCACATCTGTGTCTCCACAGCAGCATCCCCCTGATCTCGATGCACTCCCTCTCTCTGGCCCAAGTCGTGAGCATCGAGATCGTCTGTTGCTCGAAGCCGAAGCGTCTGATCGCGTTGAAGCAGATCTAGCAGAGCGCCCTGACGAAGAACGAGACAGCTCCTGGTCTGCCATCTCTCTGAATCTGGCGAGCTGGTCTAAAGACATGCGTGCGAAGATGTCTTGTAACTCCTCATCGCTCATTCCTCGACTCATCCTAAAAATGTCACCTACATAGATAAAAAATGATATTAGAATAATCAATTTAAATCATACAAAGTACAGTAATATAAATCATTTTTAAAAAATATTACTTAAAATGCATATCTTATATACCTTTATAAGAGATTGGTCAACGAATTGAGTAAGTGGATGCTCCAAGTATGAAGTATCCTATGGTTCCATGTTAATCTCCTGACACAACTCCGCATATACTGGAAGGTCGATAGACATGTCACCACAAAAGAATGAGTCCACCTCATTCTCAAAGAATTCTTGGACTCCTGTATTTCCATCATTGTTAGCTGATGCTGGCTCCAAGCTTTCGACAGCCTCCACCCCTTGCAATTTCGACCCCTCTATTTGCATATTATCTTCATCTATGCTTGGAATATCGCTTTGATCATATACTCTCGTACTTCGGGGAGTTGAAGGTATAACATACCACCATCGAGGTTGTCGGTGGTTTGGATAGAAGATTACCTGTTCACAAACACATACAAGAGAGTTCAAACCATTGTGACATAAACCATGTCGTAATACAATTAGCAAGTATATGACTCCATGCATCTGTTCACAATGGGCCGGCAACACAAAGGTGTCGTGCAAATCCGTCCATTTTTTTCGGAATCTATTTCGAGAAATCCAGATGGATCTCGTCGAATTGTTGCTCCAGCTCCTCCAAGTACCACTTTGAACCACTGCACATCGAATCTTATCATGGAGAAGCTATGGTAATCCACCGTAATAATACTTTGCAAGCTCCCAAAATACTCCATCTCATCCACAACCGTGTTTGGATCCATTGCTCGTCGCCGGCTCTCTTGCTCGAACCTTGCCATGACACCACAGTCCATTATGGAGCGCATTTTGTCAATACGCTCCACGAGAAAATGTCGTCTGCGGGACCACACTGCACTATATATTTTGTATTGTACATTGAAACACTCAAATTAGATGTCGCATATAAAATTTAGATACGACAGATTCTAAACCCCTCATCACCTTTGGACTACATCCCCTCGAGAATTCCCACTCCTCCATTGAGATCTCTGTCCCTTCACGAGATGCTGCGGTCAAGGCTCCATGCAACCATCGCATTGACATAAACCGTGGCATCTCCTCCATGCCTTCGGGATATCGAATCGGTCGATGATGCGTACTACGTTGGAATTCAGCTCGTGCTTCCTCTCGATCTTGCCTTGCAATTTGGTACTTGGTGAGCCACGCCTCCATGGAGACATGGTGCAACATACAAAAGCGATTCACCTTCTCTTCCATTGAGGCATCCATTCTTTTTTCTACCCCATTTCCAACCACCACATCTCCAGTCAGTCTATCATCATCCTTCAGCGACCATAGCATTTCATTGTCTGGTTCCACCGTTGGGAGCCATTGTGAAATATGCACTAGCACCTCAGACACCAACCAACCTTTGGCCATGCTACCTTCTGGCTAAGCTCGTTGTCGCACAAAGCCTTTCAGGGTTTTCATGAAGCGCTCCAGGAAGAATATCCATTGCGTATGGACATGTCTAGCAATCTCCACTTCGTCCACAAGATGCACAAGAAGGTGGATTTGTATCGTGAGCATGCTGGTGGGCAAGTATTTCTCAAAGAGACAGACCGTCTCCACTGCTCCCCACCTCGCGGATTCAATAGAGGACATCTTAATCTCTTTCTGTGAGATCCATTACACCAAAGTTGACAACTTGTAAATGGCCCTACGAATTTCTGGAGTAAGACATCCTGCGATCGCGATCGGTAGTACAAACTGCCACAAATGAGAAAACGTTATGAATAATGGCCACATTCTAAATAGCAAAATGCCCACGCTAATTACAATCCATTTGTAGTACAAACCTGACATATCTTATGCCAATCATGGGATTTTAGCCCCGATAATTGGTCGTCTTTAGAAAATGCGGACCTGAGAGAATGCATCATACCCATCGAAGTGCGGATAGACTTGATTACTTGCTTCACAATGCGCTCTTCTTTAGTGGACAAAACCCAAGGAGCACGAGGAAGCTGCACGCAACCATCAGCACTCGACTGCAGCCAAAGCGCCTCCATCTTACCTACCTTCTTCAAATCCATTCGTGCCCCTATAGTGTCTCTCTTTCCTGTGATGTGGTCCCATAGCAAGCTGCCCACATTCTTGAAAGTATGCATGGGATCCAACAAGTGGTTGACCTGTAAGTGGGTCCAATATGGCAACTCGTAGAAAACTAAGAACCGCCGCATTCCATTTGGATGTGATTCCGTGTGGACCATTTTCAGCTCGTACTAGCTTGCGGCGTTCATACGTGTTGGAGGTCATCCAAGGAAAACTTCCTTGAGTTCATGATCCTCCGGCAAGAAAGTAGCGTGTCCTTGATATACCATCTTCTTCATGGTTCGTGACCTTCGGGAATCTAACTGTGGCCCGTACAATGGACATGCATGATAACCTGAGGTAACCAGACCTGTTTCAATACCACGACTTAGTGAATACTTGATTGAATGAGATAAAATATAGATATTACCAGTGAGAATGGAGGCCTGCTCACCTAAGCACTCTCCCAATCCCGAAAAGTCATGCATCGTCCACATGACAATGGCTCGAATATTGGCTGACCGCCGACCATTGCGCCTGCTCATATCTTGCACAGTGACCCCCTCATCCCACAAAATCTTAAGCTCATCGACTAATGGACGAAGATACACGTCCATATTTTTTACTTTGTAGCGGCCTGGGATGAGCAAGCTAAGGATGAGATGCCCTTTCTTCGTAGAAAGCCATGGAGGGATGTTGTAGTTGACAAGGACTATAGGCCACACACTATAAGAAGTTGAGTGCAGACCGAATGGGTTCATGCCATCCATTATGAGACCGAGCCGAAGATTCCTTAGCTCTCATGCAAAGCCTGCAAAGGTAGAGTCAATGTGGCTCCATAAGCGCGAATCCATTAATATTTGTTGAGCTCCATCCGTGGACCTATTCTACGCATGCCACGTTGTCAAGCTTGCCATGCCGGACGTACGAAACATGTGGTTTATGTGGGGGATGAGCGGAAAGTGTCTGAGAACTTTTTGAGGGATGGTTTGCCCTTGCAAGTCCTGTTGATACCTGTGAGCACCACACTTTGGACATGTCTCCATAGTCTCGTATTCTCCTCGAAACAGATATCAATCGTTGATACATGCATGGATGTTATTGTAGTCCATACCAAGCTTCCGTAAAACATGTCGTGCATCATCACGAGACTCAGGCATGGTATTTGCAGGTGGTAATATATGATATTTCAATAACGTGAAAAAAATCATAAAACACTTGGAAAAGCACAAATGTTTGTAATAATAGTGTCAAAAAAAAAAATCAATGAAGCCTATGTACAAGGTACCTGAACAACTCGGTCACACTCGTATCGCTCCACTCGTATTTTGCTTGCACACTTAAGAGTGCAAGCAGTGTCTTCAACCAAGATACTTGGCACCTATCATATAATGGTATGGATGCTTCCTCTCTAAGCGGATCAGAAGTCTTGATATCCATGGGAATCAATGCATCGATCATTGCCTCCATCTCAGGCTCCAAGATTGTAGGTAGGTCTGGAAGGTTGCCTGTCTCCTCTGGCATTGACGGTATAGATTGGCCTTGCGAGTGGTGGATTAGCTCCTGCACTCTATCCATCGCATGCCCACGAACTCTTCTAATTGGCTGCAAAGGGTGCACTCCCCCTTGGGACGAGACATCACCTCCCTGGATAGAAAATTTGCCAGCAAAACCCAATCTTATTGTATATGGTATTCAATTAGCTTGCGAGTACAATGCATGATTGATATTAACATCAAATTACCATTTGCTGAAAATCCGTAATCGCCTGATCAATGATCTCAGATTGAAACTCGCCAAATCGTCGTACGTGTTCTATAGACAATTGGCATTTTCGTCTAATTGCCAACTTGCATTGAGAGCAAGGACATGGGACACGCTGATTAAGATACGCCTCGCGATCTTGAACAACAGGACCTTCTTCGTTTTCCATCTTGTCTACATTACAACAAAAAATTTAATGACTTGTAATACAATTTGGAAAAAGGAGGCTCAAATGGATAGCTTTATGGAGATGTATATCAAGTTGCAAGTTGACCATAAGCTCTTGCTTGAGAGGTTTTAGCCTTTGCAAGAGGTTGAGAAGCAAATTTTAAAAAACATTGAGGTTAATATTGATCCATCCATGGTGTTGAAATCTAAACTTCAAGATATAAGAAATGCTTTACTGATTGATGTAAAAAATGCATGGGACATAGTAGTTGAGAGATTTATTGATGTTATATCTCGGTCATATACCATGCTCAAGGATTTGTTTGTCCCAGTAGATAATTATTAATTATTGTAGAAAAAAAAGGCATTGGCTCATAAGGTTCATGAGTTGAAGACTAAATGTTTGGACTTGACTAAAAGATTGGATAATGCCTTAGATGCTAAAAGGAAAAGTGATGAATATGTTACTTCATCATTGCAACAAAAAGATTGGTGACAATGATGCTATGATTAATGAAGTTCTTCACGAGGTGAATATGGAGTTGAAGGGGATGGAACACGATTCTTCTTTGGGATTTAGTGGTGATCAGTCAATTATTGAGGTGTCTTCTTGTATGGCCATTATACCTTATATACCTAGCTACGGTCTCTAGGTTATGTACTTTGAGTATCTTAGAGGGGCTCTACTAGGATTACTTATACAACTGCACTAGAGGGCTTTGAGTATAAGTAATCCTAGTCAACAAAAATTATGAGTACCATTGAGGATCTCTTAGTCTAATAATAAATCAATCTCAACAAAAAGCATCTTAGTAATGTGGTTTTTTTGTCCTAGGTCCACGTATAAAATTTAACGCCATCTATAAAATTTATCAATTTTTATTGTAATGATTGGAAGACATCAAATGCAACAATGTAATACAAGGTTACCATGTCGAAGACAATATCAAATAGTAAAAATGTTTGTGCCTGTGTGGGGGTGTGTGTGTGTGTATCATAGTTATAAAATTTGTTCCAATCAATTATACTCATAGTCATAACCTTTGAAGAAAATATCTTATGCTCAATTTAAGGGATTCTTCTTCTATGGCAATACTTTTGGGTTCATTTTGATGAAGTACCATAATGACCATTAGCTAGGGGATCATTTTCTTTTAGTCCTTCCGTTGACTAGTTGGCATGAGTACTAATTTGTTATTCCTATAAAGTTAATACAAAAACAAGGAATTATGCATATCACAATTAGATCCCCTACTTGGACATTATGAAGGATATGACCAATTTTAAGCCATCTTAAAGAGTCACCAATGTACGTGGCCCATGGTAAAGCACATTGCATACCATTATCGATAAGTCTATTATCGTGCATCTTAAATCTCCTAATTAGACTTTATAAAGTGTATGACCAATTTTTAGCCCTCTTAAGGAGTCGATGTAATGGTACCCATAAAAAAAGCAAAGTGCATACCATTACCATAATCATGGATATGTTATCGTTCCAATATATACACATATAAGTGGACTACATCTTGAGTAGACAAAAGCTATCAATTTGAGTAGATATACATCTCCATATAGCTATCCATTTGAGTATACATCTCTTTCTCTTTCTCTTTCTCTCTCATTTCCTCCCCCTCTCTATCCCTCTCCCTCTCTTTCTCTCTCATTACCTCTCCCTCTCACAATATATCCTAACACTCTCCAAAAGCAAAAGGGAGAGGGAGAGAGAGAATGCACTCTCCCTCCCTCTCCCTCTCCCTCTCTTTCTCTTTCTCTCCCTCTCTCATTTCCTCCCCCTCCCTCTCCCTCTCCCTCTCCCTCTCCCTCTCCCTCTCTTTCTCTTTCTCTTTCTCTTTCTCTTTCTCTCCCTCTCTCTCTCTCTTTCTCTCCCTCCCTCTCCCTCTCCCTCTCTTTCTCTCTCATTTCCTCTCCCTCTCACAATATATCCTAACACTCTCCAAAAGCAAAAGGGAGAGGGAGAGAGAGAATGCACTCTCCCTCCCTCTCCCTCTCCCTCTCCCTTTCTTTCTCTTTCTCTCCCTCTCTCATTTCCTCCCCTCCCTCTCCCTCTCCCTCTCCCTCTCTTTCTCTCTCTCTCTCTCTCTCTCTCTCTCTCTCTCTCTCTCCCTCTCCCTCTCCCTCTCCCTCTCTTTCTCTTTCTCTTTCTCTTTCTCTCCCTCCCTCTCCCTCTCCCTCTCTTTCTCTCTCATTTCCTCTCTTAAACAAGCAAAAGAAAAAGTGATTTAAACCTTAAACAAGCAAAAGAAGAAGAGAGGGAGACTCACCGATGAGATATGGCGACTGTGGGGCGGCTCCTCTTCGCGATGAAGGCTCCTCCTCTCCTTCGCGAACAACGGCAGCGGTGGCGGCGGCGGCAAGTCTTCTTCCTCTCCTTCTCTCACGACGGTCGCTCTCTCTCTCGCTCTCGCTCTCAAAACAAAAAATGCAAAAACACGAAATAAAGCCGCACTCGGTTTCGGCCTATTTTTTTCCCTGTGGAGCTTCGCTATTTGCGTCGCTTTTGTGACGCAAATAGCGACGCCAATAGCGACACCGCTACCCACCGCCGCTATAAGCTTAAATCCTTATAGTGCACGTGCATGGAGCCACATTGACTCTAAGTTCCCTGGCTTTGCCCAAGAGCTAAGGAATCTTCGGCTCGGTCTTGCTATGGATGGCGTGAACCCATTCGGTCTGCGCTCAACCTCTTATAGTATGTAGCCTATAGTCCTTGTCAACTACAATATCCCTCCATGGCTTTCTACGAAGAAAAGACATCTCATCCTTAGCTTGCTCGTTCATGGCCGCTACAAAGTCAAAAATATGGACGTGTATCTTCGTCTATTACTCAATGAGATTAAGATTTTGTGGGAGAAGGGGATCACCGTGCAAGATATAAGCAAGCGCAATGGTCGAAGGTCTGCCAATATTCGAGCCATTCTCATGTGGACCAAGCATGACTTTCTGGGATTCGAAGAGTGCTAAAGTAAGTAGAATTCCATTCTCGTTGGTAATATATATCATAGCTCGTTCAAGTTTGTATTCACTAGATCGAGGTATTGGGATAGGTCTAGTTACCTCATGTTATCATGCATGTCCATTCATGCATGTCTATTGTGTGGGCCACAGTTAGACTCCCGAAGGTCATGAACCATAAAGAAGATGGTATATCAAGGATACGCCGCTTTCTTGCTATAGGGTCATAAACTCAGGGAAGGTTTTCTTGGACGATCTCCTGCACGTATGAATTCCCAAAGCTTGTATGAGCTAAAAATGGTCCAATGGAGTCACATGAAAACGGAATGCGAGAAGGTTCAACCACTTGTAGGATCCCATACACATTTTCAAGAACGTGCGTAATTTACTATGGGACCATATCACAGGAAAGAGAGAAACTATAGGGGCACGAATGGATTTGAAGGAGGTAGGCAAGATGGAGGCGCTTTGGCCATAGTCAAGTGCTAATGGTCGCTTGTAACTAACTTGCGCTCCTTGGGTTTTGTCCACTAAAGAAGAGTGCATTGTGAAGCAAATAGTAAAGTCTATCCGCACTCCAATGGGTATGATGCATTCTCTTAGATCTGCGTTTTCTAAAGACAACCAATTATCAGGACTAAAATCCCATGATTGGCATAAGATATGTCAGGTTTGTACTAAGAATGGATTGTACATGGCCTACGTATTTTTCTATTTGGAGTGTAGTCGTTGTTCATTATGCTTCCTCGTTTGTGGCAGTTTGTACTACCAATCATGATCATAGGATGGCTTACTCCAGAAATGCATGGGGCGATTTACAAGTTGTCAACTTTAGTACAATGGATCTCATAGAAGGAGATTAAGACGTCCTCTATTGAATCCGCAAGGTGGGAAGTAGTGAAGACGGTTTGTCTCTTTGAGAAATACATACCTATCAACATGCTCATGATATAAATCCACCTTCTTGTGCATCTTGTAGATGAAGTGGAGATTGTTGGACCTATCCATACGCAATGGATATTCTTCTTAGAGCACTTCAGGAAAACCTTGAAAGGCTTTGTCTGACAATGAGCTCGGCTAGAAGGTAGCATGGTTGAAGGTTGGTTGGTTTGAGACGTTAGTGCATATTTCACAATGGCTACCAATGGTGGATTCAGACAATAGTATACTATTGTCATTGAAGAACGATGATAGACTGACCAGAGATATGGTGGTTGAAAATGGGGTAGAAAAAAGAATGGATGCTGCAATGGAGGAGAAAGTGAATCGCTTTTGTATGTTGTATCATGCCTCCATGGAGACGTGGCTTGCTAGGTACCAACAAGCTAGGAAAGATCAAGAGGAAGCTCCCCAAAGTGCAAGAGTATATGATCAAAGCGATATTGCGAGCATAAATGAGGACAGTATGCAAATAGAGGGGTCGATATTGCAAGGGGTGGAGGCCACCGAAAGCTTGGATCATGTAGAGGAGCCAATATCAGGTAACAATGATAGAAATACATGAGTCCAAGAATTCTTTGAGAACAAGGTGGACTCATCCTCTTTTGGAAACATGTCTATTGACCTTCTAGTGTATGCAGAGTTGTGTAAGGAGATTGACATGGGACCATAGGGTACTTCATACTTGGAGCATCCACCTACTCAATTCGTTGACGAATCGCTTATATGGGTATAGAAGATATGCATTTAAAGTAAGATCATTTTTTAAAGATTTTTATTACCGTGCTTTGTATGATTTATATTGATTATGCTAACATCAATATTTATCTGTGCAGGTGACCTTTGTGGATATTTAGATCATTATGATGAGTCAAAGGATGAGCGACGAGGAGCTACAGGAGATCTTCATGCATATGTCTCTAGATCAAATGGCTCGATTTAGAGATATGGTGGACCAGGACATGTCTCAGACACCATCACATTATTCTATTAGATCTACTTCGGTGCGCTCTGATGCTTCAGTTTCCAGCAAACGAGGTCGATGCTCCAGACTTGGGCCATATGGAGGGAGTGGTTCAAGGGGATGTTGCAAAGATCTGGATGCAGTGAGACTGTGGTCGGCTTGAGATACATGTGCTACTCCTCGTTCTTGTGGCGGTTCAAGAGAGTGTGGCTCAAGTGGTTGTTGTGGAGATACCGATGTAGTGTCTCCATCTTGTCGTTCTGCTAGAGTTGCATCACCCATAGGATTTGTCACACCTGCGGGGACGTCTACTCCTGTTACTCCAACTTTTGCTCAGTCGTCCACAGGTGGCACCCCTATGTGTGCTACTGTGAGAGATACTACCCCCCTAGGTACATCAGATGTACAGGGGTCTCTTGGATATACCCAGGAGCGTGGTCGCAAGTGGGAGAGGACACATCTTAGGCATACCCCAAAGGGGTGTGGATACCTTGTAGATGATAAGACATGAGCCATCATCATGAATAATGAGGAGAGAAGGGTGATGGCTCGTATGAGAGAGTTGTGCCAACAAGTTTTTCGGCACAATATCTTGGATTATTGGAAGAACATACTGGAGGGGAGAAAGGACTACATAGTAGTATCCTTGCATGAGGAGTTTCCGGTACTAACCGCAGCAGATAGGTTTTCCACGGGTTGGATGATGGAGTGCATGTGTGCTACATGTTACACAAACGATTGGACGCACGCAAGGCACTTAAGAGTGGGGCTTCAAAGCCTGAGTAGCTAGACGCGGATGATTGGTGCCAACTTGGGGAGAAGGCAACAAATTCTCTAGGATGTTGGAGATAGCAGCACGAGGTGGCGAGGGTACAACTGGAGGCCGGAGTGGTCCATCATCTTAGGAGTGGCGGCCATAGGACGTATCTGGAGGACTTTACAAGTTTTTCTTTTATTCTACTTGCTTATTTTTTTGAAATATCCCTTGTACTAACAATCGTGTTTCTAACCGTTGTATTTTATTTTCTTTGTAGCACTCCATTACAAACCATGATTCCACCGGCTTAGCGACTTGATATGCAGAGAGGCACGGTCTCATTGCATGGATTGACCGATTGTATGGAAGCGGCGGCCCTGTAAGTCACTCATCTTTCTTATCCATAGTTACTAAGTTTAATTAAAATGCATTATTGTATGGTGGACTGATGTATAGTTGTTTCTTTTTTTTGCAGAGTCTGTTCGATGCTCCTTTGCGACGGGACGTGGTTTCGGATGGAAAGGATCTATAGCTCGTCCTTGGATCCATAGAGCTCACATACTTTTCTTTTTTGGTCACGTGAATTGTGTAGACATTTTCTATGTTGTAGTAGTATCTCGCCATGATTGTACTGATCGCTTTCATTACGCAATCATGTATTTATTTCATGTATCAGTGTTATGATTCAAGTACACTTTGCCTTTATTTACATGAGCATTATACACATTACTGAAACTATTTTATATGGCCCAAATAAAGCACATAGTGCTATATGTGGCAAGGCAGCTTACTGTCCTGCCATTAAAAAAAAATCCTTATTACTATCGCTATTAGCATCGCAAATTTACTGCACTCGTTGCTATCATCATCATAAAATGCGTTGCAAAGTGTCGTTATCAGCGTCGCTATTTGTGTTAGTATCAACGTTGCATTTGCAACACTAATAATGACATTGATAACGATGTTGATACCGATTGTTCCATGGCATCGCCAATAACAACGTTTTTTGCAACGACAGGGACAAATTTCTTTATGAATATTTTCGTTGCTTTAAACGTCGATATAAGGCCTGTATCTTGTAGTGCTTGAACTTGTTGATATGCAAGCATCACTATTAGAGGAGGAAAAGAAGCTAAAAACTAAGGAAGAACCAAGTACATCTAGAGATGAACATGCATTATATGTTGGCAACATGTACAAAGGCAAGAAGGATCAGCTCTTCTATGACTTTTGCAAAATGACCGAACACACCAAGAAGTTCTGCCATGCCAGAAAGAGGTCCCAAAAGGCCTATCTAGTTGTAGTCAAAGAAGAAGAAGAAAACGGAGTGAAGGAAGAAGAAGAAGACCACCAGGAGAAGGACAAACCTCAATAGTCCTTCTATTCAGATAGACTTTTTTAGTTTTGTATTTCCTAGCCCTAATGCCTCAAACATAAACTTGTAAACTCTTTAGTTCTCCTTGTACTACAGTCTCTGTACACTTTTTGAGGCTCCTGCTACAGCCTCTGGATGTCCATCATGTTTTTGGTACCCACACTTAGCCTTTTCTGCGACAGTCTCTAGTGTTTTGCCATGTTTATGGTGCGCCCACATTTTGCAGGTGTTGCTTTCACTAAAGCCTCTATACACTTTGTACTTTTGGTTGTGATTGAGGAGGGGTTTTGAGATATTTTCAATTACACCTACTTGCGTCTTTTTGTGACTTCGATATGCACAATAGGAGAAAGTACAACCACTCAAATCATATAAAGCATTATACTTGCACTATTTTTCTAATGCAATGATAGCACTCTTTTCTTTCCAGTAAAGTGTCATGTCACTGTCAATATACAAGATTGTGTTTATGAGTCCAAGTCTTAATCTTGGAACCTAATTCACTTGTGTAACAATTTGTCCTTGTCAAGTCCAATGTCTTCATGAGTTCCTTTTTCCTCTTTCAACCTCCATAGCTTTCGCATCTGCCATGCTCTAGAACCCACATATTTTAATATGGTATCAGAGCTCAATTGGGCATGGCACTGGTCCTCCACCTTCATTCTACTCTCATTTAGCTTAGCTTCATCTTAGGACAAGGCTAGAACCTCATCTCCCTCTCCTTCTCTACTTGACCTTGTGGCAGCCATAGCCAGCAGTACCCTGCCAGTTGGAAGCTCTCATAACTTCCGCTATCGGCCAAATCTTACCAAGCTTCCTTCTAGAGAAGTATTCCACTGCTACTAATGGTTCTCTGTATCACATAAGATCCTAACATTTCCCTATCTGGAGCTCAGCATTGTCACTTCTGTCTGTTGTTGCCATAACCTCAGTCTGTGGCCTGCAGGACATACCCACCTTGGAGAAGCTGGATCTCTAAATATAGAGCATATCTTCATAAACCCTCTTCCAGACATATCTTCTCTTACTTATAGCACTCCCTCCTAGCTTATAACTCAATGACATTAGCAACCTATGGTCTCAATATTGTAGAAAACAAAGAAATTTATCAAAAACTACGCCTGCTTGCATTGTCCGCCCTGCGCGCCTGAACCCAATAGTAATCTAGTCGATTAGTATACACATTTGATAGAGCTTGAAGAGAGATATATTTCCATAAAAAAACTTTTGAAAATGATCCACTGTAGCTCCTGAAATCAGTAAAAAAACTAGGCTTGGGTCAGAAACCCTAATTCAAAAGCCATAGCCAAACCTCACTGAAGCTCAAGCAGGTCTGCCAAGTATGAAACACGACTCCTTTGAAACGAGTAGTTGGAGAGTCTTTGCCCATGTTAGATGGCTAGAGCGGTAGCAAAAAACTTTAGAATTCTCATATTTTATCATTGGAAGGGTATATTATAGTGTGTCAAGAGACACAAGTAATGACAGCGTGAAAAAAAACACACTATGTGACAACTCTGTCTGAAACTCGAATCTTCAAGGTTGTTGCTCTTTTGTCTTGATCCAGGTATCTAGGTTCTTCTTCTCCTTGATTTGATTCTGGCATAGTAGATCGGAGTGGCAGTGGTTTGTTCCAAGTGGCAAGAGAGAAAAAATGATTTGATTTTTGAGCTTTAGTGAGGTTTGGCTATGGCTTTTGAAATAGGGTTTCTGACCCAAACCTGGTTTTTTACTGATTTCAGGAGCTACAGTGGATCATTTTCAAAAGTTTTTTTATGGAAATGTAGCTCTATTCAAGCTCTATCAAAGACCTATACTAATTGATCATATCGATGGTGGATTCAAGTGCGCAGGACAGACGACGGCAGCAGGCACATTTTTTGACAAATTTTGTCGTTTTCTACAATGCTGAGACCATAGGTTGCTAATGTCATTGAGTTATGAGCTAGGAGAGGGTGCCATAAGTTGGGGAAGATATGTCTAGAAGAGGGTTCATGAAAATATGATCTATATTTAGAGATTCAGCTTCTCCAAGGTGGGTATATCCTACAGGCCATAGATTGAGGTTATGGCAGCAACTGATAGAAGTGACAATGCTGAGCTCAAGATAGGGCAATGTCAGGATCTTATGTGATACAGAGAACCATTAGTAGTGGGAGAACATTTCTCCCCAGAAGGAATCTCGGTAAGATTTGGCCGGTAGAGGAAGTTATGAGAGCTTCCAACAGGCAGGGTACTGCTGGGTATGGCTACCAAAAGGTCAAATGAAGAAGAAGGAGTGGGAGATGAGGTCCTGGACTTGTCCTCAGCTGAAGCTAAGCTAAATGAGAGTAGAATGAAGGTGGAGGAGTAGTGCCATGCCCGACTGAGCTTTGATACCATGTTAAAATACGCGGGTTCTAGAGCATGGCAGATGCCGAAGCTATGGAGGTTGAAAGAGGAAAAAGGAACTCATGAAGACATTGGACTTGACAAGGACAAATTGTTACACAAGTGAATTAGGTTCCAAGATTGAGACTTGGACTCATAAACACAATCTTGTGTATTGATAGTGACATGACACTTTACAAGAAAGAAAAGAGTATTATCATTGCATTAGAAAAAGAGTGCAAGTACAATGCTTTATAGGATTTGAGTGGTGGTACTTTCTCCTACTGTGCATATGGGATTCTCATCTTAAGCTCTCATTGCTTCTCACAAAGGGACTGAAGTAGGTGTGATTGCAAATTTCTTAACAAAATCTTGGCTTAATCTTTTGGTTGTCTGGTCAAAGTTTTCTACACTTGTCTATGCTCTTTGTCTTCTTGTGTTGGGTTGTGGTCAGGTATTCCTCTTCCACTCCTTGTGCAATAATGTCTATGCTTTCACTCTATTATAAATTTTCACATTATATTGTATGACATTCATATTTATATGTCCACACACACACACAGATATATTATCAATATATTTCCAGTATAATATTTTTTTGTTAATATTTCTAATATTATCATAATAAAAGTCAAAATACTATCTTTTTAAAGAGTAACCATCCAATATTGTCTTAATGTCTTAACTTGATCATGGAGTGCACCGCACTACACACTTATTGTCTTTATATTTTTTCTTTATCTTAGAGTAGAGTACACACGAGAGAGAGAGAGAGAGAGAGAGAGAGAGAGCTCAATGTCTAGTATGCATCACGAGATACTATGTCGCGTCTAGGATGCACAATCTATAATAAATAAAAATTTTTGCATAGAGGACTATGTCTTGTAATCGATGGAAATTAGAAGTTTTGGCAAGCATAAGTGATGCTTGTAGCTTAATGTCTAGCATATTGGTGGCCTAAGTGATGTATTTTACATTGCCAGAATGGTGGATAAGCGTTGTTACCCTAATAGCAGCAGCCCTTGTGATAACCACACTATGGTCATATCAGAGATAAAAATTTGTGTCGATATGGCTTATACTTTCTAGTAGTATTAGCTTAGATAGGATAAGGGGTTAGGTTAGTGATGACTAATGTATCCATCTCTTTGCCATCTCCCATTCAATTTCAATGTGCAAGTTACAATGCAAGATTCCCTTGCGTGAAGCGAGCCCACAACTAAATATTTGGAAGGCAAACGTGTTAGTATAATCTTGTGCAAGGCCTACAAGCACATTTTTTGTTGAAAATGTTGCATGTAGTTTTGTAATGGGGAGAGGAGATCCATGACAATGAGAAAAGGTGTGAAATTGAACAGTTAGACATCGGGATTCGGATTTAATCGAGACGGTAACATGCGTCACAAAACTGGGTCATAAATGGTCGAAATTAGGGGAGGGGCAAATTTGTAAAACGTGTTGTTTTTCAATCAGGCCAAACTAAATACGGTCGTCGGTGTATGTCTGCCGCATGCCGTCGGCAGTCACGTCGCTTGCAAACCTGCAAAGCAGCATCGGAGGGTGGACGACAGTGGGTGAGACGGACATGTTCTTTTACTTTACTCTTACTGCACTTACAAGATGCAAAGAAGATCACGGGAGGCGGCGGAGGTGCACGCTGAGGATCAAGAAGGACAACTACGAGGGATTACGAGCGAGGAAGATGCGGAGGGATGGCGAGAGGAGGCAGAGGATGATAATGAAGACACAAGAGAATTAAGGGAGGAAGACGCGGAGGGATGGCGGGAGGAGGCAGAAGATGATAATGAAGACACGAGAGAAAGGGAAGAGGCGCCGGCGGATCAGCACAGGAGGAATCGCGACAGGGAGCCTGACCAGAATATCGAGGAAGAGCGGCGGGAGTCGGACAACCACACGCGAGAGTTGATGATCATAGAGCGGATCTCCATGCTGAGACGGCTGACGCAGATGTGCAGCGTGAGCAGGGGGTGGACCAGGATTATCATGAACCCGCCTGGTCTACCGGCCAGCGTGCAGTACGCGGTCCTGTATGATAGGCAGAACCATGATGACCCCAATATGGTACTCTACGACCACGACGAGCAGCGCTGGTTGCGCATGAGGATCCCAGCGGGGGCCTACCTGGCCGACTCCTCGCACAGCCTGCTCTGCCTCATGATCACGACGGGGGACGCTAGGGCACCCTTCTGGTTCATCCGCGTGTTGAACGTCACCACCCAGACCTGGGTCGACCTCCCCCCCGTTCCAACGGACCAGAACCCCTACCTTGCGTCCCAGAACTGGCAGATTGTCCGCAACTTCTACTACCAACTCCATGGATTACGCCTTTTCGACCGCTCTTTCCAACCCGCCTACATCCGAATCCGGCCCTTACAGGCAGACAATCTCGCGGCCGGCTTCGTCGTCTCCATCGCCGGTTTCCCGGAGCACGACCCCCCAGAGGTTCTCTCTGGCCGCCCCTTCGTCATCTCCATCTACTCCTCCGTCGACAAGGCCTGGACCACCACCTACACGCAGTACCCCAACGACCCCAGCGTCGTCACGTTTATGCAGAACTGTCATTTCACCTCAGGCTCGTGGGTAAGGCATCTCAACAGCGACCGTCTGCAGGGCGACGATGTGTATTTCGCCACCTCACGTTGGCTGCGAGATAGTCCTCCTGTTTACGACGAGGGCCCGGAAATAAGTATCACTAAGTACAATCAGGCTACTGGGGCGTTCGAGGATCTCTATCCCTTCGGAACTATTAGACATCCACTGATGAGGAGCGCCTACGAGGGGTGCTTGGTACGATACCGCGACGATTTCTATCTAGTCGCCCGTGTGCACGTTGGCTGGAGGATTCTATACATATACAAGCTTGACATGCAAACTGGGGGGTGGGACTTAATCCGGAACTATATGCCCTTGGAGTACTCTAGACATTTTAGTCCGATGAATGTGAACCGCTTCCGCTGCGTCGCAACGCAAGATGGTATCTTCATTGACCCCTATCCCGATTATCCCGGTGAACATAATCCAGATTTCGTCTTCTATAACATAGAGGATAGAGTGTGGAGTCGGATCCCCAGAAACCCCGCCTGGAGAGGGACCACGTTCTCAGAGATTGCGGATTTGCATATTTCTCCAAACCCTTGCAGGTTGCAGAACCAAGTATGAAGAACAAAACAGATGACCACACACATACACAGGAAAGGATGACGGTCTAACACTACGCGTTTCCAACCTGCCGGACGATCGACTGTTCGGTACAAAAGTTTAGTATCACCTCCAGGATCCCAAACATAATTTTAGAAACATGCTCTTGGTGAAATCTCATTTCCAAAGGGCATTGTCCCGCCATTAACCAGCACAGATGTACGTGCTCTCACGTAGGAATCTACGGAAGAGTCACGAGATCGGAAGAACCAGAAAAGCTCTAGTTTGAATAAGAGGTAACATGTCATTGTATCCAACTCCTGCAAGACCGCCTGTTTCTAGCTCACATATCTGGATTAGCATACTAGATGGATGCACCTCGATCAACCTTGGCAACAATGTTTTTCGTTAGACCATGAGAATAGTAGACACGGTTGTGGCTGTGTTAGTTCAAGAGCGTAGACATGTTTTATTAAAACCGAACCATGTTTTTATGTGTTAAATGTTGAAGATGGAGGGAAGGCCTACTTACCCCCTACTTATGAGTCTCTATGTCTTTGCTCCACGGTTCTACAAGACTTCGCTGCATAAACCAATGATGATTTCTAGGTCATTCCGGTCTATAAGATTGCCATATAATCATCACACTTATATAATGCATTGCAATGATCGAGTTGTTGGAAAGGTAGTTTATTTTATCAAAGAAAGTGATCAAATACCATGAACCACAATCGCGAACCTTTCGGATAATATTTGATGTTAAAAGAAACATTTGGAATCATTTTAAAGATTCTACAAAATATCAGCATATTCTTTTATTCAATTATTCAAAAACACATTTTTTTTGAGTCAACACTTGCAAACAATAATAAGAAAACTACTAAATTTCTTTTATGAAAATATATTCTTTTAGACAAGTATTCAAAAACACACTTTTTTGAGTCAACACTTGCAAAGAATGATATGAAAACGACTAAATTTCTCAGATTGTATCAGTTTTTTCATCCTAAAGGGTACCATAATTTTAAACAACAAATTCAAAAAGAACTACAAGAGAGGTAGATAGATGTTATTCATCTAATGAAACTTGGTACTTACCATCAGACTCCACATGTACATGGTATTGAGATTAATTGACAATGGTTTCTAGATTTGTATTGATTAAAATAGGATAGGGATTTCAACACCAATAGGCCGTGAAACAGTAAAAATTTCATTATTTGTGAGTAATTTACTTTATTTTGGATCTTCTTGTTCCATTGCACCATCTATGCATTTGCTTTTGTCCATTCACTTGTGAGACTAGATGCTTTATTCTTTTCTTTACTATCAACAATAGCATTGCTTTGATCTAAATGTAGCCCTGGCTTTCCCAAGTTTTCATCGTCAATTTGAGTAAATCTCATTTTTCTTCTCCTTTCCCTAGGCTCATGATGAGTAATATCATCACCATTAACACTCTTTATTATCAGCTGGAATTTTCTCTCTATAACTAATTTTTTATATTTATTATTGAATCCATGGATGGCGTATAATTAATTGCAAGTGTATCCTTATGCTTTGTTTGAAACTAATCTATAATTGGTATAGAGTAATTTCTACTTTAGGTGTCATCATTGATTTTTAGGACTTGTGACTATCCAAAATGGATGACCCATATCATCATTTTTGGCCAATGTAGCCACAAGTGATCTCATCTTACAATCATGATGCTACATCACAATGTTTTTGGGCACCTCTCACTTATTGCTGTTGATCCTCTACCATCAAGATACATTTCTTGCTCCTCCAGATGTAAGATCTTTTTTATCTTCTTTGAAATTCACCCATCACTCCTTACAAGAGGATTTCTAGTATTGAAACTTTTAGGCAAGGTAGAAGGTCTCTTTGCGGAAGATTTCTCTTGCTCATGAATTAAATCTTCCACCAAGTCACATCCTAGGTGCTTGCATATATATATATATATATATTTCAATTGTATCCCTTCTTGTATATAAGAGACACTACAAGATACATGCCTCATATCGACATTCAAAGGGATGAAAATGTTCATTAAAAAAAATTACCCCCGTTGTCGCTGAACACGTCAATATTAGTGTCTCCATGAAACCATCGCTATTCGCGTCACAATATGCATCACAAACCGTCACAAACGCAAATATCGATGCCAATACTAATGGTTTGCGATGCATAGTGCGACGCCAATAGCGATGCGTGCACTGAATTTGCGACACTAATAGCCATGATTATGATAGAGATTTTTTTTCTTGTGGTCGGGCATGTAGCACTATGTGTTGTATTTATATTCTACAAATGAATTACATGTTAAGTGTACAATGGTCATCAAAATGAACATAAAATCTATCGATGGTGTGTAATACATCGAAATTCAAATCGTGCTTCTTCCTGATCTTTCTTGGCTTGCTTGTACCTAGCAAGCCACATCTCCATGGAGGCATGGCGCAACATACAAAAATGATTCACTTTCCCCTCCATTGCAGTATCCATTCTTTTTTCTAGGCCATTTCCAACCACCACATCTTCGGTCATCGTCCTTCAGTGACCATAGCATACTGTTGTCTGAATCCACCTTGGGTAGCCCCTGTGAAATATGCACTAATGTCTCAGACACAACCTTCAGCCATGCTACCTTCTGACCGAGCTCGTTTTCACACAAAGCCTTTCAAGGTTTTCGTGAAGCACTCTAAGGAGAACATCCATTGTGTATGGACATGTCCTGCAATCTCCACTTCATCTCTAATGTACACCAGTGTTGGAAACTGCGAGGAAGACTAGAGTCGAAAGGAAGAGAGGAGAGAAGAGAGATATGAGACACCGGAAGTGAAACCCCAGAAGTGTGTCAACTGAGCACACATGATAGGAATATATAGAACATGCGGAACACTATCCGGGACGAGAAGATAGATGACAAGCTGGATGCCGTAGACAAGAAGAAGATCGAGGATGCGATGGAGCCGCCCTCTCGTCATTGGTGATCGTGATCTTATTCTTCTGCCCCATCGTCTTGTCCTCATCTCCAGCTTTTGCCCTCGCCTGTCTTCCCCATTGCAGTTATAGGCTTAGGCCTCATAGGGTCAGCAGCGTGCTGCCATCTCTCGCAGGTGCTGCTGGTTTGTGATACCATGTTGGAAACTGCGAGAAAGACGAGAGACGAAAGGAAAAGAGGAGAGAAGAGAGATATGAGACACCAGAAGTGGAATCCCAGAAGTGTGTCAACTGAGCACACATGATAGGAATATATAGAGGGGACCTGGGGTGCTATATATAGACAGACTATATATAGCTAACACTATATATAGCTAACAACCAGGAGGTGGATTTGTAGCATGAACATGTTGGTGGTAGGTACTTCTCAAAGAGACAAACCATCTCCACTACTCCCTGCCTTGCGATTTCAAGAGAGGATGTCTTGATCTTCTTTTGTGAGATCCATTCCACTAATTTGACAACTTGTAAATCGCCCCACATATTTTGGAGTGAGGCATCTTGCGATCCCAATCAGTAGTATAAACTGCCACAAATGAAGAAGCATTACGAACACCGACTAAAATTCAAATAACAAAATATGTAGGCCACTTATGATATCCATTCGTAGTACAAACCTAACATATTTTATACCAATCATGGAATTTTAGTCCTAATAGTTGGTCATCTTTAGAAAAAGTGGATCTGAGAGAACACATCATACCCATCAAAGTGCGGATAGACCTGATAATTTGCTTCACAATGCGCTCTTCTTTAGTAGACAAAACCCAAGGAGCATGAGGTAGTTGCAAGCAATCATCAACACTTGCGCCGACTGTGGCCAAATCGACTCCATCTTGCTTACCTCCTTCAAATCCATTTGTATGCCTACAGTGTCTCTTTTTCCTGCGATGTGGTCCCATAGTAAGCTACCCACATTCTTGAAAATATGCATGGAATCCAACAAGTGGTTGATCTGTAAGTGGGTCCAATTCGACAACTCATGGAAAACTGAGAACCGTCACATTTCATTTCGATGTGACTATGTGTGGACCATTTTCAACTCATGCTAGCTTTGGGCATTCATTCATACTGGAGGTTATCCAAGGAAACCTTTTCTTAGTTCATGACCCTCCGATAAGAAAGGGGTGTGTCCTTGATATACCATCTTCTCCATGGTTTGTGACCTTTGAGAGTCTAAATGTGGCCCACACAATGGATATGCATGATAACCTGAGGTAACCAGACCTGTCCCAATACCTCTATCTTGTGAATACAAACTTTAATGAGCTATGATAGATATGACCAACAATAACAGAAGCCCACTTACTTGAGCACTCCCCGAATCCCGGAAAGTCATGCATAGTCCACATGAGAATGGCTCGTATATTGGCCATCGACTATCACACTTGTTCACATCTTCCACGACGATCCCGTCCTCCCACAAAATCTTAACCTCATCGACTAATGGATGGAGATAGGCCTCCATATTCTTGACCTTGTAGCGGCCAAGAATGAGCAAGCTAAGGATCATGTGTCATTTCTTCATACAAAGTCATGGTGGGATGTTGTAGTTGACAAGGACTTATACATGCCACACATGGTAAGAAGTTGAGTGGAAACCAAATGGATTCATGCCATTCATAGCAAGATCGAGCAGAAGATTCCTTGTCTCTCGTGCAAAACCTTGAAATGTAGAGTCAATGTGGCTCCATGCACGTGAATCCATTGATATTTGTAGGACTCCATCTGTGGATCTATTTTGCACATGCCATGTTGTCAAGCTCACCAAGCCCGACGTACAAAATGTGTGATGTATATGGGGGATAAGTGGAAAGTGTCTAAGAACTTTCTAAGGGATGGTTTGCCCTTGCAAGTCTTGTCAATACTTGTGAGCACCACACTTTGGAAATTTCTCCATAGTCTTGTACTCTCCTCAAAACAACATGCAATCGTTGACACATGCATGGATGCTGTTGTAGTCCATGCCAACTTCATAAAAGATGTTACACATCATCACGAGACTCAGACATGGTATATCCAAGTGGTAATATATGATACTTTAGCAGCTTGGAAATAAATCATAAAATACATGGAAAAATCATAATTGTTTTTTATAATTGTACTGAAAAGAAATCAATGAAGTATACGTAGAAGGTACCTGAACAACTCGGTCACACTCACATTGCTCCACATGTATTTTGCTTGCCCACTTAGGAGTGCAAGCAACGTCTTCAGTTGAGATACTCAGCACCCATCATATAATGGTATGGATGCTTCCTCTCTAAGTATATCAGATGTCCCGGAATCCATGGGCATCAATGCATAGATCATTGTCTCCATCTCAAGCTCCAAGATGGTAGGAAAGTTTGAAAGACTGTCTATCTCCTTTGGTATTGACAGTATAGACTGGGTAGTGCCTTCCAAATGGTGGATTGGCTCAGGCACTCCATCCGTCGCATGCCCACAAACTCTTCTAACTGGCCGCCACAATAGGTGTACTCCTCCTTGAGATGAGACGTCATCCCCCTGTATAAATTTTATAGCCATATCCAATATTTTTGTATATGATATTCAATTAGTTTGCGAATATAATGCATGATTCATACACACTTTTCTTACCGTTTGCTCAAAGTTTGAGATCACCTGATCAATGACCTCTAATTGAAACTCACTGAAGCATCGTACGTGTTATATAGACAAGCAATGCTTTCGTATGATTGCCACCTTGCATTGAGAGAAATGACACAAGACACACTGATTAAGATATGCCTCACGATCTTAAACATCACAACCTTCATCGTTTTCCATTTTGTCTACCTTATGAGACAAACAATTTGTTTTTGTTCTCATTCTCTTTTTTTTTCTTTATTTGTTTGAGAAGGGATTTCTTCTCTTGTAACTCAATAAAATTAACATAAACTAAAGTCTTAAATTTCTCCCTCTTTCTTTGCGTTCTTCGTTTTATGTTCTCTCCCCTTTCTCTTTCTTTCTCTCTCTCTCTCTTTCTTTGTTGCCCCTCTCTTTGTTTCTCTCATGTCCCTTACATTTTCTCACTCATTCTCCTCTCTCCTTCCCTCCCTCTCCCTTTCCCTATTTCTTTGTTGTCTTTCATGTTTATTCTCTTGTTCTCTCTTTCTTTTCCTTTCTTCATCTCCCTCTCTCAGTTCTTATCTTTCTTTCTCTCTTTCTCTTTCTTTGTTGCCTCTCTCTTTGTTTCTCTCCACCCCCTTATGTTTCTCACTCATTCTCCACTCTCCCTCCCTCTCTCGCTCTCTCTTTCCCCATTTCTTTGTTATCTTTCATGTTTATTCTCTCTCTCTCCTCTCTTATCCTTTTCCTTTCTTCTTCTCCCTCTCTCATTTCGTATCTTTCTTTCTCTCTCTCTTTCTTTGTTGCCCCTCTCTTTGTTTCTCTCCATCCGCTTATGTTTTCTTACTCATTCTCCTCTCTCCTTCTCTCTCTCTCTCTCTCTCTCTCACCATTTCTTTGTTATCTTTCATGTTTATTCTCTCTCTCTCTCTCTCGTTCTCTCTTCCTTTTCCTTTCTTCTTCTTCCTCTCTCATTTCCTATATTTCTCCCTCAATGCACCTCATTCTCAAGGAAAACCCTCTCTTTGTTTCTCTTGACCCCCTCATGTTTTCTCATTCATTTTCCTCTCTCCCTCCCTCCCTCTCTCACTCTCTCTCTTTGTTTGTTATCTTTGTGTTTATTCTCTCTCTCTCTCTCTCTCTCTCTCTCTCTCTCTCTCTCTCTCTCTCTCTCTCTCATCTTTTTCTTTCTTCTTCTCCCTCTCATTTTCTCTCTTCCTCCCTCAATGCACATCATTCTTAAAAAAAACAAACAAAAAAAGAAGAAAGAACAAGAATAAACCCTCTTTTTGTTTCTCTCTATCCCCTTGTGTTTTCTCATTCATTCTCCTCTCTCTCTCGCTCTCTCTCTCTCTCTCTTTCTCTCTCTCTCTCTCTCTCTCTCTCTCTCTCTCTCTCTTTCTTTATTATGTTTCATGTTTATTCCCTCTCTCTCTCTCTCTCTCGTTCTTTCTTCCTTTTCCTTTCTTTTTCTCCCTCTCTCATTTCCTCTCTTTCTCCCTCGATGCACCTCATTCTCAACAAAAACAAATAAAAGAAAAGCAGAACAAGAATAAACCAAGAGGGAGCAATGTACTCACTGCAAAGGCTCGAGGATAGATTCTTCATCTCCTCTTCGCAACAGTCCCTCTTTGCCCTTTGTGCACTTCCTCCTCTTCTTTGCGAACATCGACGATGGTGGCGGCGATAGTGAGAAGCTCTCCTTCTCTCTCTTTCTCTCTTTCTCTCCCTCTCCCTCACAAATGCATGATCTCTTTTGCCCTCTCTTTCTCTCTTCACGGAAAAATATCGCACTCGTGTGTCGAGTGCTTTTTTTACTCTGAGTACTGTTATTATTTACATCGTAATTGTGATGCAAATAGCGATGGAAATTATATGCATCGCAACTGGCCATTGCTATTCCCCTATATCCTTGTAGTGAAGCTAGAAAAATATCAAGAAGGCTATAAGATAGACATACTTGATATCTTTGTATTGTTCTATTAAGATCAACAAGTCCCCTATCTTGTGCTAGCTATGATTGATCTTAAAGACATATTACTCTCATGATTCATAGCACTGTAAAGATATGTACCACTAATAGAATAATACCTAACAAGTGGTAGAATTTTGACATGGTTTAAATCAATCCCTAGATACTCCCTTAGAGTACTTGTGGCTAATTGACTTGTGGGGTGCTCTCTACGAGCCAAAGATTTGATTGGGCTAAATGTAGAACAAATTCTTGAATATAAATACCTCATATTGGACACCAATGATGACCATGATGACCCAAAGGACCAATGTGCGAGAAGTGTCACCACACGTGTGGCAAGATAGGTCCTCGGGGGGGATGGGGGGGGGGGGGTCACTCATAAATATATGTATATATAACGTGGGTTCAAAATAAGGATTTTTTAAAACACTATTTTGATACATTTTTTTACATACAGAAGGGTGTTATATAAAGGGGTTACTTACAGATTGAATAGAAAATGGTTGTGTTTTATTCAAAAAAAATTCACAGATTCGGATATTTATAAGTAGGCCATGAATGCACGTTGTCGGAAAGTTTATTGTTCATAATATAAATCATAGAATTCTTATGATCACAAAAGAACTTTACTAGGATTTATATGAGGAATTTTCATACATAACCCAATCATTGTTACCCAACAACCAACTTAGAAATCACTTAGTTTCATAAGTTCTTTTATAACTGTCATACAATTTTCAGTTGTACCATGTATATTGATAAAAATTAAGTCTATGGGAACCCACAACTTGATCAGCTAGAAGTAATTGACAGTTTGCAGGCTAAGTCACATTGGTTCAATAGGAAAATTTGGTTGGAAATAAAAAAAAGTGCCAAAAGTCCACTAGGTTCATGTGGTAGAAGAAAATAGAAGAAGAGATGAAGATGTTGCCAGTCCCTCCTCTTCGGGGCCAACTAAACGTGTGACAAGAAGTAAACCGGATCAGCAGAAGGCTGCTGAAAATCCACCACCTCCAGAGCTTGATATGGGAGATGCCCCTCAACTTTAAGACGGAAGGAAAAAGAAAAGGCAAACATCCCGGCTATAAGTTGCACTCTGACATAGAGACTGCGACGGATAGCGTATATTAAATCCTTAAATCCTGATTTGAAACATATTGCTGGAAGAGATAATCTAGATGCTGATATGCTTTCGTGTGCCAGATATAAGGATGAAGAAGAGATGATGGATGAGGAAGAATCAAAGTTTATATTTGCTAAAAATGATGCTGTAATTGCAGGTTCAGATCTGAAAAGAGCAAGTAAAACTATACCTAATGATGGTTCAGCTGTCAAAAATGTAGGTACAACATTAATTATAGTAGATACAACAGGTACGGCTGCTGAAACAAAATTTACAGCAGCAAAGAAAGAACAAACAACCATAGAAGGACAGTGGGCAACTGAAAGACAGGATGTTCAATGTTTTGTTATGGTTTGTTCGCACTTTAAAGAAGAATATTATGTAGGTGATTGGCTAAAAATTGGCCAATTTCTAAGCACTATGACAAAGAAGCAAGATTGGACTAATGAAGAGTTCAAGAGAATCAAGAGAAAAGCTTATGGCTTCTTTCTCAAAGATGGCTACCTTTAGAGGCATGCGAAAAAGAAAGGAAGGGCGCTTGTTCGTGTCTTAGGAAACAAGAAGACTCAAAGACGGGTCATGCAAGAATTTCATAAAAGCCTATTGGCTATTCATAGAGGCATATGGGGCACTTTTGCCAAAATAAAAGAGAAATTTTGGTGGCAAAACATGTATAAAGACATTGAGCATTCTGTTGAGTCTTGTCATGTTTGTCAAATGTACTCTATGGTTAAGCATAGAGATGGGCTTCAAGCTACCTTTCCTTTATCCATTCACTATAGATGGGCTATTGATTTAGTAACCATGCCTACAGGAATTTGGAACATGAGATATCTAGTACTTGCTGAGAAGATCTCACAAATCAGGTGGAAGGAAAAGCCTTGACAACAAAATCTACTCAAGCCGTTTGTAGATTTTTACTTGAAGAAGTATTTTGCAGGTATGGCTGTGTTGCCAAAGTAACTACTGATAGAGGAGAATTGGATGCCGATGAGGCTTGCCATTTCTTTGCTCAATTGGGAATCAAGCTATCTCTTACATCAGCCTACAATCCTGAAGGAAATGGTAAGAGTGAAAGAGGTCATCAACCAATTCTTAAAGCATTGGCGAAATCTTGTAGAGGAAAGATGAGAGAATGGCCTAGAATGCTTCCATTCGCACTATGGGCTGATAGAACTACCCATAGTGCAGTAACATGTTATATGCCAGCTAAACTGATATATGGGCAGCCACCTATTATGCCTATTGAGGAGTCTATTGTCACATGGAGTATCTTGCCTTGGGATGAAGGCATAAATAGAGAAGAGCTACTGATTTTGCGCATAAGGCAACTTTGAGATTTTAGCATTTGATGTCTGAAAATGAGTGCTTGTTGTGGGAGTTAGGGTTTATATATGTGAGAGTTAGGGTTTTATGGGAGTTAGGATTTGGATGTGAAAGAAAATAGGGGTGTGCGAGTTAGGGTGATAGGTGTGAGTGAGAGTGAACTTATTAGGATTTAGTGTGTATTAAGGTGAGTGACGTGTGAAAAGGGGGTGGTAAAAGAATGTGGTGGTTGTGTGCATGTTTGGGGAAGTGGAAATGGGGTGTGGGGTATTCTACTTCTTTCCTCCCCTCTTCTTTCACTACCTCCTCTTGCCTATACCCCTTGTTCCTTCCCTCTTCTACATTGCCTTCTTCATTTGTCTCCTTCCTTCGCACGTTGATGACACAAAAACTTCAAGAGATAACTATAAGAGTGAGCTATGTGTTTGGTTAGTTGTCAATCATGAATACATATGCAACCGATCACAAGGATAAGCAAAATAAACCATCATTCACAATGTTGCCATACAGGCTGTCCAAGTAAGAAGGGTTTGAGTTTTGCGTTTTGTGTTTGAGATTTTATTTTTGAGTTTTTTGTGTGTGTTTTTTTAACAGTTTGTGTTTTGTATTTTTTCCTACCCTAACAATGCCTATTTTTACAATACCCCAACAGTTTGTGTTTTGTGTTTTTTTAACAGTTTTTTTTTGTACTTTTTCCTACCCTAACAATGCCTATCTTCACAATCTCAATCCAACAAACTGGCTCCTTCCGATTTGGCCTTCCTAACCTAGTTGCATGGGTTTCGGAATGCTAGCCACAAACACGGATGATCTAAACCCCATCAATCCCATCCATGCCCATGCACAAGCCTCCTATTTCACCACATGGTAGGAGTGTGAGAACCTTGGTGGTTGCGTCGTCCTAGGTCTCAACAATAGAACCAAAATGTTTAGCCAAATGTACCAACAATCAAGACTTTGAAAGGACTTCTATTGTTTTAGAAGCTACAACTCATGTCAGCGACAATCTCTCACCTTCTCTCAACACTCCACTCTAACTATCCAAGCATCCTCCTCTGCAACCCAAGAAAGAAAGAACACAAGACTAGCTTCTAGTTTTAGCAAACTCACCTAACTTACCTTTCAAAGACTCAAATATGGTTCCATGACCACGATCAACACGATCCAATGATGTCACTTCTTTGCATCCACCATTGAGCACAGCAACGAGTCAAAGAGCTAGTAGAGACGACAAGAAAAGCAAGAAGATGAAGAGCATCACTTTCGCTTAGTCCCTTGCTCAACATATCTCACTACAAGGGTACACACATATAGCGACGCTAAGTAGCGACGTTTTTTTTTCGGCGTCGCTATTTACTTCGCTAATCTTGGAAATATTTTAAGTCAAAAAATATTTCGGTGTTGCTATCTGCATCGCTAAAAATATCGCTATTAGCGTCGCTATTTAGCGACGCAAATAGCAACGTAAATAGCAATGCTAATAGCGACGACTTACTCTGGTAACATTTCGTGGAAACTCGAATGTTTCTTTCAAATGCGCGTGCGAAGGCGGAGAGAAAGACAAAGGGAGGTGAGCAAGAGAGGGAGGTGAGCAAGGAGGCAAGCCACGAGCCGCTGTCGTGTTGCTGCGCATTCGAGTCGTATACACCTCCATTTCTTTTGTTGTGCATTTGTGTTATTTTCTGCGTGTGATTCATTGTTTGTGTGATGCATTTCGACAATCTGCATCCAATGTACATATTCCCTTAGTGCATGTGTATGATTTTGTTTGGATGCATGATGTGTGTGTATTAGAAAAATATGAAAAACTGATGCCAAAGGACATTATCAAGCTGATAATTTTAATGATGAACTTGAAGAAAAGTGCAGGATACCGTGGAATCAAAGGAAGCTTTATGGAAGCTGACATTTAAGCTATGAAGACAAAGGTGTAAATTCAGGAATATCATGTGCAATGGGAAAAGCTCAAGGAGTGCTGAACGGATTCCCTTGTCGAGATGTAGATTCTTGGAATGCACTTATTGGTGGGTATGTACAGCACTTGGGACTGTTGTGGTGGATATGTATGCCAAGTGTGGTGCATTTGGCAAAGCACAGGGAGTGTTGGATGAGCTTCTTGTCCGGAATGCAATAACTTGGGATGCCCTTATCACAGGTTATGCTTTACATGGGCAGAATTGGAGATTAGCGTCAAAGCTAAAGGTGTAAAAGGTTATTCAAGGAGGAAGAGGGAAAACCTATATTTGGGTTTTAAACTACTTTTGGAGGGAAAAAAGCAGGCTGTTTTGGAGGGGAAGAATGGTTTTTGATTTCGATGGCTAGAATGATGCTGGGAGGCTCTATTTTCTCCTTGGATATTTTTGGTATTTTGCACGCAGTTAACGGCATGGAACACGGAAAAACTAAAGGGGAAGATTTCTACTTGCGGTAGCAAGTGGGAGAGTCTTAGCTCGTTCTACCAGAGTTGGATTTGGGGATTGCCAGTTTCTGGACCCTCTGTGCTAACTGCTGCAACTTCTTTGCCTAAGCCTACTCCTCCTGCTGTGAATCCACCAGTTCCTGCTGCTCCAGTGCCCTTATCTGTAGATGATGTTATTAAAGGCTTGGCGGATTTGACGATTGAAGCAGTCAAAGCTGAAGTTGGTAAGTTAAAGGAGCAACTTATGTCAGTACCTGCAGTAGCACCTGCTCCAGCGACTGCTTTTCCAGCTGGTCAAAGAAAAGGGCGACGATGTATTTGGTGTGATAGTACAGAGCACCAACATTGCAGAGATTGTGATGCTTTTCAGGAAGCACGTAAGAAGAATGTAGTGTTCTGGGGACAAGATGGGAAGATATGGCTGACAAAGACTGGCGCTCCTCTTGACGCGAACTTCGGTAAGGGAGGTATGAAGAAGCTTGTTGATGATATGGCTGCGCGATCAGCTTATGTGAGTGTTAGAGGAGATGCTTCAGCTTTTGGAGTCCAGCTTGAGCAGAAATCTGATGGAGACTCTGCTTTATGGTCCTCTGCCTTGGAGATAGCGAGAAGAGGGAAAGTTCAGGCATCTACTATGACTTGTGTGGGCTCTAGCATCCGAGGAGAAACAGGATGGGATTCTCCTGTTGACAGGTATTCTATTTTTGCTTATATGGCTAAAACGCAGGGTTTAGATGCCATGGTTGAGGAAAAGAGAAGAAGAGATGAGGAGGGTCCTAGCTCCTCCAAAAAGACTAGAGGGGGTGACTTTGTTTCACCACCTATTACAGCTCCACCTATGTCAAATTCTCTAGCTCAAACAGGTTCTGATCAACCAATGGGAGACAAGCAGAAAGAAAAGAGGCAACCAAGAAAAGAGCCAGGATTCAAGCTCTTGTCAAACCTTGATATGCAAACGGATATGAGTAAGATTTTTCATGAAAGAATTTTGAATAGTGAAGTCACTTTTACTGTTGGAGAGGCTCTTGGGATTGCTAGAAGAGAAATACAGGATCAGATGCAGGATCTTTTGCGGAGGAAATGACATGCGATGGAAGAACCTACTTTACAGGGATTGTGGCATGGAGCTCTTGGGGAAGAGCATGATGATGTAGTGATGGTTGAGAATGCTTCTGTTAATCCGCAATTGGAGAAAATAGTGCAGCCTATGCAGTACGAAGATGATGAGACCCCTATTCTCATTCCTCGCAGCCATTTTTCACGAAGTCATTGGGCTAGAGCGACCACTGAGACAGTGGTAAGGATTGGAGAGAAACAAATTCCATTGGTCGCTTTAGTTGATCATGGTTCTGAGATTAATCTTATTGCTCGAGGTGTTTATGAGAGTGGCAAGTGGCCTATGGATGCAGAGCATGGCTGGCGCATGAGAGCCGCCAATAATACTCTTGGTGATATGTATGCTGCTTGTCCGAGTATCAGAATTTCTATTGGTAATGTTGAAGAGGATTATCATTGCTTTGTTCAGGATTCATGCTCTTATCTGATTATTCTTGGACAGCCTTTCATTACAAAAGCAAGAATGGAAACGAAAGTAATGGATGACGGGTCGGCTTATGCGCGGATACATAGTAAAGATGGTATGCGAGCTGTTCAGTTTATGACTCTTGGGGTAAATCATCCGAGAAACAGGGACTCCTTGCGTGAGGCACCACTACCTGCGAAGGAGTTGGATTTTCATTAGGTACCGCTGTCTTGCGAGACGCCAATGGTATGGAGCGGAGAAAAGAGGAGATCTCGCCTCTTGGCAGTCAGTCTTTCTCCAATAATTTTATTGGTTTTTCTTCAGATAGTTCAGTGAGTTATCAGAAAATTTCAGATTTGCCTAGAGCTGCCAGGCAGTACATTGGCCGTAAGGAGAAAGAGTTGAAGAATGCAGGTATTTTGCAAGCAGAAGAGCATGTAGATGGATTATATGAAGGGATGTTTTATGCAGATACATTGTTTGAGATGAGAGCAATGCTGAAAACTGATGTATGTAAGGGTTCAAAGATCATACCTGTGCAAACCTTGGATATGTTTCAGGAAATTTCTGGTTTTATGCTGAAAACAGAGTTAGAGGTTGAGAAAACTCAACAAACTGAATTTATGGCTGATCTTGATCAGCTAACTGAGTTGCAGAGGGCTGAATCCATTCAGCCAACAGAGTTGAATGCAGAAAAATTTCTGCATACAGAGTTTCAGGATGCATCTATGCAGTCCATAGAGCCGAGGGCTGAATCCATTCAGCCAACAGAGTTGAATGCAGAAAAATTTCTACATACAGAGTTTCAGGCTGCATCCATGCAGTCCATAGAGCTAAAGGCTGAAATTTTTCAGCCAACAGAGTTGAAAGTTGCTGAAAATTTGCAGAAATTGCAGCAAAGAAAAGAGTGCTTGAATGATGCCAAGGTTGACACAAAATATAAAACAGTTGATAAGAAGGTTAAGCCGGTTGCAGGCCCACTTCCTTCTGATAGTGATGAACAGATTGAAAAAGCTATGAAGCAGCCTATGTTGAGAGACCCTGCGAATATTGGACATAAGTTTACAGCTGAAACTCTTGCAGAATTGAAGATTGGAAATGATGAATTCTTGCTTCCAGTGAAAAAAGAATGTTTTAGAGAGATGCTTGGACGTCATGGTAAGGCATTTGCTTTCTTTCCACATGAAATTGGCTGCATTAGTCCTGAATTGGTTGCACCTATGGTCATCTTCACTATTCCTCATATACCATGGAATATACGTCCTATACCTGTGCCTAAAGCACACTTGCCAAAGCTGATAGAGTTGCTGAATGAGAAGATTAAAATGGGGATTTTGGAACCCTCTTCTGCACCCTATTCTAACAGGTGGTTTACTATACCAAAGAAGAATGGTACTTTGAGATTTATTCAGGATATGCAGCCCGTGAAAAAAGTGACAATCAGGAATGTGGGAATAGGTCTAGTTGTGGATGAATTTGCTGAGGCTTTTGCAGGACGAGCCATCTATTCTCTAGGTGACTTATATTCAGGTTATGATCAGTTTCAGCTTGCCTTGGAAAGCAGGGATATTACTACTATGCGGACACCTATTGGTCTTGTGAGGATGTGTACCTTGCCTCAAGGTGCCACAAACTCAGTTGCTCATATGATGAATGCTATGCATAGAGTTTTACGAGACTATATTCCGCAGTATACCATGCCTTTTCTAGATGATGTGCCTATTAAGGGTTGTGCAGAGGAAGAAAAGAATGAAAGTCTTGATTTGCGTGGATGTAGACAGTTTGTGGCTGACCACTTGATTGCTTGTGAGCAAATATTGACACGATTAGAGGAGGTAAATTTGACCCTTTCAGGGCTGAAATCTGTCTTTGGTGTTAATGAAGTCATCATAGTTGGGCATATGGTTGGATATTATGGCAGAAATCCTTCTTCTGCAAAGGTGGATGCCATAAACAGGATTGCAGAGTATTGCTCGACTACTTCAGAGGTGCGGAGATTTGTGGGAGCTTGTGTATTTTACATGATTTGGATTCCTCATTTTGCTCATATAGCAGATGTTCTCTATCAGCTGCTTCGAAAGGAGCAGAAATTTCATTGGGATGAGAAGCATTCAAAAGCCATGCGTAAGCTCAAGAAGCTGTTGCAATCAGCTCCTACTCTACGCAAGGCGGATTATCAGTGTGGACGGCCGATCATGTTGACAGTTGATACTAGCCCTATTGGCATAGGTTGGGCTGTGGGACAGGATGATGCTGATGGAAATAGGTATGCTATCCGCTTTGGAGCTAAAGTTCTTAATAAGCGACAGAGGAAATATCCGCAGATCAAAAGAGAGTTGTGGAGAGTAGTCACTGCACTGAAGTGTGACAAAGGGTATTTTATTGGAGCTTCAGTTATTGTGGAAACAGATTGTTTGCCTTTGCTTGGCATGATTACTAGTTGCTCGAATCCAGATATAGCGATGCTTCGGTGGATTGCCTATATCAAATCATTGAATCCAGAATTTCGACACATAGCAGGGAAAGATAATCCAGTTGCTGACATGCTATCTAGAGCGAGATATGAGGATGAAGAGTCAATGCTTGCAGAAGATGATGAGACAGAGTTTGCTGCTTATGTCCTTGTTCATGATTGTCATGTATCTACTGTTGAAGCCTTTATTGAAGAACTTTATGTTGACGAGTGGCTGCAAATTGGACAGTATCTAAGTTCATTGACTCGAAGAGCTGATTGGACAAATGATGAATTCAAGAAAATTAAAAGGAAGGCTTATGGGTATTTCTTGAAAGATGGTTTTCTTTGGAAGCATCCAAAGAAGAGAGGAGGCTTGCCCTTGAGAGTAGTTTGTGATAAAGCGATGCAGATACAGATTATGCGAGAGTTTCATGAGAGCTCATGGGCTGGACATAGAGGTGTGTGGGCTACCTATGAGAAAATCAAAGAAAGATACTGGTGGAAAGGGATGTATAAAGATGTTTCTCATTTTGTGGAGACTTGCAGGGACTGCCAGATTTACTCTTTAGTGCGACATCGTGATGAGTTGCATTCGACTTATCCACTATGTATGCATTATAAGTGGGTGGTAGACTTGGTTACTTTGCCAGTGGGACTTTGGCAGATGAGATATCTTGTCTTGGCTAGGGAGGATCTTACAAACTATGTTGAAGGTAGATCTTTGCGGACAAATACCACCACTACAGTATGTAAATTCTTGTTGGAAGAAATATTTTGCAGATATAGATGTATAGGCAAGATTACAGCTGATCATGGAGAGCTAGATGCAGATGAAGCTAGAGAATTCTTCTCACGGCTTGGGATTAAATTGGCTCTTACTACTGCCTATAATCCAGAGGGAAATGGCAAGAGTGAAAGAGGACATCCACCAATAGTTAAAGCATTGGAAAAAGCTTGTAGAGGTTGGATTGGAGATTGGCCGAGATTACTACCTTTTGCATTGTGGGCTGATCGCTCTACACATAGTGTGACTACTGGATACATGCCTGCAGAGTTGATGTATGGGCAAAAACCTGTCATGCCTACAGAAATTTGTGCTCTCACTTGGAGTGTTCTTCCGTGGCATGAGAATTTATCAAGGGAAGAGCTTTTAGCTCTTCGGATTCGTCAACTAGAGAGAAGGACAGAAGATGTGCAGCTAGCAGTTGATCGTTTGAAGGCAACCGGTTTCAGAAACAAGGACAGGTTTGATTTAAGGCATCGCTTGAGGCCTAAAGCCATAAAAGAAGGAGATTGGGTTCTAGTCTACGACAGTAGTCTAGAGAATCAACATAGTAGTATGAGAAAAATGGTTCAAAGATGGTTTGGACCGTATGAAGTGAAGCAGGTTTTTGACAATGGTACCTATGAGCTGGCTGAATTAGATGGAACAGTATTGAGGGTGCCTATTGCTAGAAAACGAGTCAAGATTTTCAAGAGAAGAGAAGATGAAGAATATGCACTTGAAGCATTGACAGAAGAAGAGCAGGTAGAAGAAAGACAAGCAGAAGAAACAAATAACATAGATGATGAAGCTGATGGAGAAACAGGTCTACTAGAAATAGATGATGGACTTGACCTGTTTGAGGATTTGAATGATCCTGGATAGTTGGCACATCCGGAGGATGCGCAGGTTTAGAGGGGGTGGATGTCGTGTTGCTGCGCATCCGAGTTGTATACACCTCCATTTCTTTTGTTGTGCATTTGTGTTATTTTCTGCGTGTGATTCATTGTTTGTGTGATGCATTTCGACAATCCGCATCCAATGTACATATTCCCTTAGTGCATGTGTATGATTTTGTTTGGATGCATGATGTGTGTGTATTAGAAAAATATGAAAAGCTGATGCCAAAGGACATTATCAAGCTGATAATTTTAATGATGAACTCGAAGAAAAGTGCAGGATACCGTGGAATCAAAGGAAGCTTTATGGAAGCTGACATTTAAGCTATGAAGACAAAGGTGTAAATTCAGGAATATCATGTGCAATGGGAAAAGCTCAAGGAGTGCTGAATGGATTCCCTTGTCGAGATGTAGATTCTTGGAATGCACTTATTGGTGGGTATGTACAGCACTTGGGACTGTTGTGGTGGATATGTATGCCAAGTGTGGTGCATTTGGCAAAGCACAGGGAGTGTTGGATGAGCTTCTTGTCCGGAATGCAATAACTTGGAATGCCCTTATCACAGGTTATGCTTTACATGGGCAGAATTGGAGATTAGCGTCAAAGCTAAAGGTGTAAAAGGTTATTCAAGGAGGAAGAGGGAAAACCTATATTTGGGTTTTAAACTGCTTTTGGAGGAAAAAAAGCAGGCTGTTTTGGAGGGGAAGAATGGTTTTTGATTTCGATGGCTAGAATGATGCTGGGAGGCTCTATTTTCTCCTTGGATATTTTTGGTATTTTGCACGCAGTTAACGGCATGGAACACGGAAAAACTAAAGGGGAAGATTTCTACTTGCGGCAGCAAGTGGGAGAGTCTTAGCTCGTTCTACCAGAGTTGGATTTGGGGATTGCTAGTTTCTGGACCCTCTGTGCTGAATATTAAGGGATCTAGTGCTTCCGCATCTCCATCACGTCAAGAAAAGGCAATATGTTATGCCTCTCCCAACATGAAAGGTTCAGACTCCATATCTGTGAGCCAAGCTTCTTCACAAGCAGGTGATTTGGATGAATTTAAAGAGGAAGGAACTATGCATTTTATGGTTAACGTTGTCCAGTCTCAGTTTAATCTCCATTCAGAGGATGCAAGGGGAAGAGAGAAGTGGTCTGGATCGCCATGGCGGACCTATAAAGAAGGATCTTCTTTATCTCTCTTGCGCTGGTAGCAGGGATCGAATTCACGCAGCCGTCAGTTGGAAAAATTGTCCCTGTCTGTCACATCGTAAGACAATTATATGAAGCAACGAACTCCCCTTATCCATTTTGACAGTGGAATTCGGAAGGCCTTCCTATTTGGAGCATGAGACACAATAACTCTCTCTGTGCCTTGCCTTCGTAACACAGGAAAGGAAATGTGAGCACCGCTGCGGCAAATGATTCCTGATCAGCAGCATTATCTGTGAGTCCTCCTTCTCATCGCATGTCTGAAAAGAAGATGTTGTCAATTGGGACATCAATCGCGCATCTTATCAAACCCACACATCAGCGCAGTCTGCCGAACCACCTCTTGATGAGAACAGCTTGAGACAGATGCTCAATCGTATCCACCACCTGTCCATGCGCCTTTCAAGCTTGTTCCTTCTTTGTCCATGGCCAACCACACTTGCCCTGCCCACATGCTTCGTCCAAGCTCCCTATCCGTGTCCATAATCGTAGCGCGAGGAGAGGCTTCGCCCAGGCTTCTGCCACGAAAGCTCCTCAGGATACAGAAGCTACCAGGAGGCTTAATTGCAGGAGAAATTTCTGAGTAGGGCCTGATACGCTGTTGCACAGTATATCGTGAATCTGCTCACCTTCTACCTTCAGTCTCTTTGACTCTCAGCAACACAAGGGCGATTTCTGCACAATCATTTGACATCGCTCGATGGGGCCTCTTTCACCTGCATTATCTGAAACGGAGGGGAATCGAGACCAGAGAAGATCAGTATAGTCTCGTTGGCTATGGTCATAAATGCTCTAGAGTTTGTGTGGAAAAACAGTTTTTTCTATCAGTTGTCAGCACAGGGATGAGCTTACAGAACCTATTCGCAATGTTGATCTAGTCATTACTGTGGGTGGTGAAGGAACTTTATTGCAAGCTAGTCATTTTCTTGTTAGTACTATTCCTCTTCTTGGTATCAATTCAGATCCAACTCAAGCAGGTGAGGTGGAAGAAAAACTGGAAGAGTTTGACATCACCCGTAGTGCAGGCTTTCTATGTGCTACAACCAGAGCAAATTTTGAACAAGTTTTAGAAGAAGTACTAGACGAAAAAAGACTCTCAACCTCTCTGCACACGCTTGGCATTCACATGAACTGAACGTAGATCCATCAGGATGGATTAACGAGAGTTTGATGCTTTTGAAGGTGCTTTAAGCTTCACAGTAGCTTTGCAGAACAGGCTTTCTCAAGAGTGCTGGCTACTGGTCCTGGTTTATTCTGAAAATCCTAAAACACAACACTGGATTGCTGTTATTTCTGGATGTGATTAAGAGCATACTGCACTCTTCAGAGGTCTTGCCATGAATATGAAAGAAGCTCACATGCAATAGCTAAAGAGAAAATAAATCAGATTTTCCTAAGACAAAAAGGAGGGACTTATCAAGTGTATGGTTATGTAGTTTTGATAAAGCAGATTACTATGTTCATTCAGACCATTATCATTCTGAGTTTCATGTAACTCATTTGACCTGAAATATAATGTATTTTGGCATCAACAATTCAAAGTTTCTTCTTGGTAGTCTCTTCCATTGCTGTATCTAGAACCCCGTGTTCTGCAGCCCTTGCGTGAACTCTACGACACTGCACGCGAGGAGAGGAGCGTCGCCCGCATGAAGAGGTCGTGGAAGAAGAAGAGAGCACGACGGTATGCCCTGTTTTGGTTTCTTTACAATCTTTGTTTTTCTTTGGAATGTAGGTTAGAAAGTGTTGGTTTCTCTTCGATCTTTGTGTTGCTTTGTGTTGCTTTGCAATATAGGTTAGAAAGTGTTGAAAGAGAGAGAAATGGAAGCGAGTGTTTTCAAATTTTTTCTTGTGTTGGTTTTTATTCTTTGCAACGTAGGTTAGAAAGTGTTGGTTTTTCTTCAATCTTTGTGTTGCTTTAATTTGCAATGTAGGTTAGGAAGTGTTAAAAGAGAGAAATGGAAGAGAGTGTTTTTATATTTTTTATTGTGTTGGTTCTCTTCAATCTTTGCAATGTATATAGGGTAGGAAGTGTTGAAAGAAAGAGAAATGGAAAGGAGTGTGAAGGGGGATGCTTGTTTTGCTTGATTATAATTTTAGAGAGAGAGTGAGATAGATAGAGATGTAGAGAAAGAGAAATGAGATGCTTGTTTTGTTTGGATTATATCGTTTGCAAGATCTTTCTAAACTACATATTCATCCACAATGATATTTCTAGATGTAGAAATACTTCTTTTTCTAGGATCATAAAAGTAAAATGCTTTGGTGATGTTACTATTACTCATGAGAATACGTTTGAGAGATTTAGAGTCTAATTTCTTTCTATGAGCATAAGTAATGCTTCCAAAAATCTCTGGAGACATGGATGATCCTCCTGCTTTTTTGGATTCCGAGTTAGAGGACATGATCGAATCATTGCTTCCAACGGACTCGGAATCCCAAGATCCTTTAATTGCGGAGGCTACCATTCCATTGTATGATGGGAGTCGGGTATCCCGTTTGAAGACACTTCTTGCATTGTTGAGCATACAAACAAAGTATGGATGGAGCGATGCGAGTGTGATAGAGCTATTCAGGTATATTATGATATGTATGATTCTTTATTGAAAGCCATTGAAATGTGCTATGTAGTACTCTAATAACGTGATTCATTGCAATTTGTAGAACGTTGAAATCTTACATTTTGCCTACCCAAAACATGATGCTTGAGTCTCGTGATGATACAAGACAAGTGCTGCAAAAGTTGGGCATGGATTATAATTGCATTCATGCTTGCCCCAATGATTGTGTTCTCTTCCAGGGACAGTTTGAATTGTTGGCCACATGTCCCAAGTGCGGTGCGGACATGTATCGAAATGACTTGCAAGGACAGACTATTCCGCAGAAGGTTTTGAGGCACTTTTCACTGATACCGCGTGTTCGTCACATTTTTTGGACCAAGATTTTTGCAAAGTTGACTACATGGCATGCGGAAAATCGATCCACTGATGGTGTACAACGTATACCAGCTGACTCAGAAGCATGGCATCACATTGACGAGACTTTCCATGACTTTGCAAAGGAGGCGAGGCATCTACGATTCGGTCTTGCCATGGATAGGGTAAATCCTTTTGGTTTACCTTCCACCTCCTATAGTGTAGTGTTTATGAAGAAGATGGTATTTGAGGGACATCAGGATTTTTTGCCAGAGGGTCATGTCATGAGAGAAGGATTTCTTGGTCGCCCTCCTGCGAGAATGAACGCACTGAGTTGGTTTGTTCGCAGGATGGTGGACCAAGACTTGCTTCCTAGTGGAATGCGACGCTTCTCAATTTTCTATGAGCTGACTTATTGGAAAAAATTGAAAATTAACCACCTTTTAGATCCCATTCACATTTTTAAGAATGTGGGTAGCTTGCTATGGGACCACCTCACTGGGCAGTGAGACACACTAGGAGCGAGGATGGATTTGAAAGCAGTGGGAAAGATGGAACCATATTGGCCTATAAGTGGCGTCGACGGTCGAGTGCAATTGCCACGCGCTCCTTGGGTTTTGTCTAGTAATGAAGTGCAACAAGTAAAGGAAAACATCAAGTCCTTTCGCACGCCGACTGACCTAATGCGTTCTCTCAAGATAGCATTCACAAAGGATGACCAACTGACAGGACTCAAATCCCATGATTGGCATAAGCCCCCCTTTTGCGTTTTGCGTTTAGGGTTTGCGCCGCTTTTGCGTTTTGCATTTAGGGTTTGCACCCTCTCTTGGGCATCCTACCCACGTAGTGGGCTCTAGGAGGCTAGTCAATCCTTGAAGCAAGCTTCAACCTTAGCCTAAATAGACCAAGGATATGCTAATTTAATCACAAATCCATATGTGCAACCTATACAACACTTGCGGGTGTGACAAATACAACTATGAGAGATTAATACAATGTGCATGGGAGTGAGCCCGCCGACTCTCACAAAATAATACATCCATGATAATGTGGTGATATCCATAAGTACAAAATAGTAGATGACACTCGCTCTTTTCATAGCTTCTAAAAATATAGTCTCTATAATGAATGGTTGTCCCAATATGACTTCGTATGAACAAGTGTCTTGTATAAAGAAATGAAAATGCTCTTGCAACACCTATGGATACTATGATATTTGGACATTCAACATACAAGTTTCCTACTGTATTATTACCCGCTTTCATGCACCCACCATGATCCACATCCAGTTGCCATCTCTCACTCTCATAAACCTTCCATACAATCACATTAATCTCATATTTGTGGTCTAGTAAAGCAATGCATGGAGTGGCCCTCTCACCGATTTTGACCACAATCTCCATAGTAGCACGAGCCTAATGAGGCCTAGAAGACTAACTATGAGAAACAAAGATAAGTGTGTCACTCATAATGAGCTAGTTGTCATAGTGTTGATCTAAGCATACAAGAACACTCTCCTCAGACTCATCCCCACTCTCATCAAGAAACTCCTCAATCTCAATTTCTTGTCATTCAATAGTCTGCACAATTGTCTCTTCTGCTTTATGATGTTAATAATCTCTTCATCAAATTCCCTCTTTGCTATTTTCAAGATCTCACCAAGAGTGAACTCCACTTTGATATTTAAAATCCGATCCTGAAGCACCTTCTTGAGGTATGTAGCATTCTCAATGTTAGAAAAGAATTTACAGCCAGGCTTCTTTTTAGGCAATATATCTTACTTCTTCTCATTGGGTTGAACATCATCCATAACCTACTCTAGAACTAACCTAGAAGGGAGAGCAAAAGAATAACCCCCTCTAGTCTTCTTTGATGTGCTAGGAGCATCATCATCTTGTCTCCTCTTCTCCTCAACCTATACTTTAGTCCCTTGGGTATTTGCTAAGTAAGCATAGATCGAATAAGTGTCCATTGGTGCATCCCAACTAGCCTCTCTCCATAATCCCTAACATGTAGTAGCTAACTTTGATTGTTGCATCTTTGACTTGTGAGCTATATCCAAGGTAAAATACCATTATGCAGACTTACTCTATGAACTCCAATCAATCTACATACCATAGGTAGAAGCATCACTTCTAGCCACATAAGAATGCCATGTAGCCATCTCTTCAAGAGCATGCTTCATTCCCCCTTTGCCAAAATTGGGCTGCATAGGTAGCCCAATCTTTGTGAGACATGTTTTGTTCTGAGGCCCCCGAAACACTAAATTACTTCTCCTTTCTTCCTTGAGAGACTCACAATCCTTGCATAGATGCTCAAGATTGTCGCACCAAATACATATCTTACAATTATCTCTTCTTGGAGTAGAGGTGCCTATATAAGCTTCCCTACAAGTTTAGATCAATGAAAAAGTCTTAGATCTTTAAAGTTTGTAGTTATCTCCTCAATATATTCATTACTGAGTGGTGGTGGAGTAGGAGCTGGTGATGGAGTCAAAGGTACAGGAACTAGCATAGACATAGGGATAGAAATGGGTATAGGAATAGGAGCTGAAGGAGGCAAATAAGGTGTAGTAAAAGTAGTCGTACCTATAGTTGGTGTGGGCATGGCAAAAGAAGGTATAGGAGTGGGTGTAGGTAGAGAGATAGGAGCTAAGGATGTGGTAAATGGAGAGTAGAGGGCACGGTAGCAAGAGGGATCATAGGTCACACAATGCCATTCAGTAGTAAAAGTAGTCATACCTATAGTTGGTGTGGGCATGGAAAAATAAGGTATAGGAGTGGGTGTAGGTAGAGAGATAGGAGCTAAGGATGTGGTAAATGGATAGTAGATGGCATGGTAGCAAGAGGGATCATAGGTCACACAATGCCATTCGGTAGCCATGACCTCCATATGTGTCACTTCACCAAAGGGATGAGAGCATCCTTTGCATCATGTCAATAAGTCTTCAAGCCCATATGCTACATCTTGTCCTCCAAAATCTCTCCTAGTTGTGCTTGTAGCATGGGATCCACCGCCTATAAGAATAACTCCACCTTTTTGGGCTCTAAGGCCACTCACCCTGTAACATCCATCTCATTCAATTTGGACTTGAACTTCTGAAGAAGCTTAGTCACCAACAAACCCTTGTTTGACTATAGACCCACTCATAGGAGCTGCTCCTTGTGAGCTTAAAGTAGATCATAACATTGTTATGATAAAAAAGCTTCCACTGGCTTTCTACCACCTCCATATATTTCAGAGCGGCAGCTTCATATTGCATGTTGGCTTATAGTTGCATTTGTTGTAGCATCTATTACTGATGGTAATGCTCTTGTTGCTCCACACAGGAGGTTCATTATATATATATCCTCTACATCACGTGAGTTCAAGGCCTATTTGTAAATATCTTTATCTGTGAATTTTCCTTGAATAAAACACGGCCCTTTTCTATTCAATCTATAAGTAACCCCTTTCTATATATAAAAACTGTATGAAAATGGTATTTTAAAAACACCTTATTTTGGCCCACGTGATGGAACATATATTTATGATTGACCTCCCTGAGTTGCTCCATAAGTGTACATATAAGTTGTTTAATTTCTTTAGACATGGATGGACATGTTGAAAAGGATGATTCTTTCATCTTGCCAACATTCTAGTTGTGGCATTAGGTTCACCAATGATGTTGAAGGGCAATTACGTCAGGCCACAAATCCACAAAGGATTAGAAGAGTACCAAGATGAAAGGAAGTCTTAGAAAGAATATGAGGTTAGATTTCCTATATGATTCCTTTCACTTGGACAGTACAAAGAGTAAGGCACAATTGACTTCAATGGTCAAGAGATGAAGTACATAAGTAATGAAGATGCCTCTCAACATGGTAAGAGTGCAGTAAACACTCCTTCACAACATAAGAGTAGAAGAAAAAAAAGAATTGCTGATTTGATTGGTGAAGCAAGAAAAGAGCCTTATCTTGTTATCATCGCTAATTAGTTCCTACAATTAGAAGTGATAAACAAGGAAGAGAAGCTAGAAGGTGGTCTTCACAAGAGCTTCATCACTCCCTCAAAGTTGCTGGTTTGTCTGTTTTGCCAAGGCGAGAATGTGGTGATTGCTCCATATGCACCTTCAAAGACTAGGGAACCCCAACACATCACTTGGGAGGGGAGACTCTATTGATTTTGGAGAAGGCCTTTTGCTAGTTTAGAAGCTAGAAAACCAGACAATGGTATTCATGATAGGAATAAAGCACCCAGCCAGAGATGCTTAATTTGCCATGCTCCTCGCACCCAAATCAATATGGCCACCAATATTGAAGCCAATCCATAACATGGCAGCACACAAAGGTGTGGAAATAGGACTACCAAGATTTCCTGAACGGCATTAAAACTCTATACAGATCCTTCGGTCAGCTCCTTGTTGTGGACTGCAAAGTTCAAGACTTTGAGAGTTGCATCTACATCAGCCTTCAAGACCTAATTTCTCAATTTCCGCTTGCATATGCAGTTGACAGATGAATAATGGTTTCCAAACTACGAGCAGTGATAGGAAGAGTGTCTCTAGCCGTGCTGTCAACAGTCAGAGCCTGCATTTCGCATCTCAGCATAAGCTGCTGCCATTTGCTCTAACGCTTCGTCTGAGAGCATAGATTGATGCCTGCTGATCTTGGCACAATGAATGTACTATCTTCCGAAACTTGACGTTAAAATTCTCACGTCCACTTTCTTAGAGGCAAATCCCCATCTTTGATTGCATGAAGCCACGTAAAGTAGACTTGTCTCCTTGTGACATTGTTTGGATGCCAACCTTGAATGCCATGACGCCTGCCATTAAGCCTTAATCCTCATCAGTAGTGGCCAAGCTATCTTCTATGGTGCATGGACGACTCCACGTGGTTAATATATTTTTCCCATATCCGCCATGCCATTGCTTGCCCAAGTTGTATCCAAGATTGGTTAAAGATCTCTTTTATAAAGCCCAATCTCGTCAACAACTATAACACATGGCGGGCATGCTTGTCAACAATTGAGTGAACAAGATAGATAATAAAGCCACCACTTCAGAATTGCAAATTATGTGATTCCATTTCCTTTGTATAGACACTATTTAAGTACCATATTGAGTTACATAAACCCATTCTCCTACCCTTCATTATAAGTAGCATAAATGAATCACGGAAAATTAGAGCAAAAGCATTATGCCTCCATGCCAACTCCACCTCCACCACTTTATTCTAGCCAATCATTCGATAAGCACCCTTCTTCCATAGTTGTTTTTTTTGGAGTAGATGCATAGTGGCACAACATCATGGATTTTGATTGATTTTATAATCATAAGGATATCTCACAAGGTGAGTCCTTCCACAAGATAATTGGACAATTTCAACTTTGCTATACTCATGACAGATGTCCCATGATAACAGAGACTTCCATGATATAAGTTTTACACTTGGATAAGCTTTAAATAGATCTATCCATTCCCAAAATTCAAAATGACTAAGCTTTAAATAGATCTATCCATTCTCAAAATTCAATTTGAAAGCTTTAAATAGATTTGTTCATTCTCAAAATTTCATTGAATAATTATTTAATAAACCTTTGAATCTATAGACTTAAGAGGAATGTGGCATGCTTGTGAGGAATCTATTGAATAATTCACATAGAGATTTTGAGATTAGGAATCTTACATCCTCTCCCCCTTAGAGGAACTTAGATGTCCTCATCTCGAGAAAAACATAATAGTTGTTGTTTGTTATGGTAATTATTATTACATCATAAGACCTCTCAGTTAGAACTTTCCATGCTTCCATTGATTACACACATGCACTCATCTTTCAAGATGATACAATGAAATCAAAGACAAGTTCATTGCAATATTTTGTGGTATAATTACCATTGCATGGTAGTGTTCATTTTACAAGTATAAGTCTTATTACATTCCATGAAGATCTTTTAAGGGTTTCTATTCATATTCAAGGATTTCAGTGCCTTCTAGGCCTTTATCATTATTTGATTCTTGAGGGAAGCCAAATAATGAACTTGTACAAAAAAATATATCTTGGTTCCTAATCTTCTTGATGCAATTCAAGGCAATAATCTTGCTTATGTCCTAACTCATTGCAATGGAAGAATTAGAGATTGGGATATCATTTCTAAAGTTGACCTATCTCGGCATAGTAGTGGTGCCTCTTTCCTTGGTCTTTCGAGTGATCCTAGTCTACTTTGGTGTTTACTATCAAAGTTTTGACTCTTTTTAGAGCACCTTACAAGTTACTTGATCTTAGGGACTCTAGGTAAGTATCAGGGGTTTGATTTAAGCCATGGTAGAATTTGGGCACTTGTTGGTAGTATTCATTAGTGGTGCATATTTTTGAGTTATTATGAATCATATGTAATAGGCCTCCAAGTTCAATCTTGGCTTGTGCAAGGTAAAGAACTTGTTCATCTCGATAAGATAGGTACAAAGTAAGTATCTCTTTCTTATGGCCTTCTTGATATCTTCCCAACTTACAAGGGTTTTGATTGTAGCCTTGTTATTGCATCATAGCTTCCACTACAAGCATCTCTCACCTACTAGATCTAACTTTACAATCATGGCCTTATTAGATAGATGTTCCTAGCACATCAAAATAATCTTCAAGTGTCTCAATCCTAGATTCCATATTAGTCTCGACACCATGTCCCTTTCTTGTGAATTTCGGTAGCTTGATTTTCCTTAAGAGGAACCTTTCTTCTTGGAGCTCCACATTTATGGTTGCAAAAGATACCTGATAATCGAAGATCATAGCATTTATGTTGTTTCTTTTAGGATGTTTTCAACTATTTCACTCTTGAGCTTAACAATTCAAAATGTTGGATAAACATATGCATAAATTTCTAATAATATGCTATCATTGTTTTCCTTTGATAGCTTGTATAATGTGCCTATCAAATAAATCCTTGAAAGTCCTAGGTAATAGGTTTATCTAGCTTGACTCCATACCCCCAAGGGTTGACCTGAAACAAGCTTCCTAGATAATAATAGGGTCACTCAATAGTTTATCTAGCCTTATTCTTCTAGTTGTTTCTTTTGCAAATCAACTTGAATTGAATCAGATCCTTATCACACTTAGTTCAAAGAAGGTAAGAAATTAGGGGAAGCTAGTACATAAACCCCTTTACCTAGGGGGCAAAGTCTCTTGACCACTCCACTAAAATGACATGATTTCCTAGGATAGTCATCATCCAATTCATTCCTAAAACATTGTAGGTCAAATAATTTTGAAGGAAAACTCTTGGCTCACTAAGATCACCCAACCATATGATAAGTTTTTTGAGGATCTACCATTCTGCTTCTCTTTTACGAGGGAGTATCTTAATTATCTAAGTATCAAACATAATTTATTTGGCATATAAGGACAACTTCTTCAATTAACTTGTTAAAAGGTTTGTTCATGTAATTTAGGCACATATACAAAGACAATATCAAATAATATTTAGAAGAAAGTGGTAATAATGTATTTATTTTCACATTTTTCAAGGTGTAATGACAATATGGCATTTCATCCCTTGTATTAGGACCTATCTTAAAAGCACTTGGATACCTATGTTGAATTGACAAAATCCATAACCCACCTTTTTCTAGAATAGGGTCTTTCGACATCTGTAAATGTTAGGCTACAAAAGTTTTCCATCTTGATCCTAGGGCTAGTTTGGAGTTTCCATAACCTCTTTGACCTTCATTATGTCATAGAAGTGAACCTTGTGTTCTATGGTGGCCTTCTCAGTACTCCACCTTTGGCTAGTGTATCCCACAGTGCCCATCTATGTCTTTTACCTTTATTTGCATATTTTCCTTGGTTGATCACAGAGGTGATCCATTGTGCCTCAAACCATCTTGCAATAAGCCTTGAAATGAGTAAGTCTTCCCCTTCAATGATTTTCAAGGTTTAGAATAATAATAAGGTGAATAGTTTATCCTTAAACAAAGAAAAACAATATTTTCTCATTACAAAAATGACATCACTTCAATATAAAATAGAAGCAAATTGTCTATCCTTAAACAAAGAAAAACAATATTTTGTCATCACAACTATAACATCACTTCAATATAAAATAGAATTCAAAAAATTTATTTGAATATCCCACAAGGGTCAATAGACATATAAACATAATCCTCCAAAGAGTTGTCATGCACATCCACTACCTTATGGCATCATAGAGCATCTAACTTTGTATCTAATTTGACCTAAGGATCACTAGGTCCCTTGTTGACTCATCTTATGTTTCAAGTTAGAGTTTATATTTTTATCTCTAATCCCTTGCACATATTTCTAGCAATAATTTCAGACACGTTTTAATAACCTTTTCACTAACGAATCCAACTATGTTTCTATTGTTCGAAACTGTGAGGAAGACGAGAGACGAGAGGAAGAGAGGAGAGAAGACAGATATGATACACCGTAAGTGGAAACCCAGAAGCATGTCAAATGAGCACACATGATAGGAATATATAGAGGGGACCTGGGGTGCTATATATAGACAGACTATTGATGCCTATGAATAGGCTCTTGTCAGTTCAACTTTGTAATTTTATATTTTGAATATTAATATAACGGTAGGCCTATATAGAGCTGTGGGTTTTTCCCTTGAGTCCCCCAAGGGTTTTTTCATCCATAGTAAGGGACCTTTATTTGAGCGGGGGTGTTAGCTATATACAGTCTGTCTATATATAGCACCCCAGGTCCCCTCTATATATTCCTATCATGTGTGCTCAGTTGACACACTTCTGGGGTTCCACTTACGGTATGCTTTCCGTTATGGAGGTATGCATAGAGAGAGAGAGAGAGAGAGAGAGAGAGAGAGAGAGAAATAAAGAGAGGAAGGGAGTGAGAAATAGAGAGAGGGAGTGAGTGAGAAATGGAGAGAGGGAGGGATACATATACATATATATAAACACATACACACACATAGCGAAAGAAGAGAGGGAAAAGGAAAGAGAGAAATAAAGAGAGGGAGGGAGGGAGAGGAAGAGAGAGAAAAGATTAAAATTTTGAGAATATGTCTCCCATCTTTCTTTCATAATTTCCATGCAAAGGGGAGGGATTTTACACATTAGCACCTTCAATTGCACATTCCATGGTAGGAAGCATGCTATAACTATATATAGTGTTTGCACATGCATAAAAAAGATAGAACACCTTCAATTATGTATGCATTATTCTTTGCATGCATATTTTGGGATGTTCTCTTAGAAGTTAGGAACCTTGTGGAAAGAGGGAATAGTGGCAAAGAGAGCTTTTTGGGTTGGAAAAGAGGTGAAATTTCAATTTTTCTATGAGCAATGAGGGGCAAGGCTAAGGATTCTAAATAAGAATTATAGATTTTCATATTGCATAATAGATAGATATGTAGATAGGCTAGGCACATTTTTCAATCCATGCATGCATATCATTGTAGCATAGATTGTTTGATATGCATCAAATTGCTTTTCAATTGAATTGACTACTAAAGCATGAGTGTTTGAGAATAAATATTTCCAAAAGTATCATTTTCTGTAGGTTTATTGCATTTTTCAGCTAACTAATTTTAAGACCCAAAGAAGCTCGAGGACCTTCTTACTAGTATAGGAATTGAAGACTCCTTGCATGCCTTACAAGCATGATTGAAAGACATAACAACACATGCTTCTACAATATCAAAGGACTATATGTTTATGCAAGCATCCAAGCTTGCAAATTCATGGGAACTTGTCCTTATGAAGCAAGAAGAAAAGTTGTATATCCATAAAAACACCTTGTAGTATTCAAAAGCTAGGTTCACAAAAAGGTTAAAGTGTATGTTACTTTAAATGACAAGAAAAAACATGGTGAGAAAGTACAACTTTTACTTCAATTCAAATGTTAACTCAAGTGCCAAAGGTTGTAGTTATGCTTGAGACAAGTCAAGAGAGTCGTAATTCCAAGAAGTCCAAATGCAATATATTAATGTGGGCTTGCAAAGTCTACCTAAAAAGGGAGGGAGGAGAGAGAGAAGAGTTAAAGGAGTAGGCAAGCTCTCTTCAATCCTTTGAAAAGAAACAGCATCGGAGGGCGGATGACAGTGGGTGAGACGGACATGTTCTTTTACTTTACTCTTACTGCACTTACAAGATGCAAAGAAGATCACGGGAGGCGGCGGAGGTGCAAGCTGAGGATCAAGGAGGACAACTACGAGGGATTACGAGCGAGGAAGATGCGGAGGGATGGCGAGAGGAGGCAGAGGATGATAATGAAGACACAAGAGAAAGGGAGGAAGACGCGGAGGGATGGCGGGAGGAGGCAGAAGATGATAATGAAGACACGAGAGAAAGGGAAGAGGCGCCGGCGGATCAGCACAGGAGGAATCGCGACAGGGAGCCTGACCAGAATATCGAGGAAGAGCGGCGGGAGTCGGACAACCACACGCGAGAGTTGATGATCATAGAGCGGATCGCCATGCTGAGACGGCTGACGCAGATGTGCAGCGTGAGCAGGGGGGAGCCAGGATTATCATGAACCCGCCTGGTCTACCGGCCAGCGTGCAGTACGCGGTCCTGTATGATAGGCAGAACCATGATGACCCCAATATGGTACTCTACGACCACGACGAGCAGCGCTGGCTGCGCATGAGGATCCCAGCGGGGGCCTACCTGGCCGACTCCTCGCACAGCCTGCTCTGCCTCATGATCACGACGGGGGACGCTAGGGCACCCTTCTGGTTCATCCGCGTGTTGAACGTCACCATCCAGACCTGGGTCGACCTCCCCCCCTTCCAACGGACCAGAACCCCTACCTTGCGTCCCAGAACTCCATGGATTACGCCTTTTCGACCGCTCTTTCCAACCCGCCTATATCCGAATCCGGCCCTAATTACAGGCAGACAATCTCGCGGCCGGCTTCGTCGTCTCCATCGCCGGTTTCCCGGAGCACGACCCCGCAGAGGTTCTCTCTGGCCGTCCCTTCGTCGTCTCCAGCTACTCCTCCATCGACAAGGCCTGGATCACCACCTACACGCAGTACCCCAACGACCCCAGCGTCGTCACGTTTATGCAGAACTGTCATTTCACCTCAGGCTCGTGGGTAAGGCATCTCAACAGCGACCGTCTGCAGGGCGACGATGTGTATTTCGCCACCTCACGTTGGCTGCGAGATAGTCCTCCTGTTTACGACGAGGGGTGCTTGGTACGATACCGCGACGATTTCTATCTAGTCGCCCGTGTGCACGTTGGCTGGAGGATTCTATACATATACAAGCTTGACATGCAAACTGGGGGGTGGGACTTAATCCGGAACTATATGCCCTTGGAGTACTCTAGACATTTTAGTCCGATGAATGTGAACCGCTTCCGCTGCGTCGCAACGCAAGATGGTATCTTCATTGACCCCTATCCCGATTATCCCGGTGAACATAATCCAGATTTCGTCTTCTATAACATAGAGGATAGAGTGTGGAGTCGGATCCCCAGAAACCCCGCCTGGAGAGGGACCACGTTCTCAGAGATTGCGGATTTGCATATTTCTCCAAACCCTTGCAGGTTTCTAGCTCACATATCTGGATTAGCATACTAGATGGATGCACCTCGATCAACCTTGGCAACAATGTTTTTCTTTAGACCATGAGAATAGTAGACACGGTTGTGGCTGTGTTAGTTCAAGAGCGTAGACATGTTTTATTAAAACCGAACCATGTTTTTATGAGTTTAATGTTGAAGATGGAGGGAAGGCCTACTTACCCCCCTACTTATGAGTCTCTATGTCTTTGCTCCACGGTTCTACAAGACTTCGCTGCATAAACCAATGATGATTTCTAGGTCATTCCGGTCTATAGGATTGCCATATAATCATCACACTTATATAATGCATTGCAATGATCGAGTTGTTGGAAAGGTAGTTTATTTTATCAAAGAAAGTGATCAAATACCATGAACCACAATCGCGAACCTTTCGGATAATATTTGATGTTAAAAGAAACATTTGGAATCATTTTAAAGATTCTACAAAATATCAGCATATTCTTTTATTCAATTATTCAAAAACACATTTTTTTTTAGTCAACACTTGCAAACAATAATAAGAAAACTACTAAATTTCTTTTATGAAAATATATTCTTTTAGACAAGTATTCAAAAACACACTTTTTTGAGTCAACACTTGCAAAGAATGATATGAAAACGACTAAATTTCTCAGATTGTATCAGTTTTTTCATCCTAAAGGGTACCATAATTTTAAACAACAAATTCAAAAAGAACTACAAGAGAGGTAGATAGATGTTATTCATCTAATGAAACTTGGTACTTACCATCAGACTCCACATGTACATGGTATTGAGATTAATTGACAATGGTTTCTAGATTTGTATTGATTAAAATAGGATAGGGATTTCAACACCAATAGGCCGTGAAACAGTAAAATTTTCATTATTTGTGAGTAATTTACTTTAGTTTGGATCTTCTTGTTCCATTGCACCATCTATGCATTTGCTTTTGTCCATTCACTTGTGAGACTAGATGCTTTATTCTTTTCTTTACTATCAACAATAGCATTGCTTTGATCTAAATGTAGCCCTGGCTTTCCCAAGTTTTCATCGTCAATTTGAGTAAATCTCATTTTTCTTCTCCTTTCCCTAGGCTCATGATGAGTAATATCATCACCATTAACACTCTTTATTATCAGCTGGAATTTTCTCTCTATAACTAATTTTTTATATTTATTATTGAATCCATGGATGGCGTATAATTAATTGCAAGTGTATCCTTATGCTTTGTTTGAAACTAATCTATAATTGGTATAGAGTAATTTCTACTTTAGGTGTCATCCTTGATTTTTAGGACTTGTGACTATCCAAAATGGATGACCCATATCATCATTTTTTGCCAATGTAGCCACAAGTGATCTCATCTTACAATCATGATGCTACATCACAATGTTTTTGGGCACCTCTCACTTATTGCTGTTGATCCTCTACCATCAAGATACATTTCTTGCTCCTCTAGATGTAAGATCTTTTTTATCTTCTTTGAAATTCACCCATCACTCCTTACAAGAGGATTTCTAGTATTGAAACTTTTAGGCAAGGTAGAAGGTCTCTTTGCGGAAGATTTCTCTTGCTCATGAATTAAATCTTCCACCAAGTCACATCCTAGGTGCTTGCATATATATATATATATATTTCAATTGTATCCCTTCTTGTATATAAGAGACACTACAAGATACATGCCTCATATCGACATTCAAAGGGATGAAAATGTTCATTAAAAAAAATTACCCCCGTTGTCGCTGAACACGTCAATATTAGTGTCTCCATGAAACCATCGCTATTCGCGTCACAATATGCATCACAAACCGTCACAAACGCAAATATCGATGCCAATACTAACGGTTTGCGATGCATAGTGCGACGCCAATAGCGATGCGTGCACTGAATTTGTGACACTAATAGCCATGATTATGATAGAGATTTTTTTTCTTGTGGTCAGGCATGTAGCACTATGTGTTGTATTTATATTCTACAAATGAATTACATGTTAAGTGTACAATGGTCATCAAAATGAACATAAAATCTATCGATGGTGTGTAATACATCAAAATTCGAATCGTGCTTCTTCCTGATCTTTCTTGGCTTGCTTGTACCTAGCAAGCCACATCTCCATGGAGGCATGGCACAACATACAAAAATGATTCACTTTCCCCTCCATTGCAGTATCCATTCTTTTTTCTAGGCCATTTCCAACCACCACATCTCCGGTCATCGTCCTTCAGTGACCATAGCATACTGTTGTCTGAATCCACCTTTGGTAGCCCCTGTGAAATATGCACTAATGCTTCAAACACAACCTTCAGCCATGCTACGTTCTGACCGAGCTCGTTGTCGCACAAAGCCTTTCAAGGTTTTCATGAAGCACTCCAAGGAGAACATCCATCGTGTATGGACATGTCCTGCAATCTCCACTTCATCTACAATGTACACAAGTGTTGAAAACTACGAGGAAGACTAGAGTCAAAAGGAAGAGAGGAGAGAAGAGAGATATGAGACACCGGAAGTGGAACCCCAGAAGTGTGTCAACTGAGCACACATGATAGGAATATATAGAACATGCGGAACACTATCCGGGACGAGAAGATAGATGACAAGCTGGATGCCGTAGACAAGAAGAAGATCGAGGATGCGATGGAGCTGCCCTCTCGTCATTGGTGATTGTGATCTTATTCTTCAGCCCCATCGTCTTGTCCTCATCTCCAGCTTTTTCCCTCGCCTATCTTCCCCATTGCAGTTATAGGCTTAGGCCTCGTAGGGTCGGCAGCGTGCCGTCATCTCTCGCAGGTGCTGCTGGGTTCTGATACCATGTTGGAAACTGCGAGGAAGATGAGAGACGAAAGGAAGAGAGGAGAGAAGAGAGATATGAGACACCGGAAGTGGAATCCCAAAAGTGTGTCAACTGAGCAAACATGATAGGAATATATAGAGGGGACCTAGGGTGCTATATATAGACAGACTATTTATAGCTAACACTATATATAGCTAACAACTAGGAGGTGGATTTGTAGCATGAACATGTTGGTGGGTAGGTACTTCTCAAAGAGACAAACCATCTCCACTACTCCCTGCCTTGCGATTTCAATAGATGATGTCTTGATCTTCTTTTGTGAGATCCATTCCACTAATTTGACAACTTGTAAATCGCCCCACACGTATTTTGGAGTGAGGCATCTTGCGATCCCAATCAGTAGTATAAACTGCCACAAATGAAGAAGCATTACGAACACCGACTAAAATCCAAATAGCAAAATATGTAGGCCACTTATGATATCCATTCGTAGTACAAACCTAACATATTCTATACCAATCATGGAATTTTAGTCCTAATAGTTGGTCATCTTTAGAAAAAGCGGATCTGAGAGAACACATCATACCCATTGAAGTGCAGATAGACCTGATAATTTGCTTCACAATGTGCTCTTCTTTAGTAGACAAACCCCAAGGAGCATGAGGTAGTTGTAAGAAATCATCAACACTCGCGCTGACTATGGCCAAATCGCCTCCATCTTGCTTACCTCCTTCAAATCCATTTGTATGCCTACAGTGTCTCTTTTTCCTGCAATGTGGTCCCATAGTAAGCTACCCACATTCTTGAAAATATTCATGGAATCCAACAAGTGGTTGATCTGTAAGTGGGTCCAATTCGACAACTCATAGAAAACTGAGAACCGTCACATTTCATTTCGATGTGACTCTGTGTGGACCATTTTCAACTCATGCTAGCTTTGGGCATTCATTCATACTGGAGGTCATCCAAGGAAACCTTTTCTTAGTTCATGACCCTCCGATAAGAAAGGGGTGTGTCCTTGATATACCATCTTCTCCATGGTTTGTGACCTTCGAAAGTCTAATTGTGGCCCACACAATGGATATGTATGATAACCTGAGGGTACCAGACCTGTCCCAATACCTCTATCTTGTGAATACAAACTTTAACGAGCTATGATAGATATGACCAACAATAACAGAAGCCCACTTACTTGAGCACTCCTCGAATCCCAGAAAGTCATGCATAGTCCACATGAGAATGGCTCGTATATTGGCCGTCGACTATCACACTTGCTCACATCTTCCACGACGATCCCTCCTCCCACAAAATCTTAACCTCATCGACTAATGGATGGAGATAGGCCTCCATATTCTTGACCTTGTAGCGGCCAAGAATGAGCAAGCTAAGGATCATGTATCCTTTCTTCATACAAAGTCATGGTGGGATGTTGTAGTTGACAAGGACTTATACATGCCACACATGGTAAGAAGTTGAGTGGAGACCAAATGGATTCATGCCGTCCATAGCAAGATCGAGTGGAAGATTTCTTGGCTCTCCTGCAAAACCTGGAAAGGTAGAGTCAATGTGGCTCCATGCACGTGAATCCATTGATATTTGTAGGACTCCATCTGTGGATCTATTTTGCATATGCCACGTTGTCAAGCTCACCAAGCCCGATATACAAAATGTGTGATGTATATGGGGGATAAGTGGAAAGTGTCTAAGAACTTTCTAAGGGATGGTTTGCCCTTGCAAGTCTTGTCAATACTTGTGAGCACCACACTTTGGAAATTTCTCCATAGTCTTGTACTCTCCTCAAAACAACATGCAATCGTTGACACATGCATGGATGCTGTTGTAGTCCATGCCAACTTTCATAAAAGATGTTGCGCATCATCACAAGACTCAGACATGGTATATCCAAGTGGTAATATATGATACTTTAGCAGCTTAGAAATAAATCATAAAATACATGGAAAAATCATAATTGTTTTTTATAATTATACCGAAAAGAAATCAATGAAGCATACGTAGAAGGTACCTAAACAACTCGATCACACTCACATTGCTCCACATGTATTTTGCTTGCCCACTTAGGAGTGCAAGCAACGTCTTCAGTTGAGATACTCAGCACCCATCATATAATGGTATGGATGCTTCCTCTCTAAGTATATCAGATGTCCCGGAATCCATGGGCATCAATGCATAGATCATTGTCTCCATCTCAAGCTCCAAGTTGATAGGAAAGTCTGAAAGACTGTCTATCTCCTTTGGTATTGACAGTATAGACTGGGTAGTCCCTTCCAAATGGTGGATTGGCTTAGGCACTCCATCCGTCGCATGCCCACGAACTCTTCTAACTAGCCGCCACAATAGGTGTACTCCTCCTTAAGATGAGACGTGATCCCCCTATATAAATTTTATAGCCATATCCAATATTTTTGTATATGATATTCAATTAGTTTGCGAATATAATGCATGATTGATACACACTTTTCTTACCATTTGCTCAAAGTTTGAGATCACATGATCAATGACCTCTAATTGAAACTCACTGAAGCGTCGTACGTGTTCTATAGACAAGCAACGCTTTCGTCTAATTGCCACCTTGCATTGAGAGAAATGACACAAGACACACTGATTAAGATATGCCTCACGATCTTTAACATCACAACGTTCATCGTTTTTCATTTTGTCTACCTTATGAGACAAACAATTTGTTTTTGTTCTCATTCTCTTTTTCTTTCTTTATTTGTTTGAGAAGCGATTTCTTCTCTTGTAACTCAACAAAATTAACATCAACTAAAGTCTTAAATTTCTCCCTCTTTCTTTGCATCTTTCTTTGCGTTCTTCGTTTTATGTTCTCTCCCCTTTCTCTTTCTTTCTCTCTCTCTCTCTTTCTTTGTTGCCCCTCTCTTTGTTTCTCTCATGTCCCTTACGTTTTCTCACTCATTCTCCTCTCTCCCTCCCTCCCTCTCTCTTTCCCTATTTCTTTGTTGTCTTTCATGTTTATTCTCTCGTTCTCTCTTTCTTTTCCTTTCTTCATCTCCCTCTCTCAGATCTTTTCTTTCTTTCTCTCTTTCTCTTTCTTTGTTGCCCCTCTCTTTGTTTCTCTCCACCCCCTTATGTTTCTCACTCATTCTCCACTCTCCCTCCCTCTCTCGCTCTCTCTTTCCCCATTTCTTTGTTATCTTTCATGTTTATTCTCTCTCTCTCTCCTTCTCTTTTCCTTTTCCTTTCTTCTTCTCCCTCTCTCGTTTCGTATCTTTCTTTCTCTCTCTCTCTTTCTTTGTTGCCCCTCTCTTTGTTTCTCTCCACCCCCTTATGTTTTCTTACTCATTCTCCTCTCTCCTTCTCTCTCTCTCTCTCACCATTTCTTTGTTATCTTTCATGTTTATTCTCTCTCTCTCTCTCTCTCGTTCTCTCTTCCTTTTCCTTTCTTCTTCTTCCTCTCTCATTTCCTATATTTCTCCCTCAATGCACCTCATTCTCAAGAAAAACCCTCTCTTTGTTTCTCTTGACCCCCTCATGTTTTCTCACTCATTTTCCTCTCTTCCTCCCTCACTCTCTCACACTCTCTCTTTCTTTGTTATCTTTGTGTTTATTCTCTCTCTCTCTCTCTCTCTCTCTCTCTCTCTCTCTCTCTCTTCTTTTTCCTTTCTTCTTCTCCCTCTCATTTTCTCTCTTTCTCCCTCAATGCACATCATTCTTAAAAAAAACAAACAAAAAAAGAAGAAAGAACAAGAACAAACCCTCTTTTTGTTTCTCTCTACCCCCTTGTGTTTTCTCATTCATTCTCCTCTCTCTCTCTCTCTCTCTCTCTCTCTCTCTCTCTCTCTCTCTCTCTCTTTATTATGTTTCATATTTATTCCCTCTCTCTCTCTCTCTCTCTCTCTCTCTCTCTCTCTCTCTCTCTCTCTCTCTCTCTCTCTCGTTCTTTCTTCCTTTTCCTTTCTTTTTCTCCCTCTCTCATTTCCTCTCTTTCTCCCTCGATGCACCTCATTCTCAACAAAAACAAATAAAAGAAAAGCAGAACAAGAATAAACCAAGAGGAAGCAATGTACTCACTGCAAAGGCTCGATGATAGATTCTTCATCTCCTCTTCGCAACAGTCCCTCTTTGCCCTTTGTGCACTTCCTCCTCTTCTTTGCAAACATCGACGATGGTGGTGGCGATAGTGAGAAGCTCTCCTTCTCTCTCTTTCTCCCTTTCTCTCCCTCCCCCTCACAAATGCATGATCTCTTTTTCCCTCTCTTTCTCTCTTCACGGAAAAATGTCGCACTCGTGTTTCGATGCTTTTTTTTACTCTGAGTACCGTCGTTATTTACATCGTAATTGTGACGCAAATAGCAATGGAAATTATATGCATCGCAACTGGCCATTGCTATTCCCCTATATCCTTGTAGTGAAGCTAGAAAAGTATCAAGAAGGCTATAAGATAGACATACTTGATATCTTTGTATTGTTCTATTAAGATCAACAAGTCCCCTATCTTGTGCTGTCTATGATTGATCTTAAAAACATATTACTCTCATGATTCATAGCACTGTAAAGATATGTACCACTAATAGAATAATACCTAACAAGTGGTAAAATTTTGACATGGTTTAAATCAATCCCTAGATACTCCCTTAGAGTACTTGTGGCTAATTGACTTGTGGGGTGCTCTCTACGAGCCAAAGATTTGATTGGGCTAAATGTAGAACAAATTCTTGAAGATAAATACCTCATATTGGACACCAATGATGACCATGATGACCCAAAGGACCAATGTGCGAGAAGTGTCACCACACGTGTGGCAAGATAGGTCCTCGGGGCGGGGGGGGGGGGGGGGGGGGGGTCACTCATAAATATATGTATATATAACGTGGGTTCAAAATAAGGAGTTTTTAAAACACTATTTTGATACTTTTTTTTACATACAGAAGGGTGTTATATAAAGGGGTTACTTACAGATTGAATAGAAAAGGGTTGTGTTTTATTCAAAAAAATTTCACAGATTAGGATATTTATAAGTAGGCCATGAACGCACGTTGTCAGAAAGTTTATTGTTGATAATATAAATCATAGAATTCTTATTATCACAGAAGAACTTTACTAGGATTTATATGAGGAATTTTCATACATAATCCAATCATTGTTACCCAACAACCAACTTAGAAATCACTTAGTTTCATAAGTTCTTTTGTAACTGTCATACAATTTTCAGTTGTACCATGTATATTGATAAAAATTAAGTCTATGGGAACCCACAACTTGATCAGCTAGAAGTAATTGACAGTTTGCAAGCTAAGTCACATTGGTTCAACAGGAAAATTTGGTTGGAAATCAAGAAAAGTGCCAAAAGTCCACTAGGTTCATGTGGTAGAAGAAAAGAGAAGAAGAGATGAAGATGTTGTCGGTCCCTCCTCTTCGGGGCCAACTAAACGTGTGTCAAGAAGTAAACGAGATCAGCAAAAGGCTGCTGAAAATCCACCACCTCTAGAGCTTGATATGGAAGATGCCCCTCAAGAAAAGAAGACGGAAGGAAAAAGAAAAGGCAAACATCCCGGCTATAAGTTGCACTCTAGCATAGAGACTGCGACGGATAGCCTATATTAAATTCTTAAATCCTGATTTGAAACATATTTCTAGAAGAGATAATCTAGATGCTGACATGCTTTCGCGTGCCAGATATAAGGATGAAGAAGAGATGATGGATGAGGAAGAATCAAAGTCTATGTTTGCTAAAAATGATGCTGTAATTGCAGGTTCAAATCTGAAAATAGCAAGTACAACTGTACCTAAAGATGGTTCAGCTGTCAAAAATGTAGGTACAACATTAATTATAGTAGATACAATAGGTACAGCTGCTGAAACAAAATTTACAGCAACAAAGAAAGAACAAACAACCATAGAAGGACAGTGGGCAGCTGAAAGACATGATGCTCAATGTTTTGTTATGGTTTGTTCGCACTTTAAAGAAGAATATTATGTAGGTGATTGGCTAAAAATTGGCCAATTTCTAAGCACTATGACAAAGAAGGAAGATTGGACTAATGAAGAGTTCAAGAGAATCAAGAAAAAAGCTTATGGCTTCTTTCTCAAAGATGGCTACCTTTGGAGGCATGCGAAAAAGAAAGGAAGGGCGCCTGTTCGTGTCTTAGGAAACAAGAAGACTCAAAGACGGGTCATGCAAGAATTTCATAAAAGCCTATTGGCTGGTCATAGAGGCATATGGGGCACTTTTGCCAAAATAAAAGAGAAATTTTGGTGGCAAAACATGTATAAAGACATGGAGCATTTTGTTGAGTCTTGTCATGTTTGTCAAATGTACTCTATGGTTAAGCATAGAGATGGGCTTCAGGCTACCTTTCCTTTATCCATTCACTATAGATGGGCTATTGATTTAGTAACCATGCCTACAGGAATTTGGAACATGAGATATCTAGTACTTGCTAGAGAAGATCTCACAAATGAGGTGGAAGGAAAAGCCTTGACAACAAAATCTACTCAAGCCGTTTGTAGATTTTTACTTGAAGAAGTATTTTGTAGGTATGGCTGTGTTGCCAAAGTAACTGCTGCTAGAGGAGAATTGGATGCCGATGAGGCTTACCATTTCTTTGCTCAATTGGGAATCAAGCTATCTCTTACATCAGCCTACAATCCTGAAGGCAATGGTAAGAGTGAAAGAGGTCATCAACCAATTCTCAAAGCATTGGCGAAATCTTGTAGAGGAAAGATGAGAGAATGGCCTAGAATGCTTCCATTCGCATTATGGGCTGATAGAACTACCCATAGTGCAGTAACAGGTTATATGCCAGGTAAACTGATATATAGGCAGCCACCTATTATGCCTATTGAGAAGTCTATTGTCACATGGAGTATCTTGCCTTGGGATGAAAGCATAAATAGAGAAGAGCTGCTGATTTTGCGCATAAGGCAACTTGAAAGAAGGCCAGAAGATGTCAAGACAGCCATTGAAAGGCTGAAGACAGCAAGATTGAAGAATAAGAAGAGGTTTGACAAGTACCATCGACTCCGTCCAAGAGCTATTCAAGAGAATGATTGGGTACTTATCTATGACAACAGCCTGGACAATCAATATAGTGCTCATAGGAAGTTAGTCAAGTGATGGTTTGGACCATATGTGGTGAAAGCAGTACATGATAATGCTACTTATACTTTGGCTGAAATGGATGGGACCATGGTCAAGGTACCAATAGCCGGTAAACGTATCAAGCTCTTCAAACGAAGAGAGTCTTCTACTTATGAGCTTGATGACTTGGATATGAGCCATCTACTTGAAGACAAGCAAGATGAAGAAGACTTAGAGGATGAAGATGAAGATATGTCAGAAGAAGACCCTCCTAAACATGTAATTTTGTGAAATGGCACATGCCGAAGGATGTGCAGGCTAGGAGGGGGTGAATGTCAGAAAGTTTATTATTCATAATATAAATCATAGAATTCTTATGATCATAGAAGAACTTTACTAGGATTTATATGAGGAATTTTTATACATAACCCAGTCATTGTTACCCAACAATCAACTTAGAAATCACTTAGTTTCATAAGTTCTTTTGTAACTGTCATACAATTTTCAGTTGTACCATGTATATTGATAAAAATTAAGTCTATGGGAACCCACAACTTGATCAGCTGGAAGTAATTGATAGTTTGCAGGCTAAGTCACATTGGTTCAAGAGAAAAATTTGGTTGGAAATCAAGAAAAGTGCCAAAAGTCCACTAGGTTCATGTGGGACCTGAAATAATGGACTAAAATGACTTGTAAGTGACCTAAATGGTCAAAATGATAAGTGGGAGTTGAGCAGGATGCACCCTGCATTTTTTTGCACAAAAAACGGGCCTGCATACCTGTGGCAGATGGTGGATGAGCTGTGGGCGATGGTGCATGCTTCAAAGCATGCAAACTCAAGGCAAACTGGAGCTGAAGAAGGAGATACAAACAAGGAAGGTGAGAGCTCTTCTTACTCGTCCATTTGGTATTATGAAAATGAATGGTATGACAATCCATAAAAGGGGAAACCTGAGAAAAAGTATTCAGCCTCCTCTTATGTACGTCTTCTCTCATTCTTTTACCTTATTCATGGTCCAATGAAGCCCGTCTTGTACCCAAGTACTTGAGTGACTTTGGGACAAGCAAAGGGGAGGATTTTGAAGGTGTATGGGCTGTTATGGACTGAAAAAACCAATCATAAACAGGGCAGCCCACTATTCTTGTCCATTTTGATGATTAAATAAGTGATCTATGTGGTTGTAATAGAGGAAATTGACCTCTTAACATCAGGGCTTCACTTGTGAATGATTAGAGGAGCTTATTCTTGGGATTATGTACACTTTTGGAGCTTGATTATGGGCTGGAAATTACTGTTTTAAAACAGGGCTGAAGTTAAAATTATGCTTTATCAATGCATCTCATGAGCTTTTGATCTATGTCTTGAATGTATTTGAGTCTACCATCAAAATACTTGTATCTTGGAGTTGTTATCCATTCATGTTCATGAAATGGAAACCATTTGAGCTTGCATTTGGAATATGCATTTGGATTAAATATGAGATTATCCCTAATGTAATGGCTTATTATTCCCAAATGCATTTGATGTGATCAAGACAAAGTCTTTCAGTCCTTTCATGTATGCTAAATAAAAAGAAAAAGCTTGATATCTTCTTCTTCGACTAAGTCATTTCTAAAACCCAAATCTTATCAAACCCCAATCTTTTCTCCTTCTCCAGACCTTGAATCCCACACTCCTCTTCTGCTCTAAACCCCAGTGATAGACCTTCAACCCCCAACACGATGACAACGTTATATAGAGGATATATATATAGTGAACCCCCCGAGGATAGGTCACATTCGAAAGAGATGTCCCAATCTTCGGTTCTTCCATTGCAATAAGTTAGGGTATATCTAAGGAGATTACCTTGAATTGGATCAAGAAGATGAGAAACCAAAAATAAAAAGAAGACATATAGGTTCAATACACGGCTTCCCTAAATAAGAAATTTCAAATAATGGTAAAGTCCTAGAGCCTACTGAAATCCTTGAAGGTGAATAGATATGGAATGTAATAATCCTTATACTTTTAATAAATATTACCTTCGAATGGGCATTGTACCACAAAATATAGCAATGGACTTGTCTTTGATTTCATTGTTTCATCTTGAAGAATGAGTACTTATGTGTAATTAGTGAAAGTGTGGTGGATCCTAACCCATAGCTCCTACCATGATATAATAATTTACCATAGCAAATTCTTCTCTATATGAGGACATTAAGATTCCTCCTTGATTCCTCTAAGGGGAAGAGGATGCAATATCTCTAGTCTGGAAAGTGGTGTGCAAATGGAGGCTTAAGAGGGGAGCACCAAAACAAAGGTATAAAACCTTTAAATTTTAAAAGCTTAAGGGTAAATCTTTATCCTTCTCCCTATCCATTGTCATTATTTTTACCATATCAACCTCATTTTTGTCACCCTTTTGTGAACTAAGTTGCAATTAGTACTTCAAGCTGACATCATCATTGTGTTCATCACGTGTTGGTAAGTCCAACTCCCTATCATCATGACTATCTACAAAGTCAAAAACTAAAACTTGTCGATCAAAACATGGAAATGATAAATTTGAGAAAAGTGTGAGTCTCAACAAGCACTCAAGGAAGGGATAGAAGCCAAGGCTATCTACTAGCCTTAGCCCTTTGGGGTTAAGGCTTCATTTTTTGGGAAAAATCATTATCAATTGATTATCAAATTTTTTTTGAATCACATCTCATGTAAAGAGAGAGAGAGAGAGAGAGAGAGAGAGAGGGAGGGAGAGAGAAGAAGATGGTGGGAAAGATCATCATCATTTTATTAAGGGCCCCTAATCCTTTCCTACAACATATTATTAAGTGCCCCTAATCCTTTCCTACAAAAAATCCTTATTAGGAGAACTTTACCTTGGTTTGGTCCTTGCACTGCTTCCTTTAGATGGTCCTAGCACTCCTTCCTTTAGATGGTCCTTGATAGCTTCAATAACTTCTCTCAATCAGGTTGATGGGGCAAGTGTGGAAAGCCAAAAAAACATGACCAATGGGGGGATGTGCCATTTCTCAGTGACCCCTCAAATCCTCCAAAAAATGGGATTTTTTTATTGATGAGCAAATCACGCTCCATGGTCTTGGCCATGGATTCTTCAAAATTTTCGCTCTCCCAATCACTCTAGACTGCAAGAAATTTAGCGCATCGAATGAAAATATCCAATTTAGTATTTCACTCTCCTCCTCTCTCGCCATAAACGTGGTTCATATGGGTTGAGAGAATAAGGGAGAATCGGTGTCAATTCATGATGGAATACAAGGGATGGATCAAAAAAGTGAAAAGGAAGCCTCAATGGCTATGAATGAGTGTCAACTACTTTCTGTTTTTGAAATACGACGCGTGCATATGCGCATTTTCAAGTAAGTGATATTTATTTAAATTTTTTATAAATCGTTTCAGTGCATATGATGAGAAAATAGTTGTAAATAATTGAAATATATTTAGTAATGTTTGCTGCATTCATTTTTCTCTACATATTATATTTGATTAAGTTGATTATTTATTTATATATCTTAGCATATAGACCGTGGTTTATATAAGTTTTAAGAGGTTTAATAGCACGGGTTAGCCTAGTGTGTTGTTCCTTAGCAATGCCGCATGACTCGTGGTAGAAAGAAAGCATGAAAATATTGTTTGTGGACTTCACGTTGGGTTGGTTTTTAGATAAGTTGTTTGAGCATAAAATTCCTCCATATAGTTTCTATGTGCAATTTAAACATGATATCAAAATATAAATTTCTCGATCCATTGCAATTTTATATCGAGGGTGACAACCGATGTTGAGGGTGTAGCATTTTCCTTTGTTATAGGTTAGTTTGATATCTTGGAAAAATTGATTACATGAAGAATGTATACAGTCTCCTAGATCATTATGTTTATATTATGAGAGGACTCTATTAGATTCATGTTCTATGTGTAAGATGGTGCATCCCGAGGCCAATCCTTGGGGGGTGTAGGAGAGCCGTAGGGGCCACAATATTTTGTTGGGAGGTGCTTTTTATGTATGTGAATTGAGATATTGATCACCTGTATTTTTGGATACTCCCTCTGTGAAGTTAGGAAAAGCCAAAATGTTGGACTACAATCAACACAAATGTGTTATTTATTTAGAGTATTGTAGGACCTCCAAACGCTCCTAGTCTCAAGGCCGTGAGGGTCGTTTGGTGAGCAGCACAAGAGGCTCGCCGTCTAGAGCCCTAGAGCTAGTGTTGGGCCCATTTTAGATCCTAATAGCAGGTGGTGAGTTTTCTATGGGCCACTGATAAGCGGCAATTTTTGAACCTTAGTTATAAGGGACATGTTATTTCTAGTCTCTAATTGAGTGCCGCCTTGAAGTGGTGAATGTTGAATAAGGCTTATTAAAACCTTGGTCATTATCATGATAATTAATCCAAGGAATCCCCATAACCCAAAAGATACTTTTTCCATCCTAAATGGTTTAGTGGGATCTTTGGTAAGACTATTGTATTCTTTGCCTTGAAAGTGACACCATGCTCAAGTTTGGGCTGCTATATAAGAAAGTACCCCTGGTTGAATAGCCTGTGTAAGTAAAAATCCATAGGAGTTAGAGGAAATATTAGGAAGAAAAAGTACTCCAAGGTCGGCATGGATATATGCACGAGCAAGTGAAGTGAAGAGAGTGTTTCATCTAGTTCTTGAGAAGTCATAGCTTTTGATTGATTTCTATGTTGTCCCCTCTTTTCTAACATCTCCATGATCGATCGCTTAGCTGGTTTCAAGTGTATTGGAGCCTTTGGTCAAGAAGAACATGACTTGTGAATCAATGGGCTCAATATGCTCTCTACACTATATTCTATATCCTTGTGTGAGATGGAAGTACTAGAGGCTTGTTCTTCAGCTGAAGTGACGGTATTGATCATAGCCAAGGGGTGTGATTGTACGGATTCCATCTCAGAGTTGGAATTAGTAAGTTTCAATTTAGTGGAGTGGTCAATCGTGATAGTCATAGATGACTGTGCACTTGAATTCTCAGACACTGAGTGGAAGTATTCATGGTCTTGGTAGTTTCATTTTTTTGTGTGACAACACTTGTAGAGGGAGGTTGTCTCTCTTTTGATGTTTTTGTAGCTATCTCTTATGGGTCCTTTTGTTTAGATTGAACAACTACACTAGGCTACTGCTGCCAAATTTTCTATTTTGGTTTGGGTGATAAAGGTTCTTGGTTTTGAGGAGACTTTGGTGGTTTTGAAGAACCAACAACAATGTGGTGTTGTTGTTTATCAACACTTGAGGGCTTTATCTCATCGATCCTTGGACTTTTCATTTTGGCTTGAGTAGCCTCACATGGAAGTGGCTACTTTGGCTCTAGCTTTTCTTCCTTGCTCGATGACTTTTGAGACAGTACCAGTCCCTCGTGTGGATTAGAAATAACTTCAAGTGGTCGCTCTTTTGGAATTGTGGGCTCAAGTGTCACAGGAGCTAGCTTGTTAGTCATTAACTTATCTGGTGTTGTCTCCTCAGGTATCTTGGTCCATGACCAAGATCTTTGTGTGGGTCTCTTTCGCATTCTCTTGGATTTGGATGGGACTTGATCTATGGTCACTAGAGGTGGCTTTCCGGGTGGTTTCGGTAACCAAATCCACCCTTAAACATGGAGCAACTCTTTGGGCACCCATCATAGCCTTGTGCTAGCTCTCCATCGACACTTCTAATTACTTGCCCTAAATCTCTTCCCCCTTCTAGATGCAATTCTATTCCCAACAACTTGAGAAGTTGTGGTAGTGTTCCTAGTAGTTGTGGTCTTTCCTTTGGTTCCAAGAGGCTTCCTACTCTACTGAGCGGTTCTTTCTTGTTCTCATGTGCTGTGAGTAGTTCATTAGCAAATCTCTGACTATTCTCTCTAGGCATTCGATTTGATTATGAGACAAGCTTCTTGCTGCCCTTCTCTAGAGAAGAGACAAGGTTCTCTTTGCTAAAAGTAGTGACTATCTCCATGTTTGGTAAGCCTAAGTGTATATGGTGTGCTTCATAGTAGTCGACAATGCATGTGGTTGCAAGCTTGAAAGGTCTTCCAAGCAAGAATTCCTTTCCCACATCTTCTCGATTTGGAAGCACATAAAACACTATGGGCATGCTTTTAATCTCAATGGTCAAGTGAATTTTGCATCGTCCTAAGAGGGAATAGATGATCATCCATATGACTTGATACCTACATTGGTTGGGACGAGCTCATGTTGTATACCTCATAGGTCAAGCTGTTGTATTCTGAACCTTCATCTATGAGAGTGTCAATGATGAGCTCTTGCTTGGCAAGTAGTTTGACCCTAAGATATGCATGAGGGATTAGCTCTTCATCTTCTGGGTTAGTGTTTGTGGCTTGGACCTTTCGTATATTAGGCATGATAGACCTAGTTAGGGTACTACATGAAACCTTGCATGTTGGATAGTCATGATACATGTGAGTGATGTTGCACTCAATGTGTCTAAGGTCCAGCCTTTGGAAATTTTTCTAGCACCATCTGGTTTACTAGATTTGGCCTAGGCTCTTGTATCGCTAGCTCTAGCAACATGTGAATGGATAGATGGATGTGAATATTCACTTGTTTGTGTTGACTCATCATTTTTTAGGACTTTGAGACCTAAGGTTGAGTCCACGATGAGGCATGTCAATAGAGTGTCAGGCTCTTAATAGCTAGATGACAAACTCTTCAACTCTTCTTGAAATGGTGCTGTGTGGTTCTTGGTGTGAGTGTTCTCGTTCAACTCTCTAGGCTTATCAGTTCTTCTTGGATTTTGCAACTTTGTTTCTTGGAGTTGTTATCCTTCAAAATTTTCTCTCATTCGTCAATTGTTCTTGTGATCTTGCACTAAGTGTAACTAGTGGAATTATGGGCTTAATGGTTGGCTTTTCCTCTCAATTGATGCGGTCTTGGCACTTACTTTGAATGTGGTTTAAATGATTCAAAGGGGGCTTCGGACTTATGGTAGGTTGTAACAATATTTGACTCATCCATCCCTTGGAATGATTGGAATGGAGCACACAATGATGGTGACTTGGTTGGACGATTCCCCCTTAATGACTTGTAGTAAATCATGTTTTTTTCCCTTCAAAATTCAAAGTGCACTTGTGCAAGAAATTCATAATTCAAAGTGCACTTATGCGAGAAATTCCACAAAGCCACACTTTCATGACAAGGATGGACAAATATCAAGACCAACCTAATGCAAGAAGCAAATACAAGACTCCTAGAGGCGATTGTGCAAAGGTAGACAAAACAAGATATCTAAATGTGCCTAGATACAATGAGAAGAAATGGAGGTTGGAAAAGGGTAGACAAGTGTATATATGGAATCGTGTGTGTTTGGAGGAGTATTGTGCATGTGTGTGGAGGAGTGTACGAGTGAAATATTTGTGTGTGAGTGAACTAATGTGTATGAGTGATCTATGTGTGTGAGTGATCTAATGTGCGAGTGAACTTCTATGTGTGTGAGTGAACTAATGTGTGCAAGCGAACTAATGTGTGCAAGTGATCTATGTGTGTAAGTGAACTAATGTGTGCAAGTGAACTAATGTGTGTGAGTGATCTATGTGTGAAAGTGAACTCCTATGTGTTCTAGTGAACTAATGTGTGCAAGTGATCTATGTGTGTGAGTGAACTAATGTGTGCGAGTGAACTCCTATGTGTGCGAGTGAGCTAATGTGTGTGCGAGCGAACTAATGCAGTATGCAAGTGATCTATGTGTGAGAGTGAACTCCTATGTGTGTGAGTGATCTATGTGTATGAGTGAACTAATGTATGTGAGTGAACTCCTAAGTGATCTATGTGTGTGAGTGAACTAATGTGTGCGAGTGATTTATGTGTGCGAGTGAAGTCCTATGTGTAGGAATGAGCTAATGTGTGCGAGTGATCAATGTGTGCAAGTGAACTCCTATGCATATGAGTGAACTCCTATGTGTGCGAGTGATTTTTGTGTGAGTGAGCTAATGTGTGTGAGTGAGCTCCTATGTGTGTGAGTGAACTCCTATGTGTGAGAGTGATCTATGGAAGTGGCTTAGTGTGGGAGTGAGATTTTAGCATTTGATGTCTGGAAATGAGTGCTTGTTGTGGGAGTTAGGGTTTACATGTGTGAGAGTTAGGGTTTTATGGGAGTTAGGATTTGGATGTGAAAGAAAATAGGGGTGTGCAAGTTAGGGTGATGGGTGTGAGTGAGAGTGAACTTATTAGGGTTTAGTGTGTATTAAGGTGAGTGACGTGTGAAAAGGGGGTGGTAAAAGAATGTGGTGGTTGTGTGCATGTTTGGGGAAGTGGAAATGGGGTGTGGGGTATTCTACTTCTTTCCTCCCCTCTTCCTTCACTACCTCCTCTTGCCTATACCCCTTGTTCCTTCCCTCTTCTACATTGCCTTCTTCATTTGTCTCCTTCCTTCGCACGTTGATGACACAAAAACTTCAAGAGATAACTAAAAGAGTGAGCTATGTGTTTGGTTAGTTGTCAATCATGAATACATATGCAACCAATCACAAGGATAAGAAAAATAAACCATCATTCACAATGTTGCCATACAGGCTGTCCAAGTAAGAAGGGTTTGAGTTTTGCATTTTGTGTTTGAGATTTTATTTTTGAGTTTTTTGTGTGTGTTTTTTTAACAGTTTGTGTTTTGTATGGATGGAGCGATGCGAGTGTGACAGAGCTATTCAGGTATATTATGATGTGTATGATTCTTTATTGAAAGCCATTAAAATGTGCTATGTAGTACTCTAATAACATGATTCATTGCAATTTGTAGAACGTTGAAATCTTACATTTTGCCTACCCAAAACACGATGCTTGAGTCTCGTGATGATGCAAGACAAGTGCTGCGAAAGCTGGGCATGGATTATAATTGCATTCATGCTTGCCCCAATGATTGTGTTCTCTTCTAGGGAGAGTTTGAATTGTTGGCCACATGTCCCAAGTGCGGTGCGGACAGGTATCGAAATGACTTGCAAGGACAGACTGTTCCGCAGAAGGTTTTGAGGCACTTTTCGCGAATACCGCGTGTTCGTCACATTTTTTGGACCAAGAGTTTTGCAAAGTTGACTACATGGCATGCGAAAAATCGATCCACTGATGGTGTACAACGTATACCAGCTGACTCAGAAGCATGGCATCACATTGACGAGACTTTCCCTGACTTTGCAAAGGAGGCAAGGAATCTACGATTCGGTCTTGCCATGGATGGGGTAAATCCTTTTGGTTTACGTTCCACCTCCTATAGTGTATGGCCCGTGGTCCTTGTTAACTACAATATACCGCCATGGCTTTCCACCAAGAAAGGATACCTTTTGCTCAGCTTGCGTGTGCCTGGACGATACAAAGTCAAGAATATGGATGTCTACCTCTCTCCACTAATTGATGAGCTAAAGGAGTTGTGGGAGGGAATTGTAGTGGAGGACATGAGCAAACATATTGGTAGGCGATCCGCAACTATAAGGGCAATTCTTATTTGGACCATGCATGACTTTCCAGGTTATGGAGAATGCTCTCGTAAAGCGTGTTTTCTAATTTTTCTAGTTTTCTTTGAGTGATGTTGGTGTTATGACATGCCTCATTGTACATGTGTGTTTTGCAGGGCTAGTCATATCAGGTTACCATGCATGTCCTCTGTGTGGACCAAGGTTGGATTCTCGTATGTCAAAATTTATGAAGAAGATGGTATTTGAGGGACATCGGGATTTTTTGCCAGAGGGTTATGTCATGAGAGAAGGATTTCTTGGTCGCCCTCCTGCGAAAATGAACGCAGTGAGCTGGTTTGATCGTAGGATGGTGGACCAAGACTCGCTTCCCAGTGGAATGCGACGCTTCTCAATTTTCTATGAGTTGACTTATTGGAAAAAACTGAAAATTAACCACCTTTTAGATCCCATTCACATTTTTAAGAATGTGGGTAGCTTGCTATGGGACCACCTCACTGGGCAGCGAGACACACTAGGAGCGAGGATGGATTTGAAAGCCGTGGGAAAGATGGAACCATATTGGCCTATAAGTGGCGTCGACGGTCGAGTGCAATTGCCGCGCGCTCCTTGGGTTTTGTCTAGCAATGAAGTGCAACGAGTAAAGGAAAACATCAAGTCCTTTCACACGTCGACTGGCCTAATGCGTTCTCTCAAGACAGCATTCACAAAAGATGACCAACTGACAGGACTCAAATCCCATGATTGGCATAAGCCCCCCTTTTGCGTTTTGCGTTTAGGATTTGCACCGCTTTTGCATTTTGCATTTAGGGTTTGCACCCTCTCTTGGGCATCCTACCCACTTAGTGGGCTCTAGGAGGCTAGTCAATCCTTGAAGCAAGCTTCAACCTTAGCCTAAATAGACCAAGGCTATGCTTATTTAATCACAAATCCATATGCGCAACCTATACAACACTTGCGGGTGTGACAAATACAACTATGAGAGATTAATACAATGTGCATGGGAGTGAGCTCGCCGACTCTCACAAAATAATACATCCATGATAATGTGGTGATATCCATAAGTACAAAATAGTAGATGGCACTCGCTCTTTTCATAGCTTCTAAAAATATAGTCTCTATAATGAATGGTTGTCCCAATATGACTTCGTATGAACAAGTGTCTTGTATAAAGAAATGAAAATGCTCCTGCAACACCTATGGATACTATGATATTTGGACATGAAACATACAAGTTTCCTACTGTATTATTGCCCGCTTTCATGCACCCACCATGATCCACATCCAGTTGCCATCTCTCACTCTCATAAACCTTGCATACAATCACATTAATCTCATATTTGTGGTCTAGTAAAGCAATGCATGGAGTGGCCCTCTCACCTTGACCACAATCTCCATAGTAGCACGAGCCTAATGAGGCCTAGAAGACTAACTATGAGAAACAAAGATAAGTGTGTCACTCATAATGAGCTAGTTGTCATAGTGTTGATCTAAGCATACAAGAACACTCTCCTCATAAGACTCATCCCCACTCTCATCAAGAAACTCCTCAATCTCAATTTCTTGTCATTCAATAGTCTGCACAATTGTCTCTTCTTCTTTATGATGTTAATAATCTCTTCATCAAATTCCCTCTTTGCTATTTTCAAGATCTCACCAAGAGTGAACTCCACTTTGCTATTTAAAATCCGATTGGAGCCCCGAGAGGAACACCAAAGAAAAAGGAATTCTCTTGCAAGAAAATCTATCTTGTAACATCAACAAGCTTGTTTATCATATTTCATATGATCACAATGAAGAAAAGAACACCAGGCACAACAAATCTTCATGCAGCATCATGTAGATCTCCCACGGATTTAATAGAATCAACCATATTCTTCAATATCTTCACAAAATCCATCAATGGAACAAAGAAAACAAAGGAATACACCATCTTTGAATGGAAATACATCACATAGTATTCATCTTCAATATCTTCATAGTCTTCTCTCTCAATCTCTCATATACAATCACTCTGTTTCAGTAGAATTGGCTATCTCTGACTCTCTCTCACACACTCCATCAATAATACATCATATCCTCACTACAATCTCTCAAAATTACTCTCAATAATCACTCTTAGGTCGTGGATACCCCTCCCAAGAGGTATGTCTGATATGAAAGGTCACCAGAGCCACTACAGTGTCTCTTCATAGCTCACTACTGTCACTTCACTCTAGTCTTCTCTTGAGTCTTCAGCAGCTACTTCTTCCACTTCTTTCAGCTCTTTTGCACTTGTATTCACCTCTTTCCAAGGCTAGAAAACTTTCCTCAAAGTCACACATACATTCCACAGAACACTTACAGAACAGTCTACAGAACAGTACCAGAACAGTTACAGTACAGAAGCAGAACAGAAACAGAACAGTCTACAAAAGCTCTACAGAAGACCTACAGAAGGTTACAGAAGGTCATCAAAACTACATAACTCACTCTCAAACCATTTCAAACTCTCACAAAACATTCAATAAGCTTTCACAATATCTCATTCTTCATCAATCAATACTCTATCCCTCTTTACAGAAGACAATCAGAACAAAACAGACCAAAACAGAGCAAAACAGAAGGTATACAGAACCATTCAGAACCTATCAGAACATCACAGAACCATCAACAAACATCATGATCTTCCAAAACACAATCAATATCATCCAAAACACTCTCAATCCACTTCCAAATCAACCAATCATCCCATAAAATCAACCATTCAGCTCTCAAAAACAACAAAAATCAGCCAAAAAACAAGTCATTTCAACACTCAACATATCCCCACACTTAATAAGGAAGCGTCCTCGCGACCCAGGAAAAAGGGAATACAAGTTCATTTAAAAGCTTCACGTTGATCTTCAATATCTTTTCACAAAGAATCCATCCACCACGACCCCAACTTATAACCTGTTTCTGATATAAAAATACAAAGAAAGGAAAACTCTATTGAAATTAACACCTCTTATCAAACTAAAAATCATCATAAATTTGTAAAGGATATAAAAGTTTGCTTCTTCTTCTTCTGCATCAGCTTCAACTCTCCATCCACGACCCATCTCTACAAATCTCCAAAACATAGCTCGTACACAAGATCCAATAGGAAACCACCACATTCGTAGGACATAAATGAACTCACAACACTAATACACAACACAACCATCTGAATGACTTCTTCAAAAAGAAGAGTTTGGCATTAAATAGCTTGCACCATACATTGGAAAGGTATCAATGAAGATGATCCCTCTTAAAAGATTGATGTTGTCGGAATCGATCCATAGATAAGGATTCATCTACAAAGTTTTTAGGAGGATTTTTGAAAAATTGGAGACAACACATCCTTTCCAACAGGACTAGGTATCTGCTAGGCAAACAGAGGGCATGAAAATACAGTATCTCCAGTTGTTGAGAATCAATGCTTACATTGACATTCATGCACAACTTTGGGATAGGCTTTGAATCAGTATGGGAGTGCCTATGCATATACGCCAGGTACCAAGCAAAGTGAGCAGTTAATCTCACTGAGGGATCTGCAGACTGTGAATATTGTTGGGCAAAATGAACATAGTTTTGATAAGCTTGACTTGAAACTGTCCATTCCCCTGGAATTACTGGCCAATTAATATGCGGTCCTGTAAGGCAATCATCCGAACTCCATCCCCTTCTTCTGGAAATCTGAGTATCAAAACCGGCACAATCACTAACCAACTGAGGTGGTTGAGATATGGAAGTGCTAGGAGAGGGTAATGGAATAAGGGAAAGTGGATGTAGGGAAGGATAGGAAAAATCATAAAAGGAAGAAAAGGTTAAAGAAGGAGTGGCAGAAATTTGTAAGGAATCACTAAGGAACGGTGTTAACTGATAAATAGGAAATGTAGAGGGTACATTAATGAGGGGTGAAGGACAGGGTGGAGAAGGGGAAAATACCCTATCCTCAATAAAGGAACAGTAAGTGAAAATAGGAATTTGAGGGAAATTGGAAGGTTGGAAAAGAAGGGGTAAAATTACTGTGGAATTAGTTTGACAAAGGGAAAAATATATAGCATAACGATGAGCCAATTGTTGGTAATAAAGGAGGGTAGGAACAGAAGGTCCCAAAAGAGATCGTCTCTGATAGGCATCAAAGAAGGTAGCATCAAATGGATTATGTTTGGAAAGATAAGTTAAAAGATCCATCCTCAGTTGGTTAGTACTCTGTACAAAGGTAGGAGCTGTGTTTTGTCTTTGATTGAGGACCACTGAATCAATCATAGGATGCCACGAACTATCCTGACAATCAGCTACTTTGGAGGAATAACTTTGAAACATATCAGCTATACGCAACTCCAAATGATTGACATACAGAACAGCCTGTAAGACCACATCCCCCACATACCATGCCATATCTACCTCATCTGGAATTAACAAATCTCCTCGGAGATACATGTATGACATCAGCATGGTGTCTGGCGTAACAGAATCTTCAAAGAGCATGCGGACTACCTCGGTCAACAACTCAGCAGACCAAGCCCCACTCCAACCATCCTCTGGAAAAGGTAAATCCATCGTGGAAAGCTTCATATAGAAGACCAACTTCTGCAAGTGGTAGTGGACAAAGAAAGAATGGTCAGGTAAGACAAAGTCCTGAAACTGTTCAAAGGTAGACCATAACAAGTCCATTCGGGACTGCAATCTTTCCACTTTGTCTTGGAATAGAGGGCACAAAGTAGCCTGTCTCTGTAGGGCAGCCAAGTCCTGCTGTGAAAGATAAGGAATTAATGGAACAGGAGGGCTTGGAGGAATAGAGCGGGACTTTGCAAGCTGATCTTGCAACTGCTGGATTTGGGAGGCTTGGTTGGCCACTGTGTCATTAGCCATCTGTAAAGCTGAAAGCTTGTCATCTAAGAGAATTTGGAATTCTTTCGCTTCACTGGACATCCTCTCCTTCTCTGCTGAAAGGCTAGTAACCTGTGACTGAGCCTCGAATAACTGGGTTTTCAATGAAGAAATCTCATCGCTTTGAGTGGCAACCAGTTGGGTTTGCTGTTCCATTTGCTTAAATAGATCTGCTAGGGTATCCTTAGCAGAAGCTAACTCAGATGTTGCCTTATGCAACTGGTCTTTGGACTGCATGAGCTCCTCATAGAAAGATGCGTACAGCTGTTGAACACAGGCTGTCACTGACAACTCAATGGAACTTTGAATATCCTTGCAGAGGAAAGGAATCGCATCTCCTGAGACGAGACTGTTCAGGGAAGGAACTGAGATCTCCAAGGATCCTTCTCTATGTGCCCTGAATAGGTTATTGCAAGTGAGATACCCAGGGAGTTCACTGCTAGAAGTAGCAGGGATAGGCACTGAGGGAAGTACAGCAGGGGCTTTATCCGCTACCCTCTTCAAGCGTTTGCGCTGTATGACCAGGGGAGGCGGAGAATCATCATCCTCAATGTCAATAGGTGCTGACTCTTCTGAAGGTGGAGGAGGAGGTACTGGATCTGATGGAGGAGGTAGAGGTACAGTCTTCTGTAAACCTGAATAGGTCAAGAAGGCAGACAAATAGGATCCGTAGGTAACATTGGTAACATTACCCCTCGTAACTTTAACAAAATGCTGATCCATCTTAGTAAGGAGGTATGTGCTCCAATCAATGGCAACTCCTTTTAGCACCATCCTGGAAGCTGTGAAAAGCTCTTTGGACAAATAGTGGGATGGCGTTTTGGCAGGCATGAACCTGTCCTGAAGGAACTAGCACATCGTCTTCCAGACGGGATCAGTAATCATAGAAAATGAAACTCCTGAAGAGTTTATCACTTTCTTAACATCAAGGAGTTCCCTTGTCTGCTTCTGCAACAGTTTGAGAATCTCTTCATTAGAGAAGAGCTGTCGAGTGGTCACAAAAGGTTCTCCTTTGGAGGGTAAGGACAAAGCCTTCCCTAAGCCTCGAGACGTCAATGTCATAGACATGCCTTGGACGACTCCTGTCTTCTTGCTGTAAGAGGCCAGGAACGCATCACAGACGGACGGATCCTCTGGAAGTAATGGAAAAGGAGTGGCCACAAAAGCAGCAAGGCCTGCCTTCATGAGGGGCTCAAAAGTAAGTAGGGACGAGTAATCCCTACTAACTAGTGGGACGTACTGGATAGGGGAAGGAGCATGAGAAGGCACCATTCAGATGGTTACACACACACCACAAACACAGACAATCAAAGAGAATGCCTGCAAAGCAACAGACAAAAACCAAGGATAAGAGAATTACCAATCAAACGTAACTCGACCTACTAACCCCAGGCAAACCACATCCTAGAAAAAATTTGACATGACCTCGAGACAAATGCGACCGAAAGCTTCATGCGATGCTTCAAACAAACACCCTGAACCCCGTATCAGGCAATAAAATAAAATACTACATACCGTACCCGTAACCGTAACTAAGACATGAAACCAAAACCATACCATATCCGACACATATCAATACGACATCTGTGATAGAACCAAGACTGGACCATGGAAAACAACACTAAGAACTGCGTATACCCATCCCACGAAACGGTTCATTGAAAAGGGGATTAAGTGCAGTGAGGGGGGAGTTATTTAATGAAGGGTTGATTTGAATCAATTATTAAAAATGGGTGAATTTTTATTAGGTGATAAACCTTAATAAGAAAACGGCGGTTCCTTATTATAAATTTAATTACCAATTATTAGGTTAAACCGGTGCTTTTATACGATTTCCGGACTTCGATTCCCGACTGGGTCTCTAAATGCAATTCATTGATTATAAATTAAGGTGATGTGGAGCGCTTTTTTGCCAGCGCGTGCTCATGTGACGGTTGGTTTATTTTAATTTAAAATTTTAGAGTGCCTCTGTAGCGCACGTAGCGCGTGCTAAGTGAACGGCTGGTTTATTTTAATTTAAAAAAATGTGTGTTTAGCGCGAATGCGCGTGCCATGGTGGGTGAATTAAAGAATGTATTTTAACAATTAATTGTGATTAAGGGGGAAAATAAATAAATAAATAACATAACAGAAAATAAATACCTGGAAGGGTGTGTATGAAATGCAGGAATGCGCACGGAAGAGTCCCAATAAAGGAAAAGCAAAAAGCACTGATGAAACAACAAGGACACCTTAGCAGATGTGTTAATTTGATTTATGTTGGTTTTTTTGTATTTATTTATTTTATTTTATTTTATTTTTTAGTTGTAAATTTTTTTTTTAAATGTTTGAATAAATGGAAAATGAGCAAGGGAGGTGAGGGAAATTTTTTAGAAGGTTTTTAGAATTTTTTACAATTTTTTACCATTTTTAAATGATTTTTCCTATTTTTTTGGCAATTTATGGGTAATTTTAGGAAAGATGGATTTTTCTAAAATTATAGGAAAGGCAATTCCTAGCAGACAAAGGTCCAAAAATTAACAAAAGACAGAAGGAATTTTTAGAAATTGCTTTGAAAATTTTTTATGGAAAAAGGAATGTTGTGATTAAGTAAGTCACATTAATCACATTAATCACATTAGTCATAAGTCACTTAAGGCACTTAAGTCACTTAAGTTAGGTTAGTCATGTTAGTCAAGGAAATCTACCTAGGTTAGTTAAGTCTAACTAAGTTAGTTAAGTAAGTCTAACTAAGTTAGTTAAGTTAGGTGTTGACTAAGGTAGTTAGGTTAGATTTTAACTAAGTTAGTTTAGTTAAGTGTTAACTTAGTTAAGATAGTTAAGTTGTAACTAAGTTAGGTTAGTTGCTAATTGAGGTTAGTTAAGTGACTAACCTAGGTTAGGTGGTGGAGGTTGGAGGTGGGGATGTGGAGGGAGGCGACAGGAGGTGGAGGCGGCGCCGGCGGCTCTGGCGGCGGCGACGTGGCGGCGCTGGCGGCGGCGACGTGGACCGGGCGGCGGACGACGGCGACGACAGCGGGCGACGGGGGTGCTGCGGGCGCGGCGGGCGACGTCAGCGGACGACGTGGCGGCGCGGGCAAGGAGAGGAAGGAGAAGGGGAGGAAGAGGGAGGAGGAGGGGAGGAGGAGGAGAGGGAGTGGAGGAGGTCGGCGGGAGGGAGGAGGAGAGGGAGAGGAGGAAGAAAGAAGAGGGAGGAGAGAAGGAAGAAGGGAGGAGAGGGCGATGGCGGGCAGGAGAGAAGGAGGAGAGAGAAGGGAGAGGAGGAAGAAAGAAGAGGGAGGAGAGAAGGAAGAAGGGAGGAGAGGGAGGAGAGAAGGAAGAAGGGAGGAGAGGGCGATGGAGAGAAGGAAGAAGGGAGGAGAGGGAGGAGAGAAGGAAGAAGGGAGGAGAGGGCGATGGCGGGCAGGAGAGAAGGAGGAAAGAAGAGGGAGGAGAGAAGGAAGAAGGAAGAGGGAGGAGAGAAGGAAGAAGGGAGGAGAGGGCGATGGCGGGCAGGAGAGAAGGAGGAGAGAGAAGGGAGAGGAGGAAGAAAGAAGAGGGAGGAGAGAAGGAAGAAGGGAGGAGAGGGAGGAAGGAGAAATAACGCAGAGAGAGAGAGAGAGAGAGAAAGAAGAAGAAAGAGAGAGAAGAGAGAGAGAGAGAGAGTGGGGGAAGACGGTTGGCGGGAGGGGGTGTCGTTTGTTTGTTTTTTTTTTCTCTTTTCTTTTCTTTTTTTTTCAAAAAGAGGTGGGCGGGCAGGTTGGGGTGGGCAGGGGCTAGGGAGGATGGGCGGGGTCAAGAGGAGCCGGATCCCCGTCCCGCGCACGTGCGCGGGGCGGGGTAAAAAATTTACCGTGACGGGATTGAAATGACGCGAGGATGACGGTACGGGGTACGCGGACACGACCAGGGCGCGTGGAGACGCATTAAATTGAAAAAGGGCGCGTTCACGCGCAAAACGAGCGCGAGAAAAAACACAAAAATACAGAAAAATTAATAACTCCCAATCCGGATGTCAAAACGAAATATCATAAAAAGGAAAAGTAGGCAGGACGACAGGGAGGAAACAGGAAAAATACGGGACGGGGGTTTCGGGAGGGGTAAAGGGCGTTCACGTGCAAAAAACACAAAAAACGAACCAAAAACGCAATTTAAAAATTAATATCGAAAGATCAGTGCATCGGAATGAAGTGCAGCAAAAAGGAAAACGGTGCAGAAAGATGTGCCCGACAATCCTATCATGTCAAAACAGAATTCCGACTGAGATAAGACGCGTTCACATGGGAAACACCCAAAAAACAAACCCGAAAATGGGATCGGAAATTAATATCGGACAAACCGGTCATCGGAATGACATGCAGTAAGAAGGAAAAAGGTCCGCAAGGAGGAGTGGCACAGGATTATCATGTTAACCCGCAGTTCCGGCGGAAGTAGAAGGGGTTCATATGTGAAAAACTCCAAAAAGACTCCCGAAAACTCATTTAAAAATTAATAAGTAAAAATCCAGAAGTCAAAAAAGGGTGGAGGAAAAAGGAAAAAGGTAGGGGAAGGCACGGGGGACACAGCTGTCAAATCAAATTGGAATTACGATGCAAATAGGGCAGGTTCACATGGAAAAATGTCAAAAATACACACGAAAAAGTCTTAAAAACCCCAGAAAATTAATAACGGTCAAACCATGTATCAGAATGATGCGGAATAAAAAAGAAAAATGTCAAGGGAAAAGTGGTTGGTAGGGCTATGATGGCAGATCACGGTTCCGAAGCAAGAAAAGCGCGTTCACATGGAAAACCGGCGAAATTGCGCAAAATGCTTCAAAAATTAATAACTCAAAAATCGTGCACCGGAACAGGGGTAGGTAAAAAGAAAAAATGGACCGTTCAATGGGAGGAACAGGGCTATAAGGTTGGATTTGGACCTTGGTGAACGTAAGAGGCATTTACATAGCAGGACCTCAAAATCAGGGAATGAAGGAAAACTGCAAGGGAACAGCCCCAAGGGTGGGTGGAAAATAACCGGGTGGGTGGGAAGGGACCCCAGGAGGGTAAAAGCAAGGCAAGGCATACATGCATGAGCAAGATAAGGCATATGCAGATGGGTATGCAATGTAGACGCGCAGGGACGCGTCCCCACACTTAAGACCTTAACGGATAGGGTTAACCGAACATTAGAGACCTAGGACCATGCCACAGACCATCCACTAACTTCCCCACACTTAAAACATGAACATCACTAAGAAACAGAAGTTGTAGGGTTAGAAAAACTTGGCCCGTTTCGTCAAGAATCAAGGTTGAGTGTCAACGGCACGTCCAGTGTGGTTGTCGGCGCTGGAGGGACCAAGGCATCTTTACAGCGCACACGTCCGTCATGGCAGGGACCACGCGGCAACACCCAGGGAGGTAGCTGATAGAAGGAATCGCAGGAGATTTGTCGATGATGAGGGATATTGCACTCAACTCACAGTCACTCAATTGAAATGAAAGAACAGTCACTCGCCCCATGACTAATATCACTTGAGAAAAAATGATTAAAACCCATATCTCATACCCGGGTGAGGAATCGACAAGGGGGAAATGGTGTAGAAAGGAGTATGCCAGGGTGCACGGTTGATGGTGCATTAGTGCGTCTAACCCGTCTGGCATAGGTACAAGGAGGAAGGCAAGGGAGCCTTACAATGCCGTGTACAGAACAGGGTGATGTGGTTTGTGTTGATGGTAAAGACCCATCCCGTGGGTGCATAGGGAAACAGAAACATACCTGACTCCAAGTGTCGTAACGTCCCTCAATCTCACCTCTCGGTAAATGATTGAAGAAACTCCTGTCACACTCAGCCCACCCTCTGTCTCACTCTCTGTTGATAGATACAGGAGGGCAGCCTTTTCCTGAAACCCATTGATGTAATCCTCACAGTCACTTGTGCAAAGATTGTATGCCTTGTGCGCATTTGATGGTGCAACTGTGCATCCCGCCCTGTGTCGGCATACGGTGCGAGAAGGAAGGCCAGGGAGCCTTATGGTGCAGTGCACAGAAACAAATCGTGCTTTGTGCATTGAGAGGCCCATCCCGTGCGTGCAACACGTCATTCATACTTCTCACCTCTCATTCGATTGGAAGGGAAAAGACTGGTCTCTCGCCCCACCCTCTGTCTCACTCTCTGTTGATAGATACAGAGGGCAACCCATACTCACTTCCCCATCCGGTTAGGATGAAAGCTCACATCACTCAAGGGGTTGTCGATGAAGATCGCGTCATCAGTTGTTGAAGAGGCGTACCCAGGGAGGTAGCCATCAAATTCGAACATTGTGTTGGATAGGAATATGTCGTTTGCTAGAGGACAGTTAGTCACTTTGCAAAGAGACCCAGGACACAGCGTACCAAGGGAGGCAGCGTCGGAATTGGATCCTAGGGATATCAATCAATGAATCCGCTTTCTGGACTGCTGGGTGTTACCACCTTTTCCACAGCCAGCTTCCCACCCAAGGGTGTTTACCACCTTTTCTTGGAGCGAGGCCTGCTATGACAGGGAATTGCTTCATTTTCTCTCATAACAGATTTGTTTATTTGTTTTTTTTTTCTCTTTGATTTTTTTTCTTTTTCTTCTTTTCTTTTTTCCCTATCCCCGAGGGTGTTTCCACCTTTTCTCGAAGAATAGGTCGGCATGACAGGGACCTAAGTCCTTTTCTCCCATGACCGATATGTTTTGTTTTTGTCTTTTTTTTTTCTTTTTCTCTTTTCTTCAAATTGAACAAGGGAATGGTAGAAAGACCATGTGTCAGAACCCACCTCGCCACTGTCGCTGGTGGAAAATAGAGGATAAGAGATCAAGGCTAGAAGGGGGTTTTGAGGGGACAGAGGGTTGCGTCCACTTCATCAGGAGTGATTGAAGAACGGCTAACAGAAGTGTCAACATAAGAAGTACAGTGCCGCGCCAACGAGGGAAAAGATCAAGTGACCGTAATTGTCAAGATCCCCAAGGAGGGAAGTACTTCTTCAGGCGATATCCATTGATCAGAAAGGGATCATCAGAGGCATCAACGGTCTGCACTTGGACAGAACCATTAGGGTTGACGGCAAGTACCTTATAGGGGCCCATCCACCGCTGTTGGAGCTTGCCAGGAAACTTGCCAAAGCGTGAATCATAGGCTAGGACCAAATCACCTTCTTTGAACTCCTTGTGCTTGATGAAACTGTCATGGTAAGCCTTACGTCGGGCTTGCGTGGCTTCCATGCACTGTAGAGCCATCCGACGAATTTCGTCCAAACATTCCAAGTGCAGGAGACGGCGTTGCAATGAATCGTCATCCCCCAACCGCTCTTTGATCGCCACTCTCAAAGAGGGTAATTCTAGTTCAACAGGAAAAACTGCTTCTGTACCATACACCAGCTGGAAAGGTGTTTGTCCCGTTGCTGCTTTATGGGAGGTTCTGTACGCCGAGAGGGCCTCTGTAAGTCGATCATCCCAATCACGACAATGTGCGGCAATCGTCCTTGTCAGAATCGAGCAGAGGATGCGATTGGTGACTTCGACTTGGCCATTGGCTCTAGGGTAATAGGGAGTAGACTTGCGATGGCAGATCTTATACAACTCTGTCAACTCTTCCATGACTTTGTTGAGGAAATGCGTGCCTCTGTCACTTACCAGCTCTAAGGGACTGCCAAAACGGGTGATGATATTCTCGTACATGAACAGGGCCACGTTGTTACCATCGTCTCGCTTGAGGGCTTTAGCTTCACACCACTTTGTGACATAATCCGTACATACGAGGATGTATCTGTTCTGTTTCCTTCTGGTAGGAGGATCGATTGGACCTACGAAGTCAATGCCCCACTTCTCAAACGGCTTCAAGGGAAGGATAGGTTGCAATGGCATGGCACTTGTCTTCGTGGGTTTCCCCATTCTTTGACAAGCATCACATCTTTTACAGTAATCATAGGAATCTTTGTGGATGGTAGGCCACCAATATCCTGCTAGCAGAGCCTTCCTGGCTGTAGCTTCTCCTGCAAAGTGACCTCCACATGGCTCGTCGTGGCAAGCCTTCAGAACAATCCCAACCTCATCTCCGGCAACACATCTTCTGAGTACTTCATCTTTGCCTTTCTTGTACAGTGCACCGCCTAGCAGGGTGTATGGGGCTGATTCTAGCATGAGCTTCTTCCTTTCCCGACTAGAAATACCAGGAGGGTACTGTTGGGTTGCCAGCAGATTGGCAATATCCGCATACCAGGGAGTTACAGCTTCGACCAAGAATAGGGAAGCATCAGGGAGGTCTGGATCATCCTGCTCCTCGTCTGCAGTTTGTGGGATACGCGACAGATGATCAGCCAGAACATGGGAACGACCAGGCTTAGTAATCACCTCAAAGTCGAACTCCTGGAATAAAAGGAGCCATCTCATCATTCGTCCTTTCACATCTGCTTTGTTCATTAAGAAGGACAGGGCCTCATGATCCACATAAAATTTAAAGTGAGTAGATAGGAGGTAATGGCGAAACTTTTCCAGGGCAAACACCATTGCCAAGCACTCCAACTCTGTCACTATATAGTTCCGTTCCCTATCAGTGACTTTTCGGCTTGCATAATAGATCGGTTGATCCAACTTCGAGGAGCCCTTCTGGCAGAGGACAGCACCTAAACCTTCAATTGATGCATCAGTGTGTACGTGGAACTCTTTCGTCCAATCAGGAGGTTGCAGGATGGGTGCCTCTATCAGACACTGCTTCAGAGTGTGAAAGGCTTTGTCACATTCTTCTGTCCAAGTAAACTCTGCATCTTTCCTCAAAAGCTTGTGCAAGGAAGTTGCCTTTGTCGCAAAATGGGCTATGAACCTTCTGTAGTAACCCACATGGCCTAGGAATCCCCTCAACTATTTGAGGTTGGTGGGTGCTGTCAGAGCTGCAATCTTTTTGATCTTTGCAGGGTCTGTTGATATCCCTTGTGCTGAGACAATGTGGCCCAACAGAACTCCAGAAGAAACCCCAAAGATGCATTTGTCGGGGTTGAGGGAAATCCCATACTCCTGGCATCGGTCAAAGCATTGTTCCAAATGTCCCTAGTGTTCACTGATCAAACTATAGACACAGAAGTCATCCAAATATACTTCGATAAAGTCATGCAGATGATTTTGAAATGCGGCCATCATGACTCGTTGGAAAGTAGCAGGGGCATTGCAGAGCCCAAATGGCATCACTCGGTAAGCGTAGGTCCCCCATTCTGTGGTGAAGGTTGTTTTGGACTGGTCTTCTTCTGCGATCTGGACTTGGTTGTATCCGCTAAATCCATCCAAAAGAGAATAAAGCTCATGTCCTGCCACTGTGTCCAACAGTTGGTCTGTGAAAGGGATTGGAAAGTGATCCTTCTTTGTCTTGGAATTAAGCTTTCGGAAATCCACACATATTCGCAATTTGCCATTCTTCTTGGGTACAACCACGATGGGTGAAACCCATTCACTGTTTGCCACTGGATAGATGAACTCGGCTTCCAGAAGCTTCAGCAGCTCCGCTTTCACCAATGTGGAATAATTCAGGTTCATTCGCCTCTGGCGTTGCCGTACTGGCTTGGCATCAGGCTCCAAGTCAATATGATGTTGACATATTGTGGGATCAATCCCCTTTAGGTCGTTGTAAGACCATGCAAACACGTCCAAATTTTCTTTCAACAAGTTGTACAAGGTTAACAACTCCTCTTCTGGGAGACTGCTACCCACCTTCAAGTGGCGTTCAGTGCCTTCTGAATCCATAAAGGTTAACTGCCTTTCACCTTCTACTTCACGGATAAAGGTCCCGCGGACTGCTTCTGGGTAGAGATCCGACTCCTTCAAGGGAGTGGTGTCCTCTTTTGATGTCCCACTAGAACCGATTTCTTCTTTTGGTGGGGACTTAGGTTGCTCTTTAAGATATTGGAATGGGATTAAAGCTGTTTCGGGTTTGGTTTCAAAATTAATTACCTCGTGGCTTGAAGACTCATCTTCTGATGATACATCCAGGAACGTCACATAACAGGGACCCTCTGATGCCTGTTGGGTTTGTGGGATTGGTGCTTGTTGGCACGATGCATCATCATCATCTTTCTTTGGCAAGGATGGGTTAGGACGGCATGAGCCACTGCTGAAAGACGGCTTGTTCTTCTTAATCCATGTCTTATAATGGTTTTGCATATGAGATGATCCATTTACCAAACCAAATGGTACCATTACCATTCTGTCCCGTAGCATGAGCTCATCGGCTTCTGATGCTTCTGGAACTTCTTCCCCAATTGTATCCTCTTCAGGTGGAATAGACCCTTCCATTTTACTTTCATAATCTTCTTCGTCCATATCATATCCATCCTCGTCTGTCTCTGTCTCTGTCTCTGCTTCTGCTTCTGCTTCTGTCTCTGCTTCTGTCTCTGCTTCTGTAGGAGCTCTATAACAGAAGAACAGATTCTCTGTTTCCTCTCCTGCCTCTGTCTCTGGCTCTGCTGTGGCCATATAACAGGGAGAGCAGTACATCCATGCTTCTATCTCACTGTCAGAAGTGATTTCAGAAGTCATTCCCGATTCAAGCAGGAAGTATTCACCCATTGATAATGGCTTTGCATCCTTTGGAAGTCGGCTTACTGTATCCACTGTTAAGGAATGTGCCACTGTTTTCTTAGGAAGGATTTGTTTGACAGCATCTTCGTCTGCTGATGTTCCATCCGTAACCTCATTAGGGGAGTCAGAAGATAATTCCAAGGAGGTGGATCCATGTCCTTTTTGAGAACCATACAGTTTCAGCACCACTTTGTTGGGTCCTCTGCCCAAGGTCAAAGTTCCTTTAAACCAATCCGTCCTTGCTCGGGCTTCAAAAAGCCATGGTCTGCCCAGTAACAGAGGATAGGATGTGCCATAAGAGTTTGGCTTCACCACTAAATAGGTTAGCCAATAATCTTTTCCCGCCACTGTAGTCTTCACATATGGAAGAATGCCCAGAGGCTTGATTCTGCTCTGATCCGCCAGTCTGATGAGCCATTGGGTTGGTTGCACACCTTGTAGGCCTAGATCCTTCATTGTCACATCCGTCATAATGTTCACTGATGAACCACCATCAATCAGTGCATTTGCGATGAAGCAACCTTCTATCCATACGCCAGTCTCTGGAGTACCCGGATCTAGAAAAGCATTAGCCACATCCACTTCTTTTACAGGCTCTGGAGCCTTGTTGGACTTTGTCACTGTGGAGGGAGCAATCCTTAAACCACGTCTTTTTGTCAGTATGCTTTTGAATCTTTTCCGGCAACTGGGGGACAACATCAATAATTGTCGGAATGTGAGGTTTGGTTTAAAGGTATCTAGATCTCTAACTAGATCGTATTCCTTAATAGGATCCACTGGCTTCTCTAACCGGTTAGGAAATGGGGCAACACCCATTTTCATTTTTCCTCTTTCTTCCATCAGAGGAATTACAGAAACTTCTTCTGCCACTTCTGGCACTTCCTCCTCTTCTGTATCCTGGACCTCTGGTCCTGTCTCTGTAACTGTCTCTGTAACTCTCTGTGGCACTGTAGGGCTCTGTACGGCACTGTTAGGCTCTGTTCTGTTCTGTTCTTCTAGTGAAAGATTGAACTTCACTGCTCTGGCAGGAGGGTTATTTTCTTTATGGATAGGTGGTTCCTTCTGCTTTGCACAAGTGATGGCAGCAACTTCCAATTCCACCAAATTGGAGGTAGGCTCTTGGACCTTGGACGGACTATCAGTAGCACTGTTTTTCACTGGGACTGGGCTTGGACAGTCTTTTGCAGTGTGGCCTTCTCCTTTGCATCGACTGCATAAGGGCTTGTAATCCACTGACCTTCGAGGATTTGGACAATTTGGTGAGATGTGTCCCTTTTCCCCGCATCTGTAACACTCCACTTCTGATCTTTGACCTCCGCCAGACTGTCTTCCTCTGTAACTTTGAGAGGGAAATCTTCTGGGTCCGAAATTAGGACCAAACTCTCTAGGCTTGGGTCCAATATCTTGTGTTGTCATTTTGGATTCCAGCAAGTTAAATCTTGCGTCTTCTTCCTTTCTTCTCCTGTCATGCATCTCCTTCAGGGAGCAAATGTCCTCTGTATGGTTCTTCCGCAAACAGTAGGAACAGAAGGCTCCAGGGATGGTTGGTTTCCGTGTACATTCAGTGGCTAAATGACCTGCTTGATGACACTTACCACACCAAGTATTTGACCGCATCACATCCCTTCCTGCTCCTGCAACGTTGGATATGCTAGCGGTATTCACTTTCAGCGTCTGTAGTTGCTCTGTAATCACATCCATCAACTCCTTTTTTATGTTTGCAACTGAGTTGGATAAATAATCCTTCAAGCTTTCTCCTCCGGACGTACTGGCAGGAGGATTTTGAGGAGTTTCTGTAATCACTGCATAAACTGGTTGGGTTGGTACAGAGGGGTCTCTGTTCTGGTTCTGATTCAGAGCTCCTGTTTGAACTGTTGGCTGTTGACTCCAGTTGGTAGGGTTCCACTGTTGCTGTTGATTTTGCATTGAGGAGATTGGTTGGGACCATGGTTGTTGTGGTGGAACCACCATTTGAGGCATGGATTGTGGCCACTGTGGATTTGGTACACTGTACTGTGATACTGGGGGCATCTGTTGGTAGGGGTAGGGAACAGTCCCTGGGACTGCATTTGGTGGGTACATCATTCCTGGCACCAGAGGAGGTAGGACTCCTCTTCCTGTATTCATTGCTAGTCTAGCTTCCACTTCATCGTACAGTCTTGCACCTTCTGTTGCAGCTTGCAGGGTGGCTGGTCTTTGCAACTCCACAAACTTACGGACTTCTGGTTGTAATCCTCTGAGAAACACTCCCTTCTGAATGCCATCATCTAGATTATGGTTAGTCCACCTCTTCAGGATGGATTCCATTCGTGAGACATAGGCTTCCACTCTTTCTCCAGAGGACTGACTTAGGTTCATAAATTCCTCTCTCATCCGCTCTTCAAAACCTTCACGCCTGAATTTAGTGAGGAAGGCCAACTTCAGGTCGTCCCATGTGCCAAGTTCCTGTTGCTTGTCTCTCATACCACTGAAACGCCGCGCCCTTGAAAGTGGCGGGGAATATTGCTAACCAATGCTCAGGGGTTCTGGCATTGTTAGCCACACATGCTACCATAAACTCTGCTACATGAAGATCGGGGTCTTCATTGTATTCTCCCTTAAAAACTGGCAATGGGACTACATTCGCTGGTCTGTCATCAATATTTCCAGGACGGATCTGGCTTGGAAGTGGACCTCCAGCAGGAGGAGGAAGGGCTTGATGTGCCATTGGTACTTCTGTAAAGAGTTCCGCAAGGGCGTCAAAGGCGGCTTCTGCTGCGAGCTCGCTCTCGGCTCTGATTCTTGCTTTCTCTCTTCTTACGTACCTCTGGACTCGTTCTAACGCTTGCCTTTTTATTGCGTCATTCATCAGGGGGTTGACTCCACTATGTTGTTAGTGCTCCACAGAGGGTTAACAGAAGGCTTCAGTCTCTGGAGGAATCTCTTGCCAACATTTCTTCTACTTCTTTTCTCTCAACGTCCCTAAATTTTGCTTTCATGCCACTGCACAGAGGAAGGTATTCGGTTCTGAAGGTGTCAAAATGCATACGTCTGAGCATGGTGGTGGTGCCATCATCATAGTAATGCCAGCTTCTGATGGTTTCAATAGTGTATGTTGTGAAAAACACTCTGTCTACCAACTTCCAGTGGGTTGCTAATTGAACAAACAGAAGATTATCAGTACACCAAGCATCCCATGTATCTTGCTGTTGAGCATCCACGAACAAATTCCAACTCTTTTCCTTCTTGTCTCTGTGAACCTCTACAGACCAAGACTCATGTAGCTTCTTCACAATTTCCCACTTGATGTTGTCTGGAAACTTCTCAATGAATGCCAAATCTTCCATGGATGGTCATTCTCTCTGTTTCTGCTCTTCAGTTTGTTCCCAAACAGTTTGCCACCAAGATGCAAGTTTCTGCTGCTTCAATAGGAAGAGGAAACTGTCCACTACATAGAGCATGCATCATGATGGTGATGTGTTTCCGCCATTGTGGGATGAACTTCTTGTGAAAAGTGGCTTTGATTATGAGAAATTCCAACTCTTCAGTGGAAGAATGAATTTTACAAACATCCATTGAATTCTTCTCTTCTTGGCAATGCCAATTCCTTCATTTTCAGCCTCTTTTGGTGCTTGTTGATGGCAAGTTTCCCCGGCTGCGCACCAAAAACATGGAGCCCCGAGAGGAACACCAAAGAAAAAGGAATTCTCTTGCAAGAAAATCTATCTTGTAACATCAACAAGCTTGTTTATCATATTTCATATGATCACAATGAAGAAAAGAACACCAGGCACAACAAATCTTCATGCAGCATCATGTAGATCTCCCACGGATTTAATAGAATCAACCATATTCTTCAATATCTTCACAAAATCCATCAATGGAACAAAGAAAACAAAGGAATACACCATCTTTGAATGGAAATACATCACATAGTATTCATCTTCAATATCTTCATAGTCTTCTCTCTCAATCTCTCATATACAATCACTCTGTTTCAGTAGAATTGGCTATCTCTGACTCTCTCTCACACACTCCATCAATAATACATCATATCCTCACTACAATCTCTCAAAATTACTCTCAATAATCACTCTTAGGTCGTGGATACCCCTCCCAAGAGGTATGTCTGATATGAAAGGTCACCAGAGCCACTACAGTGTCTCTTCATAGCTCACTACTGTCACTTCACTCTAGTCTTCTCTTGAGTCTTCAGCAGCTACTTCTTCCACTTCTTTCAGCTCTTTTGCACTTGTATTCACATATTTCCAAGGCTAGAAAACTTTCCTCAAAGTCACACATACATTCCACAGAACACTTACAGAACAGTCTACAGAACAGTACCAGAACAGTTACAGTACAGAAGCAGAACAGAAACAGAACAGTCTACAGAAGCTCTACAGAAGACCTACAAAAGGTTACAGAAGGTCATCAAAACTACATAACTCACTCTCAAACCATTTCAAACTCTCACAAAACATTCAATAAGCTTTCACAATATCTCATTCTTCATCAATCAATACTCTATCCCTCTTTACAGAAGACAATCAGAACAAAACAGACCAAAACAGAGCAAAACAGAAGGTATACAGAACCATTCAGAACCTATCAGAACATCACAGAACCATCAACAAACATCATGATCTTCCAAAACACAATCAATATCATCCAAAACACTCTCAATCCACTTCCAAATCAACCAATCATCCCATAAAATCAACCATTCAGCTCTCAAAAACAACAAAAATCAGCCAAAAAACAAGTCATTTTAACACTCAACACCGATCCTGAAGCACCTTCTTGAGGTATGTAGCATTCTCAATGTTAGAAAAGAATTTACAGCCAGGCTTCTTTTTAGGCAATATATCTTACTTCTTCTCATTGGGTTGAACATCATCCATAACCTACTCTAGAACTAACCTAGAAGGGAGAGCAAAATAATAACCCCCTCTAGTCTTCTTTGATGTGCTAGGAGCATCATCATCTTGTCTCCTCTTCTCCTCAACCTATACTTTAGTCCCTTGGGTATTTGCTAAGTAAGCATAGATCGAATAAGTGTCCATTGGTGCATCCCAACTAGCCTCTCTCCATAATCCCTAACATGTAGTAGCTAACTTTGATTGTTGCATCTTTGACTTGTGAGCTATATCCAAGGTAAAATACCATTATGCAGACTTACTCTATGAACTCCAATAAATCTACATACCATAGGTAGAAGCATCACTTCTAGCCACATAAGAATGCCATGTAGCCATCTCTTCAAGAGCATGCTTCATTCCCCCTTTGCCAAAATTGGGCTGCATAGGTAGCCCAATCTTTGTGAGACATGTTTTGTTCTGAGGCCCCCAAAACACTAAATTACTTCTCCTTTCTTCCTTGAGAGACTCACAATCCTTGCATAGATGCTCAAGATTGTCACACCAAATACATATCTTACAACTATCTCTTCTTGGAGTAGAGGTGCCTATATAAGCTTCCCTACAAGTTTAGATCAATGAAAAAGTCTTAGATCTTTAAAATTTGTAGTTATCTCCTCAATATATTCATTATTGAGTGGTGGTGGAGTAGGAGCTGGTGATGGAGTCAAAGGTACAGGAACTAGCATAGACATAGGGATAGAAATGGGTATAGGAATATGTAACGTTCTAAAAAATTCTTTTTCGCGTGGACTACCTCTTGTTAGGAAATAAGGATAATGAAAAAAAAAATTCCCCTTATCCCCCCAGCCGACTGACGAGCTAGAGGGGGAGGGGAATAGAAGGAGTAATTAAGCTCCTTGGTGGAGCTTGGAGAGAAGGGGAAGGCATGCGTGATGCCACGCAGGGGAGGGAGGATCCCCCTCCCCTCCCCTATTTAGATTAGGGGCAGCAGGAATGTAAAGGGGCCCGCGGTAGATGAAGAGGACGCTGTTAACCGTGAGGGAGAGGGGAAGAAGATACGTGAGAACGAGGGAAGAGGGCGCTACCGCTTGAAGACTGAGAAGGGACGCTGTTGCTGGCCGCCGGGGCAGTAGATAGGCGTCGTCGTCGAGGGAGGGAGGAGCCGCCTCCAATTCGCCGTCAAGACTGACGGCCATAACCCCCCCCCCCCCCCCCCCCCCGGGTTTTAAAAATCCCCTTAGCCCCTTCCCATGGTTTTTTAGAACCCCCCTCCCCCCCCCCCATGTTTTAAATTCCCTTTTCCCCCCAAAACAAACTCAGACCTTAAAAGGTCTTACCCCACCCCCCCCCCCCCCCCCTCCCCCCATGTCAAAAACCCCCTTTTTCATGGGTATTAGAACCCCCCCTACCGGGTTTTAAAATACCCCTTAAGTCCCCTTTCACCCTCATGCTATAATCCCTTTCCCTTCACGTTGGAGTCACTCCCCTCAAGAGCAGCAAGGACTTAAGGGTCTCATTACATTTTTTTTTACCCATGTATAATCCCTAAAAGCCCTATCCCTTGGCTTTGGGATCCCCCCCCCCTCCCCATGTTTTATTCCTTGAAACCCCTTTCACCCCCGTATCATAAAACCCTCCAATGGCCCTACTTGTGCCTATTATTACCCCTCCCTTGGGATTTTAAAGTCCACTTAGGCTCCCTTTCCTTGGGCTCCCCTCCATGTTTTTATAAACCCCTTAGCCGTTCCTTGCCCTTTTCAAAATACCCTTGGGACTTTGGATTTTTCCCCTACTCAGAAAAAGAGAAGAAGAGTATTGAAGTGCAAGGGAGCGACGGTGGAATTCCGAAAAGGAGTGTAAAGCTTCTTCTACATCTGAAGGACTACAATTGCGATGCCTCCTAAGAAAGTCCAAGGCGTAGCCGCGGGAGGGTCATCTCCCGGTATCCATGTGGATATCTCACCCCAAAACCAGGTTTTTCTTCGTGGCTTTAATTCGGTTTTAAGTCAATCATGAAAAGAGAAATTGTTAGAGATAGGATATATTTGTCCGAGTTATTTGTAATGAAGGAGTTTAGTCTATTTGAATGAATGATAATGTATAGAACTTAGTTTCCTTCGAATTGCATCAAGCATTATAAATTACGAGCAAGATTATCCATTTACTATAGTAGTATATTTTAGTTAAATCCTAAAGGTATAGAAATTATATCTTGCACCATTAGTCTTATTCCTTTCACAACAAATCATTGTAAATGATTAAATTCATGAAAGGGTTCTTTCGTTGCTCAAATTACTAGGAAGTTATCATTGCTAATTGCACATCATAGCAAGGGAAATATTTGTTACTTGGCATGAGTTCATCTGCAAGGAAAAAGGAAGTTTAGATTGAATTGTATTGACTGAAAAGTAAATTGTCACAAGGATAGCAAAACCGTGACAAAATGATTAATATTACCTTCCAAGAGTTAACTAAACCAATCTAAACATAGAAATATTCATACCCTAAGCACTTGACTACTTTCCTTATTGTAGGGTCAATAAATTCGTAAAGATAAAGAACTAGGGTTAGTCCCTAAGGTTCTTAAAAAAAGAAACCCTAGGCCCGACATACGTCAGCTTAAAGGATCTAAAATGGATTATTCCATCGCAGGACTTGCACAGCAAGAACGAAATCATTTAGTCTTGTGATTGATTCACAAGGAGAAAGGGTAAAAACCCTCATCAAGGATGGCAAATCCTTATGCAAGTTATCTTGCAAAAGGACGTATTTTTGGATATCCTTCTAAATAAGGAAAGCTGTAGACCTGAAACTAGCATATCTAAGGAACTTTAGGGTTGACCAAGTTGGGTTAATAAGGTACGCCCTACACCGGAATGTAAAGGATCTTGCCAATTTAAAAGACACCTTGGGAACGAGTGCTGATACACTCAAAAGGAAAAAACACTTCCTTAGCAGTTTGCCAAACAACACGGTTGATTAATGGAAATGTTTGTGCTTGCTAGAGATTTTAGGGCTCTGTTTGAATTACGAATTACAAATTAAATGAGTACCTATACTTCAGGTTAAAGGCCTGAAGGAAGAGGCAGTTTCAGTTACCCCCGACTACCTGCCTAACCCTAACCAAGGGGGTTGTTCACCGCGCCGAGAATGTGGACCGAACCCGCCGTGAGAGGTCTCTCCGTTGAGTTCTACTTGGAGTAGGAGGACGCTTGGGTGCCAGGGGGGGCTCTGGCCGTAAATCCCTCGCCTTCCGGGTCCTGCACAAGAGGCTAACGTGACTCGGGATTGGATCTCGAGGCCCGCATACTAGTTTACAGGTGGAAGCTTGGAATAGTGATCCATGTGGATTACTGGATAGCCTTCGGGCGGATTATGGACAAGCCTACAGGCGAAACTCCTTGTATTTCTAAGACAAAATGATAAAATGTAAAAAAAAGAACTTGCTTGATATTGTTTTTCTATGTCACGTGATAAGATTACGTGAAGGAACCAGTGCTTAACGGGATTAATTAAAGAAGCTGATTGTTATATGTCAAATTAATGTGTTAGATAATTACATAACTAAAACAAACTGAGGAAAGTGCAGAGGATGGACCATGGGTCCGTCCTACGGTTGGGTGGTCCTGGTTAGCTGGGAACTTTTCTCAAAAATCTTGAAGAACAGCGGGATGATCATCATCATCAAAACGAATAACGAGAGCGATGACCTAGAGTTACGTCTTACCCGATTTACGCTATTTTAGGGGAACGGAATGGGACTATGCCTTATGGTAGAGAGGTTGAGCTTTGCATCCCTCTCGTTTCCCATTCTCCTTGAACCAAGTGCAGCGTGAATCCACTTCGGACCTAGCATTTCTGCATAAAGTAGTTCGCTCGGGTCTGACGCTAGTTGCTATTAGCTAATGACCAATCAGGAAAACCCTAATTCCGATCGATCCTAAGTGGGAACGGCCAGGATACTTCCGCTACATCGCAGACACGGGAAGACCTAGATTGCAAAACCCGTAACATTCCATGGGAGTGCCCAGCGAACACGTTACAGTTGGTATCAAAGCCGACCAACAACGGAATTGTTTTTATGAGATCTCAATAAAATGAAGTAAAGAAATTGTTGCTGTCCAAACATTTTCTCATCTTTAATGCTGTCTTGCAGAACTATGAAGCGTGGAACAAGATTTTGGTATTTCGGGTCATGTTTATGACTGCAATGCATTCTCTCCTTTATAGACAAAGAATTGGGATGATGAACATCCTGGAGCAGATTTATAATCCATCACCTTGATACATAGAATGAAGATGGACGGGGTCTTCAGGAATCTACTATATAGCTACCCACCGGTTTGCTTATCTACAGACCAACCTAAAGAGGATCAAGTGGTTGGAAGACTTGAAAGTCGTGAAGTTGTTCATTTTTGTGGAAGCTCACGTAAATTCAACTTTACATATTCAAGGTTGGAGGGTTGAAATGAACTCATATATATATATGAGGAAGTAATCCGTGTAATCCCAGCTGACAGGATTAAAGTATTGGGCCGCCATGAGAAGTATGGATTCCAACGGAAAGGGTATCCTGAACTTCCAATGAATTATCGATTCCTAAAGATCCATGACCCAAAACCCTACTATTACACAGTTCCTGTAGACAAATGCAATACAACGTTGTTCTCCCCAAACTGAATGTAATGATTGGATTATCATCACAGGAAACATTGTATAAGGCTATGCCCATCTAAATACAAATAAAGACTTCTTTTGGTCAATATATGACTGTGCATAAGAGTTGTTAAAAAGTTAAGTAGCTACATTGTTTACAGATAGCTGAACTAAAAATGAAAGATAAGCTAACGTTGATTATCATATAATAACGTTAAGAAAACTTTTAACCAAGCACAACCCCAGGTACAGGTTCCAAATTCGCCTCCTACATTAAGTACTGCTGCGACCCAGGAGAACAAGTTCCTCTTCAAGCAGATAAAGCCACCCGAGTTTGACGGGAGAGGCAGATTCGTCCAGGCTGATGCTGAAATTTGGATTGAATCCATGGAGGATTACTTTGAAGCAGCTGGTACTGCAGCTACCAATCAGGCCATGCTCACCAAGTTAAAGCTCACCGGCGAAGCCAGACTTTGGTGGAAGCAATGGTGCAGGGATCAAGGGATTTTAGAGGGGTCCGTTACCTGGGAAAAGTTGAAGAAAGCCGTGTAGGGAAGATATTTACCACCTGCATATCGTACGCAGAAAATGAATGAGTTCTACGAGCTAAAACAGCTAGGACTCACTCTTGACGCATACTACTCTAAATTCGTCTCACTTTTAAAGTATGTGCCACAGATGGACATGACGCAACAGGTGTCCAAATTTTGCGCGGGCTTAAATCCACCCGTAAATACCCATCTCGAATCTATGCATCCATCAAATCTTCAGGATGCAGTCATTCGAGCAGCGCCTATAATTCAGGAGGTGCAAGCTAGACCAAGGGGTAACAAAACTTGGTCCTATAGTGACCCGAACAGAGGAGCATTCAGACCTCAAATGAAGAGAGTTCAAGGTCACAATCAGGGACAAAGGAAGAAAGCAATGACAAATAACGTCAACAACTTTGTTCCTACTCAAAGTAATGACCGAAACCTCCGTTGTTTCCACTGCAACGAATCCGGTCACTTCAAGAGGCAATGTCCCAAGCTTAGCGGAGGACATCATCAAACGCCTTTCCAAGGTGCAGGCCGCGGACAAGGAGTCGTTAATCGTGGAAGAGGAAGAACTGCTTGCATTGCCAATAGGCAAAGATGCGAAGAAGAAGAAGAGGAAGATCCGACTATGGAAGCTGAATTCAAAAAAGCGACAGTCCATGCCGCTTTACACAAGAAAGGGTCGAATCGCCAGTTCTCAGTGATTCAAACACCGTCGGACTATCAAGGTAAAGGTTTCAAAACCTTGATTGATTGTGGCAGTACACATTCCTTTATCTCACCAGCATGTGCAAAAAGTTTAGGAATAACCACAGTAGAAGCACCTACCCTGCTTGTGGAATTGGCAAACGGTCGTGAAGTAACTTGTACCAGGCAAACTGCTAAGGTGGAATTCTTTCTGGGAGGAAAGAAGACTTCAGTTAAATTCAGAGTCATGAATTTAGGTATCTATGAGTGTCTACTCGGGATGGATTGGCTTAAGTCCAACGACGCCCATATCCACTGTGGAAAGGGTCGAGTTTCCTTTCAAAACTCTGAAAGGGAATTTGTCACAACTCAAGGTGAGGCAGGAGTGCCAAGAGTCCAATTAGCCAAAGTATCTCAGATCATAAAAGGAGTCAGAAAAGGATTACCCGTTTACCTGATCAAACTTAACAAGTTAGATCAAAAGCAAGAGTCTCATGAAGGACCTTCTTGGCTAAAGGAATACGCTGACGTATTCCCTGAGGAATTGATTGAACTTCCGCCTCAAAGAGAAGTAGATCATGAGATTAGGCTAGTGCCTGGAGCTGCACCAATTGCAAAGAGACCTTATAGAATGTCCATACCGTAAGCAATTGAGTTGAAGGAACAACTCAAGCAACTGTTAGATCAGGGTTACATCCGGCCTAGCAACTCACCATGGGACACTTCGACTATGTATTGATTACCGAGGGTTGAATCAATCAACAATCAAGAACAAGTACCCTATTCCTAGAATAGATGAGCTTCTTGATCATCTTCAAGGTGCAAAGATCTTCTCCAAGATTGAGCTCAGGTCAGGTTACTATCAGATAAGGATCAAGGAAGAAGATATTCCAAAGACGGCCTTCAATACAAGATATGGGCACTTTGAGTTCCTGGTTATGTCATTCGGGCTTACAAATGCACCTGCCACCTTCAATAGATTAATGCAAGATATCTTTAGACCATATCTTGATGATTTCGTGCTTGTCTTCTTCGATGACACTTTAGTCTATTCTAAATAGGAAGAAGATCATGAACCTCAACTTCGGATTGTCCTTGAGACAATGAGGTCTCATAAGCTGTATGCAAAAATGAAGAAGTGTGCATTCTTCAAGCATCAGATTGAATATCTGGGATTCATAGTATCATCAGAAGGAATATCAGTAGACCCAGCCAAGGTCAGAGATGTGCTTGAATGGCCAATACGAGTATCCGTCAAAGAGATACGTAGCTTTCTTGGATTGAGAGGATAGTATAGGGTCTTCATAAAAAACTATGCTTTAATTGCAGCACCTCTTACAGACTTACTAAAGAAGTAAACTTCCATTACATGGTCAACTTTCGAACAAAATAGCTTCGACAAATTGAAGCAAAGTTTGGTATCAGCACCTATTCTAAAACTTCCTGACCTCAATAAGGAGTTCAAGGTAGTAACTGATGCTAGCATTCTTGCCTTGGGGTGTGTACTTATGCAGGAAGGTCATCCAGTAGCATACTCTTCAAGGAAATTGAAGAGTCATGAAAAGAATTATGCCACGCATGATCTGGAATTACTAGCTGTCATCCATGCTCTAAAGCTGTGGAGACACTTCCTGTTGGGTAACAAGTTTACTCTAGTAACCGATCATAAGAGTCTCAAATGGATTTTTACCCAGAACGAGCTCAACATGAGGCAACGTCCGTGGATTGAAGTATTGGAGGAATATGATTTTGAAATCAAGTACCGACCAGGGAAGGAGAATGTAGTTGCCGATGCACTCAGTCCCAAGGCATTCCTAAATTTCCTAATCTTGCTGAATCCATCAATGGCCAGATCTCTGGCTACAAAAGTATCCATGCCAAACAACCCTATACTTGAACTAGCTAGAGAGGAAGCATGCCATGATTTGGCCTACCAAACAATGATAAAGGAAATATCTACCAAGGAGCAAAATCAGAAGTTGCAAGCTAAGTATCAGGAATTTTCCATTGATAATGGACTTGTCTACTATAGAACAAGGCTGTGTATACCAGCAAGCCAGTCACTTAAGCAGAAGATATTATGGGAAGCTCATGATTCTCCTTTCGCAGGACATCGTGGCTATGCTAAGACTCTTAATGTAGTTAGGAAAAGCTACCATTAGGAGAGGCTTAAAGGTGACATTCTCAAATATGTCACTGAGTGTTTGTCTTGCCAACGTATCAAAGCCGAACATGTCATGATGCCAGGGAAACTGCAACTGCTTGACATTCCCCAAATGAAATGGGAATTCATCAGTATGGATTTTGTTGTGGCCTTACCCCAAGTCCAAGGAGGATACAATTCCATTATGGTTGTGGTTGACATGCCCATCCTGGGTCCACATCTATGGGCCATCCACCATTCTCGTAGAGACTTCTTGACATGACATTGATTTCTGAGCCATGGTCTATAAGGGCAATGCATGGAGTCTCTTTTTCTCCAATCTTGACAACGGTTTGGGTGGTCGCCCTTGCCCAATGGGTACGGGAGTAGTGACTACTAGGAATAAAATGAGCATCATTTTCTTCTTGCATGTTGTGAAGATGAGCTTCTTTCTTATGCATGGGCTACACTTTGGATTGAGAAGACCCCACCACAACATTTTCTCCAATAGCTTCTTCAATTTCTGCTTCATAGATGTCTTCATCTTTGGCTTCTGTGGCTGCAATCAATTCTTTGATTGCCTCCAATCAAATCCCTTGAGTTTTTAGCTTCTCTTCATCCTACAAATACACATGAAGTGCTTGCAAAAAATCATGCACAAATTCTTCAGTTTCCTCACCAACATATTGTCTTTTACGTTTAATTACATCAATTATTACATCATGAAATCCTCGTTTTGCAATTTCGAGAATTTCACCTAATGTAAATTCAATTCTACTTCCAAGAATCCTTTCTTCTAGGATCCGCTTGAGATGCATCGCAGTCTCTATGTCAGAGTGCAACTTGTAGGCGAGATGTTTGCCTTTTCTTTTTCCTTCCGTCTTCTTTGCTTGAGGGGCATCTCCCATATCAAGCTCTAGCAGTGGTGGATTTTCAGCAGCCTTTTGCTGATCCGGTTTACTTCTTGTCACATGTTTAGTTGGCCCCGAAGAGGAGGGACCGGCAACATCTTTATCTCTTCTTCTCTTTTCCTCTACCACAACTTCATGATTATTAATTTCAGCCAACTGGGTGAAAGCTGAAAATGAATCAACTAGCTCGCTCCATCCGGTTCTTCCTCGGATGCATTGACTAGTAGTAGTTAAATCATCTTTGGTTGCCTTGCCTTGCTCCATGCAATCTAAGGCCTGCATCTACACTTTAGATTTTGCATCAGTTTTACATCACTACAATAGAAACGAGGCATAGATGCGCATGTTAGACGCGCAAAGTCCAGCACGTCTATCATTGCGTCTATATGTGCGTGTAAAAGAGCGTGTAAATAGACGCAAATTTTGCGTCTATATATCCGCGCAAATAGATGCCAATATAGACGCGCCACCAGACGCGTAATTATTTAACCACCTAAAATTAGAATTAATATACTTAAAAACATAGTTAATAATTATTTAACCACCTGAAATTGATTCTTGAGCATGCACGTGTGCGCATGATAAAAACCATAGAATTAAGAATACACTTTGAATCATTGAATAAAAAACCAAAGTTAATAATTATTTTTTCATTGCTCTCTAATGAATGGTAGTTCCTCCAGTTGACAAGCCTGATATAATTAATTAGCGGCAAGCGATAGAAACCTTATTATACAATTAGTAGCAAGCATTGCAATATGTATCTCGTAATTTCTCTACTTGAAGATGATAAAAAATACTTTCTTTTTATTATGGAAAATTCAATTTAGCTTTAAACTTGACTATTGATTCTTGAGTATGCACGTGTGCGCATGATAAAAACCATAGAATTAAGAATACACATTGAATCATTAAGCAAATTAAGTATGTTATAGTGAATGATCCATCTCATCTTCAATGAGATCAACCCTTACTAAACTATCTACTTCTAGGTCTATGTTACCAAGAGGTAACGAAACAAATAAGTCTATCCCACTATCAGATGTGTTGCTATATTGCTCAATAACTTCATCAATATCATCGACAATCACATTATTGTCTTCTTTTGCGTTTCCTTGAACATCCTCATGAGGTTCATCTTGTACTATATCACACATATCAACCATTGTGGTGACATCATGCACATCATCATTAATTGTTGGATTGTTGTCTGCTATCTCCATGTCGGTAATATTACCATATATTGGTTTTGAATGATTAGATATAGGGATGACATACTACCATCAGTTATTGTTTACCATTGGATGATACACAACCTGTATTTGAAAAACAAAAGCAAGAAACTTAAATACTTATTATATTGTGTATATGTATCACATGTATATATATTAAAAAATTAGCTTTTGCATATATACCTGCTCGCATTGTTGAGGTAGTACTAATGTGTCATTCTTGTTTTGGTGAAATTTTGTAGAGTCAACGATTACAAAACCACTTGGATGACATCTGATTGTGCAATGCTCACCATTTGTTACCACTTCTTTAAACCACTTCACATCCAGTACATATATAAAGAATCGTCTGAAGTCAAGTTTCAGAATATCTTGGATCAAGCCACAATAACCTTCCATGGTACCATTGGCATCCTCGAAGTGAGCAAGGACACCACAATCTTGGGTATTTCTCTTTTCATCTATATGTTGAGTTCGAAGATGTTTACTCTCACACCAAAGTGCATTGAATAATGTACACTAGTAGTAAAAGATAAAAGATCAAACATGTCAATTATTTATATAAAATATAACTTATAGAAACAAATTAATTGATAGTATCTCTCACCTTTGATAAGCAACCTCGTGCGTATTCCCACTCTTCTTAAGATATATTAATTTCCTCCTCTTTTTCCATTCTCTCCATTTCTTCATGTAACCAATCTATATCAATATGACGTGGGAGCACATTTAGATGATCTGAAAATGAGACATTACATCCATATCTGGTGCAAAATTCTTTTCTTTCGCTTTTTCTTCTTGCCCTTGCTTCATTATATAGTGTCACCCATTTGCTCATTATATCACTATTGAGCACACAAAAACTATTTAACTTACGAAGTTCTTCTTTTGTTAGCACTTTACTCATTCCTTTTCCTTGAGGTATTATAGAGGTCATCCTCAAGTCTTCATCATCTTTCCATAGTCGTGGTTGAGAGGGATCCACTTCAGCAAGATATTTAGAGATATAAACAAGGGATGATTGCACTAACCAACCCTCAGCCATGCTTCCCTCAGGCTGTGCTTTTTGCCTCATAAAATCTTTCAAGGTTTTCATGAAGCGCTTAAGAAAAAACATCCACCTTGCATGAACTGTCCCATAAAGTGCGATCTCATCAATCAAATGTATGCGTAAATGTAATTGAGTAGTCAAAATGGATCGAGAAAAAATTTCCTCCACCAAACAAACCACCTCAACAGATAATACTCGAGCATCTTGCAATGTGTTTGGATCGATTTCCTTCGAGCTCACGTATCTGTCAGGATGTATTTGAGAATTGTTTATTTTTGTGTAGAAATTCAAAGATATATAATGAAAAAATACAATGTATACACACCTCACAAGCTCTCCCATCTTGTAAATGATATCACGTACATCTTTGGATACACAATGGGATATGCTAGTAGGAAGTACGAACTGAATGTAAACAATATTCATAGATCAAATGATTAGTTAAGGAAAAAGTCATCATACCCCAAAGTTTACACATAGTTACTCCACTAATTACTATATTCATGGTTAGAGATACCCTTACTTGAATCATTTTGTGCCAATCGTGGGACTTCAAACCAGATACTTGCTCCACACCTCTTTTCTTTTTCTTTATGAAGGCTCCCTTGAGACATCTCATACATCATGTGGATGTTTGAAAGCTACATATTTGTTCCTTCACTATTTTTTCCTCGTTCTTTGACAACATCCAAGGTACATGGGGTAGCTCAATCTTTCCTCTGGGTCCAATACATGGCCAGGCTCGTCTCATGCGACCAATGTTACGTAAATCCTCCCTTACATTGACTGAATCACGAGCCCGTATCAAGTGATCCCATAATGTAGATACAACATTTTTGAATATATGCATGGGGTCCAACAGGTGATTGATCTTGAGTTCAGTCCAGTACGGAAGACGAAAAAATATAGAGAACCTAACAAACAAACAATATATTATGTAAACAATTCATCATGCTAAATACTTTAAAGTCAATCGAGAGAAATGCACTTCTTACCGTCTCATGCCGAGTGGAGGGTGGCTGTCGGTATTAATCCATCTCTCCTTCCAATCTCGAATGGTTAGAGATTATGGAGTCATTCCATTAGTAGGGAGAACATATTTGGGATGGTCAATAGGAAGAAATCGATTATGATTGTCCTAGATAACCTTCTTTAAACGTGCCGGTCTAGAGGAAACTAGAGAGGGACCGCAAATAGGACATGCATGATATCCTGATGTGGTTAAACCTGAACAAACAAGTGAATTAATAAAATGCAATTGATTAAGTCTTGAATTTCAAATATAGAGTTATATACATGTACCTGAACACTCTCCGTATCCTGGAAAGTCATGCATGGTCCACAACAACATGGCCTTCAATGTGAAATCTCTAGAGGATGCAAATGCACTTGTATCTTGCACCTCAATACCTTCCCATAACATTTCTAACTCTTCAATTAAAGGCTCTAAGTAAATGTCCATGTTTTTTACCTTGTGCTTTCTAGGAATCAGAAGGGATAACATTACATGTCCCTTTTTAATTGCCATGTATGGAGGAATATTATAGTTCACCAATACCATTGGCCATACACTGTATGATGTGCTTTTGATGCCAAATGGATTGATTCCATCCATACCTAAACCAAATCTCAAATTTCTTGGCTCTTCTTTGAAAACGGGCCACAAATTATCTATATGTTGCCATGCCGATGTGTCTACAGGGATCCTTCGTTTTCCATCACTTGAACGATGACTAGCATGCCATGACATGAGCTTTCCAATAGACTTACAGTTGAACATAAGTTTTATATGTGGAACAATTGGAAAATGTCGCAAAACCTTACGAGGCACATCCATTGACTTCATCTCCACTTCGTATCTTGATTCGCCACAAATAGGACACTCTCGTGCGAACTCATGAATCCCACGAAATAAGACACAATCATTGACACATGCATGGATCTTGACATAATCGAGGCCTCCCAGCGATGTCAAGTAATGTCTTGCTTGCTCTCTCTTAGTTGGCAATTTGTTTCCTTTTGGAAGCATTTGTGATAATATCCTACATATATTTTTAAAAGTGAGTTAAAAAACCACCAACATATATTTCTGTCTGATTTCAAAATAGAACAATTAATATTATGATTCATAAGCCAAACTGAATTGATACCTACTTCAATAACGCATCCAAACTGACATTACTCCATCCATAAATTGTTTTCAAGTTAAGTATCTTGAGGGACGCACGAAGAATGGATTACGTACAACCTTCATACAACAGAGTAGATGATACTACGTATAGTGGATCATCTTGCTTCATAGAGTAACCTTCTCCCTGAACCAGTTGCGAAAATAGATGGTGTACCATGTTGTCCAAAATCTCATCCTCTACGACTTGATGGGGAATTTCATGAGGTGGTTTATCATGGTCGTGAGTCTCTACTCTTCTTGAAGACTCTGCCTCCTCGCGTCAACGTTTTGCAGCCTCTCGATGCTCGGGAGGGAGCATCTAAGGATGTGGCACCGCATCCTGCTCAACCACCACAAAAGGGAGTTTCATGTACGTTGATATATATTGAGTAACATAGACTAGTAATCTTAGTGGTAAAAAAAACAATGAATACCGATGATTTTTCTCGGTCCCATTCTCCATACAAGCTGAGGTGTGAATTGTAATTCGACGTGCTCGAAAAATACACCCTCAACAACCATCACACATGCATTTAATTTTTTGTCGTAGCCATGCATCTCGATTATGAAGACGTAATGTTTCATCCTCACTTGAGGATGTGCTCGTTGACTCATCAGCATGCACCGCACTAGGTGATGACGATGACATGATTAAACATAATTCATAACAACATCAAAATATTTGTCATTCATATATTTACATAAAAACTTCAAGCTAGCGTATTAATTATTCTAAGAGCTCAATTTTAAATACACAAAACTCATCATAAATACATTAAAACTTATGATAAGAATTCACTATCAAAACTTATCTTAAAAGTAAAAAATAATGATAAAGCCTAAATGCACGTCTATATCCGCATTTACGTACGCATTTATATTAGCGTCTATTTGCGTGTCTATGTTCGCGTCTATACTCACGTTTACATGAACAATAGACGCACATATACACGCCAAAATAGACGCATACGTCAAAATTCAAACCATACTTAAATCATTTCTTTTCAAACTGTGCCTTTCTTTTCCTGTGTTTTTTGCGGTTCTGAAGCTTGAGTTTAGCCGACATGCAGTCTCTACATGCCTCACCTAGTCTCTTCATGCCTCACCTCCTCATGACTCACCTCTTCTTTCATTTCAAACACACAAGAAGGGAAAAAGGAAAGCCAATGAGAGGAAGAAAGAGAGAATAAGAGAGAGGAGAACAAGAAGAAGCAGCAAGCAAGCATCAAGGGAGGGTAACTTATCAAGGAGAGGAAGAAGGAGAAGGAAGAAGCGCCACCACCCGCCACACCAAACACCCCAGGTGAGTCTCTCTCTCTCTCTCTCTCTCTCTCTCTCTCTCTCTCTCTCTCTCTCTCTCTCTCTCTCTCTCTCTCTCTGTGTGTGTATTAGGATTTCTGATTCCATTATGTATTGCATTTTGTAAATCATCAATGGCGGTCGTCGGACTAGAATCAGCCGACTAAGCACAGCCCCACATCTACATTTCAGTATAGACGCAGGTATAGACGCGAAGAAATGGTTTCTCTCATTGCGTCTGAGGACGCGTCTTAGAGCGCGTGTGTTGGCCCATGTGCTCTGCAGTCTACACGTGCACGCCAGAGCATTGACCTGGAATATGCATCTGACAACGCGTCTATACTGCATCTCAAATGCGAATATAGACGCACTGGACAGAGGGTTGACTTTAGGAACGCGTCTGAGAGCGCGTCTAACCTACAATTTAGACGCGGTCATACACGCGCCAGCTCTCCCAGCTTTGATAAAAATATATATATTTTTGCAATGATGAATGTGACCAATCCCATGTTTGTGTTTATGAGTTTTCTTGTTTATGAGAAGCATTAGCACTTAAGTTTTATGCTCAATGTCTAAAGAAAGCTCTTTGAAAATGTTTAGGTATGGATGAAGGTAATATATGATTTTTTGTATGCAAACAAATTTGTCTTTTTCCCATGTTTTTTTTGCAGATGTCGTATCCTGGTTCATCTAGCAATGACCCGGATTTGGATCGCATGAATGATACATTGGCCTCGTTCGGTAGGGGGTGAATGCATTTTTTGGAGGTTTTCCTAGTAGGGAAGACTTCATGGAAGAGATGACCAGACACCTTGGCCGCTCTCCCATAGCAAACAAGGTGTTCAATGTCATGTCTGGAACGACTCTAACGTTTTTGCCTTGCACTACTTCCCAAACTCCAATTGCAGGTACTCCACATGCAGGTACTCCAATTGCAGGTACTCCACATGTACGTACTCCACGTGCAGTACTTGTACGTGCATCGGCTGAAGCACAAGCGTCAGTCGACGGACGTGCATCTGCAGAAGCGCGTGCATCCAGCGAGGCAGAGGGTAGTTGACAGAGAGGGAGGAGGGAGAGTCGAGGGGGAGGACAAGGCTTATGTGGGGGTTGCCTAGGAGGTGGCAAGCGATCACCCTCACCAGTAGATCACATAGAGGAGCTTGTATGCCAGTACTATAGAGTTACAGATACTGGTGGCATCTTCCATGATGATGAAGGAAAGGATGTAATGGCATACATGAGGAGCGTCGTGCATGCGACGTATTAAGATTTTTTCATCTACTTCAAAAATCAAAAAAGTGGCTTGTGGCAAGAGGTGTTGAGGGCAGTCCATAGGAGGTACCCAAATCCTAAGGGTCAACGATTCTCGGATGATTGGGGATGCACAAAAGTGAGGGATTTGCTTCACAACAAAAGATCCCACCTCATGACACGCACCAGGGACTCATTGCGGAGGCAGGAGGAGGGGCATGGAGCCTATAGCCAACCACCTATGTGCCACCGCATAGAGTGAAAGAAAGCCAAGAAGAAAGCAGCAGAGAAAGTGAAGAGTCACTAGCACGCAAAGGCGCGACGGATCCAAATGGAAACCATGGGATCGTCGCATTACGGATCGAGCGGTAGAGAGTCGTGGGAGGCAGAGTTTATAAGTATATTTTGATTTCTAGTTTTTTAAAATTCATATTTCTTTAAATTCTTTATATAATTTGTTCTAATACATTGTGTCTCATAATTGTTTGTATATATCATAATTGTTTTGCAGACTACTATCATTGGTAGGATACCTACTCCTAGAGAGGTAGGTTACCATCGAGGCCATAACTGCGTAGCCACATGGCTTCACTTCTATGAGGAGGGTCTCATCACTGAGGATTGCTATGAGGATTCGACAGCCAGAGGAGGTATGTTTTTCTTACTTATTAAAAGTATAGCTAATTATAACTTTTTCTCCACCATGTCTACGTAAGCAACCTTGATCTTTTGTGTATATAGGCGAACCCGGATGTGGAGCATAGCGAGGAGGGGGATAACGACGCTAGTAGGCATGGTGGTACTAGCGAAGATGTTTTTTCTTCAGATTCGTAGAGGAGCACCATACCTCCTCTATGGCCTTGTTTTCTTGTATATGTATTATCAATCTTTGAGCCTGCTACTTGCGGCCACACTTTAGGTCGCAAGCACTTAAACTTCCCATGTAAATGCTTTTGATCTATAATGAATACATGGACTTTTATTTTCGATTCTCGTGCTTTTACATGCTCTCTGGTTTTTTTTTCCAGTTCTGTTTTGCACGTCTATCCGTGCATCTAAATTGCAGAAAATATGCGTTTATAAGCGCGTCTACAATGTAGAGTACACGAGCTTATACACGCGCTAGATAATTCACATTTAAAAAAGAAATTAAATATCTTTTTTTTAAAGGAGATTTTTTGTTTTCTGTTTGCGTCTATGGGTGCTTGTAAAAGCGCATCTATAAGCGTATCTATATGCCCGTCTAACTGCCAAATAGACACGCTAATAGATGCAAAAATAAATTAAATAAATAGTAATTTTGGTTTATTATGCGCTTGTATTCATGCGTGTATATGTGCGTCTATTGCGCGTCTATTTTTGCGTGTAAATTCGTTCATACATGCGATTATAGACGCGACAATGTAGATGCGCAAATAGACGGGCGGATAGATGCGCCCGTAAGATTTTCTCTATATTCAAAAATTGCGTCTAAAAGTGCGTCTATGAGGCCTTTTTGTTGTAGTGTATGCTTTAACAATTTCATTAGTTGGTTCAATTTGCAGCCCATAGGTTGCTACATCAACAGCTGCATAGGCTGTTCTTGTTGCCAAATCCTCTAGTCTTTTCTTCATGCCACCGTTACCGAAATTTGGCTCAAGAGGAAGCCTGGTTTTGGGCCTAGTTTTGGTTGCATGAATTTTATTATCCTTCCAAAAGACTAATTTTTGCGCTTCAGCTTCACGGAATGCACCGCACTCCCTCTTATCATGCTGTAGGCTATCACACCAGATACAACGTCTTTTGAAGCCTTCTTGTACGGGTCTTTGGGTAGTTGTCCGTCCTCTTTCTTCCACTTTCACATCAAGCCTTTCCACCTTGGAATTAATCTCCACTAGATTAAGATGGAGATCCCGCATGCTCTTAATTAGCTCGTCCATGATATCCTTCTTTGGAGGTGGAACAGTAGGATTTCTTGGTTGCTCGGCCATAGAGACAGGAGGTCGAGATACAGGAATAGGCTCCATCATGGATTCAGTTGGTGCAGAGGTAGATCCCCATCTTACGTGCATCCGCTCTCTTCGAGTAATCATATTAACTGCTTCAGTGACATCACTCCAAGCAGTCTTCAATCCCATCTCAGAGTCAGGATCTTCAAGTTGATCAGTTAGCTTCTCTTGAAGAAAAGGATCCGCAGTCTTTAGAAATAATTCAATCTTCTGGCTTTCCATACCCTGCTGATCGTCAGGATCTAGTTGAGAAAATACATTCAAATTCGCAGTGAAGAGTAGTGGTGGCGGTTAGTCCCGTATTAGGCCTTTTGACCCATTCAGTGAAGACTTTCTTCGTCATGAGGCCAGAATCTTCAAGAAAAAGTTATTCTCAAAGAGCCTTCTTGAATGTGGACCATCCCGCGTCTTTTTGGAAAAGACCATGAATTCGGCCCTAGAGGCCATGCACGGTCAAACGAGCAAAGTATTGGCTCCAAGCATGATGAGGAACTCCAAAGAAGACCATCTTGTCAGTATAGAGGCAGATAAAAGAGAACACATTTTGCCCATTCAATTGCTTGAGCTCCTGCCCAACTGCTTCCAAAGCTTTAATGGCAGCGGTATCATTATGCTCTTCTTCTTATCTCCGATGTTGTTGCAGTTGCAACTGTTGCTGAAATTGCAATTGTTGTTGTTGGCTTTCTTGCATCAGACGAACCAACTGTTGCAAGGCATCTCCTCCCAAACTTTATGATTCTCCCATTGTACTTCCTCTTCTGCAGCTGACCTTCACGTCGGGTTCACCACTGTCATCGTGTTGGGGGTTGAAGGTCTACCACCGGGGTTTAGAGCAGAAGAGGAGTGTGGGATTAAAGGTTTGGAGAAGGAGAAAAGATTGGGATTTGATAAGATTTGGATTTTAGAAATAACTTAGTTGAAGAATAAGATATCAAGCTTTTTCTTTTTATTTAGCATACATGAATGGAATGAAAGACTTTTTCTTGATCACATCAAATGCATATGGGAATAATAAGCCATTACCTTAGGGATAATCTCAGATTTAATCCAAATGCATATTCCAAATGCAAGCTCAAATGGTTTGAATATGAATGGATAACAAGTCCAAGATACAAGTATTTTGATGGTAGACTCAAATACATTCAAGACATAGATCAAAAGCTCATGAAATGCATTGATAAAGCATAATTTTAACTTCAGCCCTGTTTTAAAATAGTAATTTCCAGCCCATAATCAAGCTCCAAAAGTGTACATAATCCCAAGAAAAAGCTCATCTAATCATTCACAAGTGAAGCCCCGATGTTAAGAGGTTAATTTCCTCTATTACGACCACATAGATCACTTATTTACTCATCAAAATGGACAAGAACAATGGGCTGCCCTGTTTATGACTGGTTTTTTCAGTCCATAACAGTCCATACACCTTCAAAATCCTCCCCTTTGCTTGTCCCAAAGTCACTCAAGTACTTGGGTACAAGACGGGCTTCATTGGACCATGAATAAGATAAACGAATGAGAGAAGACGTACATAAGAGCAGGCTGAATACTTTTTCTCAAGTTTCCCCCTTTTATGGACTCTCATACCATTCATTTTCATCATACCAAAAGGATGAGTAAGCAGAACTCTCACCTTCCTTGTTTGTATCTCCATCCTCAGCTCCAGTTTGCCTTGAGTTTGCATGCTTTGGAGCATGCACCATAGCCCACAGATCATTCACCATCTGCCAGAGGTATGCAGGCCCGTTTTTTGCACTGAAAAATGCGGGCTGCATCTTGCTCATCTCCCACTTATCATTTTAACCATTTAGGTCACTTACAAGTCATTTTAGTCCATTATTTCAGGTCCCACATGAACCTAGTGGACTTTTGGCACTTTTCTTGATTTCCAACCAAAATTTCCTCTTGAACCAATGTGACTTAGCCTGCAAACTATCAATTACTTCCAGCTGATCAAGTTGTGGGTTCCCATAGACTTAATTTTTATCTATATACATGGTACAACTGAAAATTGTATGACAGTTACAAAAGAACTTATGAAACTAAGTGATTTCTAAGTTGGTTGTTGGGTAACAATGACTAGGTTATGTATGAAAATTCCTCATATAAATCCTAGTAAATTTCTTCTGTGATCATAAGAATTCTATGATTTATATTATGAACAATAAACTTTCTGACAACGTGCGTTCAAGGCCTACTTATAAATATCCTAATCTGTGAATTTTTCTTGAATAAAACACAACCCTTTTCTATTCAATCTATAAGTAACCCCTTTATATAACACCCTTCTACATGTAAAAGAATGTATCAAAATGGTGTTTGAAAAACCCCTTATTTTGAACCCACGTTATATATACATATATTTATGAGTGACCTCCCTGAGGACCTATCTTGCCACACATGTGGTGGCACTTCTCGCACATTGGTCCTTTGGGTCATCATGATCATCTTTGGTGTCCAGTATGAGATATTTATCTTCAAGAATTTGTTCTACATTTAGCCCAATCAAATCTTTGGCTCGTAGAGAGCACCCCACAAGTCAATTAGCCACAAGTACTCTAAGGGAGTATCTAGGGATTGATTTAAACCATATCAAAATTCTACCACTTGGTAGGTATTATTCTATTAGTGGTACATATCTTTATAGTGCTATGAATCATGAGAGTAATATGTCTTTAAGATCAATCATAGCTAACACAAGATAGTGGACTTGTTGATCTTGATAGAACAATACAAAGATATCAAGTATGTCTATCTTATAGCCTTCTTGATATTTTTCTAGCTTCACTACAAGGATATAGGGGAATAGCAATGGCCAGTTGCGATGCATATAATTTCCATCGCTATTTGCGTCACAATTACGATGCAAATAATGACGGTACTCAGAGTAAAAAAAGTGCTCGAAACCCGAGTGTGACATTTTTTCGTGAAGAGAGAAAGAGACGACAACAAAGATCATGCATTTGTGAGGGGGAGGGAGAGAAAGAGAGAGAAGGAGAGCTTCTCACTATCGCCGCCACCATCGTCGATGTTCGCAAAGAAGAGAAGTGCACAAAGGGCAAAGAGGGACTGTTGCGAAGAGGAGATGAAGAATCTATCCTCGAGCCTTCGCAGTGAGTACATTGCTCCCTCTTAGTTTATTCTTATTCTACTTTTCTTTTATTTGTTTTTTTTGAGAATGAGGTGCATCAAGGGAGAAAGAGAGGAAATGAGAGAGGGAGAAGAAGAAAGGAAAAAGAAGAAAGAACAAGAGAGAGAGAGAGAGGGAATAAACATGAAACATAATAAAGATAGAGAGAGAGAGAGAGAGAGGAGAATGAATGAGAAAACACAAGGGGGTAGAGAGAAACAAAAAGAGAGTTTGTTCCTATTCTTTCTTCTTTTTTTGTTTGTTTTTTTTAAGAATAATTTGCATTGAGGGAGAAAGAGAGAAAATGAGAGGGAGAAGAAGAAAGGAAAAGAGAGAGAGAGAGAGAGAGAGAGAGAGAGAGAATAAACACAAAGATAACAAAGAAAGAGAGAAAGAGAGAGAGTGAGGGAGGGAGAGAGGAAAATGAGTGAGAAAACATGAGGGGGTGAAGAGAAACAAAAAGAGGGGTTTCCTTGAGAATGAGGTGCATTGAGGGAGGAATATAGGAAATGAGAGAGGGAGAAGAAGAAAGGAAAAGGAAGAGAGAACGAGAGAGAGAAAGAGAGAATAAACATGAAAGATAACAAAGAAATGGTGAAAGAGAGAGAGAGAGAGAGAGAGATAGAGAGAGGAAAGGAGAGAGGAGAATGAGTAAGAAAACATAAGGGGGTGGAGAGAAACAAAGAGAGGGGCAACAAAGAGAGAGAGAGAGAGAGAGAGAAAGAAAGATACGAAATGAGAGAGGGAGAAGAAGAAAGGAAAAGGAAAAGAGAAGGAGAGAGAGAGAATAAACATGAAAGATAACAAAGAAATGGGGAAAGAGAGAGCGAGAGAGGGAGGGATAGTGGAGAATGAGTGAGAAACATAAGGGGATGGAGAGAAACAAAGAGAGGGGCAACAAAGAAAGAGAAAGAGAGAAAGAAAGATAAGAACTGAGAGAGGGAGATGAAGAAAGGAAAAGAAAGAGAGAATAAGAGAATAAACATGAAAGAAAACAAAGAAATGGGAAAAGAGAGAGGGAGGGAGGGAGAGAGGAGAATGAGTGAGAAAACATAAGGGACATGAGAGAAACAAAGAGAGGGGCAACAAAGAAAGAGAGAGAGAGAAAGAAAGAGAAAGGGGAGAGAACATAAAACGAAGAGCGCAAAGAAAGAGGGAGAAATTTAAGACTTTAGTTTATGTTAATTTTGTTGAGTTAGAAGAGAAGAAATCCATTCTTAAACAAATAAAGAAAGAAAAAGAGAATGAGAACAAAAACAAATTGTTATCTCATAAGGTAGAAAAAATGGAAAACGATGAAGGTTGTGATGTTCAAAATCATGAGGCATATCTTAATCAGCGTGTCTTGTGTCATTTCTCTCAATGTAAGCTGGCAATTAGACGAAAGCATTGCTTGTCTATAGAACACGTATGACGCTTTAGTGAGTTTCAAATATAAGTCATTGATCAAGTGATCTCAAACTTTGAGCAAATGGTAAGAAAAGTGTGTATCAATCATGCATTATATTCGCAAACTAATTGAATATCATATACAAAAATATTGGATATGGCTGTAAAATTTATACAGGGGGATGACGTCTCATCTCAAGGAGGAGTATACCTATTGTGGCGGCCAATTAGAAGAGTTCGTGGGCGTGCGATGGATGGAGTGCCTAAGCCAATCCACCATTTGGAAGGCACTACCCAGTCTATACTGCCAATACCAAAGGAGATAAACCGTCTTTCAAACTTTCCTACCATCTTGGAGCTTGAGATGGAGACAATGATCTATGCATTGATGCCCATGGCCTCCCTCTCCCTCTCTCATTTCCTCCCCCTCCCTCTCCCATTTCCTCCCTCTCCCTCTCTTTAATTTCACTCTCTTTCTCCCTCTCCCTCTCCCTCATTTCTTCTCCCTCTCTCATTATATACAAATTATACAAAAAATAAATAAAAAAGAGAGAGAATACGCTCTCCCTCTCTCTCATTCTCTCATTTCATCCCCCTCCCTCTTCCATTTCCTCCCTCTCCCTCTCCCTCTCCCTCTCCCTCTCCCTCTCCCTCTCCCTCTCTTTCTCTCTCATTTCCTCTCCCTCTCTCAATATATATACACAAATTATAAAAGCAAAAGGGAGAGGGAGAGAGAGAATGCACTCTCCCTCCCTCTCCCTCTCCCTCTCTCATTTCCTCCCCATCCCTCTCCCTCTCCCTCTCTTTCTCTTTCTCTCCCTCTCTCATTTCCTCCCCACTCCCTCTCCCTCTCTTTCTCTTTCTCTTTCTCTCCCTCTCTCTTTCTCTTTCTCTCTCTCTCCCTCCCTCTCCCTCTCCCTCTCTTTCTCTCTCATTTCCTCTCCTAAACAAGCAAAAGAAGGAGAGAATTAAACCCTAAACAAGCAAAGAAGCAGAGAATGGACTCACCGATGAGATATGGCGAGGGTTTGGCGGCTCCTCTTCGTGATGAAGGCCCCTCCTCTCCTTCGCGAATGGCGGTGGCGGCAGCGACGGTAGCAAGTGTTCTTCCTCTCCCTCTCTCACCCTATGCAAGACGGTCGCTCTCTCTCTCTCTCTCCCCCTCTCAAAACGTTCGACGAAAATGCGCAAAATGAACCCGCGCTCGGGTTTCCGCCTATTTTTCTTCCCTGTAGGGCATCGCTATTTGCGTCGCAAATGTGACGCAAATAGTGACGCCGCTACCTGCATCACTACCCGCCGTCGCTATACATTACAATCCTTGTAGTGATACATAGATATCATACAATGCTTTATGGATCTTAGAAATGAAACTTTTGTATGCAATTTTAGCACTAGGCACTAGTATCGGATGTATCTTTTGATCATAGTTATATATTACTCCGACCATTGGCATCATAGTCTTTTCCTCTAAAAAGGTATCACTATGAAGGATCATTGATGACTGTGCTATCCTAGCATCACTTTTTCTTCCTAATATTTCCTCTAACTCCCATGGATTTTTACTTACAAAGGCTATTCAACCAGGGGTACTTTCTTGTATAGTAGCCCAAAATCGAGCATGGTGTCACTTTTAAGGCAAAGGATATAATAGTCTTACCAAAAATCCCACTAAACCATTTAGGATGGGAAAAGTATCTTTTGGGTTATGGGGATTCCTTGGATTAATCGTCATGATAATGACCAAGGTTTTAATAAGCCTAATTCAACATTCACCACTTCAAGGCGGCACTCAATTAGAGACTAGAAATAACATGTCCCTTATAACTAAGGTTCAAAAATTGCCACTTATTAGTGGCCCACATCAAACTCACCACCTGCTTATCAGGATCTAAAATGGGCCCAACACTAGCTCTAGGGATCTAGACGGCGAGCCTCTTGTGCTGCTTACCAAACAACCCTCACGGCCTTGAGACTAGGAGCGTTTGGAGGTCCTACAATACTCTAAATAAATAACACATTTGTGTTTATTGTAGTCCAACATTTTGGCTTTTCCTAACTTCATAGAGGGAGTATCCAAACATACAGGTGATCAATATCTCAATTCACATACATAAAAAGCTCCTCCCAACAAAATATTGTGGCCCCTACGACTCTCCTACACCCCCCGAGGATTGGCCTCGAGATGCACCATCTTACACATAGAACACGAATCTAATAGAGTCCTCTCATAATATAAACATAATGACCTAGGAGACTGTATACATTCCTCATGCAGTAAATTTTTCCAAGATTTTAAACTAACCTATAACAAAGGAAAATGTTACACCCTCAACATCGGTTGTCACCCTCGATATAAAATTGCAATGGATCGAGAAATTTATATTTTGATATCATGTTTAAATTGCACATAGAAACTATATGGAATTTTATGCTCAAACAACTTATCTAAAAACCAACCCAACGTGAAGTCCACAAACAATATTTTCATGCTTTCTTTCTACCATGAGTCATGTGGCATTGCTAAGGAACAAGACACTAGGCTAACCCGTGCTATTAAACCTCTTAAAACTTATATAAACCATGGTCTATATGCTAAGATATATAAATAAATAATCAACTTAATCAAATATAATATGTAGAGAAAAATGAATGCAGCAAACATTACTAAATATATTTCAATTATTTACAACTATTTTCTCATCATATGCACTAAAACGATTTATAAAAAAATTAAATAAAGATCACTTACTTGAAAATGCGTATATGCACACGTTGTATTTCAAAAACAGAAAGTAGTTGACACTCGTTCATAGCCATTGAGGCTTCCTTTTCACTTTTTTGATCCATCCCTTGTATTCCATCATGAATTGACACCGATTCTCCCTCATTCTCTCAACCCATATGAACCACATTTATGGCGAGAGAGGAGGAGAGAGAAATACTAAATTGGATATTTTCATTCGATGCATTAAATTGCTTGCAGTCTAGAGTGATTGGGAGAGCAAAAATTTTGAAGAATCTATGGCCAAGACCATGGAACGTGATTTGCTCATCAATCAAAAAATCCCATTTTTTGGAGGATTTGAGGGATCACTGAGAAATGGCACATCCCCCCATTGGTCATGTTTTTTTGGCTTTCCACACTTGCCCCATCGACCTGATTGAGAGAAGTTATTGAAGCTATCAAGGACCATCTAAAGGAAGGAGTGCTAGGACCATCTAATGGAAGGAGTGCAAGGACCAAAGCAAGGTAAAATTCTCCTAATAAGGATTTTTTGTAGCAAAAGGATTAGGGGCACTTAATAATATGTTGTAGGAAAGGATTAGGGGCCCTTAATAAAATGATGATGATCTTTCCCACCATCTTCTTCTATCTCCCTATCTCTCTCTCTCTCTCTCTCTCTCTCTCCATGAGATGTGATTCAAAATAAAAATTGATAATCAATTGATAATGATTTTTCCCAAAAAAGGAAGCCTTAACCCCAAAGGGCTAAGGCTAATAGATAACCTTGGCCTCTATCCCTTCCTTGAGCGCTTGTTGAGACTCACACTTTTCTCAAACTTATCATTTCCATGTTTTGATCGACAAGTTTTAGTTTTTGACTTTGTAGATAGCCATGATGATAGGGAGTTGGACATACCAACACGTGATGAACACAATGATGATGTCAGCTTGAAGTACTAATTGCAACTTAGTTAACAAAGGGGTGACAAAAATGAGGTTGGTATGGTAAAAATAATGACAATGGATAGGGAGAAGGATAAAGATTTACCCTTAAGATTTTAAAATTTAAAGGTTTTATACCTTTGTTTTGGTGCTCCCCTCTTAAGCCTCCATTTGCACACCACTTTCTAGACTAGGGATATTACATCCTCTCCCCCTTAGAGGAATCAAGGAGGAATCTTAATGTCCTCATATAGAGAAGAATTTTCTATGGTAAATTATTATATCATGGTAGGAGCTATGGGTTAGGATCCACCACACTTTCACTAATTACACATAAGTACTCATTCTTCAAGATGAAACAATGAAATCAAAGACAAGTCCATTGCTATATTTTGTGATACAATGCCCATTCCAAGGTAATATTTATTAAAAGTATAAGGATTATTACATTCCATGAAGATCTTTCTAGGGTATCTATTCACCTTCAAGGATTTTAGTAGGCTCTAGGACTTTACCATTATTCGAAATTTCTTATTTAGGGAAGCCGAGTATTGAACCTATATGTCTTCCTTTTATTTTTGGTTTCTCATCTTCTTGATCCAATTCAAGGTAATCTCCTTAGATATACCCTAACTTATTGCAATGGAAGAACTGAAGATTGGGACATCTCTTTCGAATGTGACCTAACCTCGGGGGGTTCACTATATATGTATCCTCTATACAACGTTGTCGTCCTGTTGGGGGTTGAAGGTCTACCATTGGGGTTTAGAGCAGAAGAGGAGTGTGGGATTCAAGGTCTGGAGAAGGAGAATATATTGGGGTTTGATAAGATTTGGGTTTTAGAAATGACTTAGTCGAAGAAGAAGATATCAAGCTTTTTCTTTTTATTTAGCATACATGAATGGAATGAAAGACTTTGTCTTGATCACATCAAATGCATATGGGAATAATAAGCCATTACATTAGGGATAATGTCATATTTAATCCAAATGCATATTCCAAATGCAAGCTCAAATGGTTTCCATTTCATGAACATGAATGGATAACAACTCCAAGATACAAATATTTTGATGATAGACTCAAATACATTCAAGGCATAGATCAAAAGCTCATGAAATGCATTGATAACGCATAATTTTAACTTCAGCCCTATTTTAAAACAGTAATTTCCAGCCCATAATCAAGCTCCAAAAGTGTACCTAATCCCAAGAATAAGCTCCTCTAATCATTCACAAGTGAGAACAGTGGGATGCCCTATTTATGACTGGTTTTTTTAGTCCATAACAGCCCATACACCTTCAAAATCCTCCCCTTTGCTTGCCCCAAAGTCACTCAAGTACTTGGGTACAAGACGGGCTTCATTGGAACTTGAATAAGGTAAAATAATGAGAGAAGACGTACATAAGAGCAGGCTGAATACTTTTTCTCAGGTTTCCCCCTTTTATAGGATGTCATACCATTCATTTTTGTCATACCAAATGGACGGGTAAGAAGAGCTCTCACCTTCCTTGTTTGTATCTCCTTCTTCAACTCCAGATTGCCTTGAGTTTGCATGCTTTGGAGCATGCACCATAGCCCACAGCTCATCCACCATCTGCCACAAGTATGTAGGCCCATTTTTTGCGCCGAAAAATGCGGGCTGCATCCTGCTCAACTCCCACTTATCATTTTGACCATTTAGGTCACTTACAAGTCATTTTAGTCCATTATTTTAGGTCCCACATGAACCTAGTGGACTTTTGGCACTTTTCTTGATTTCCAACCAAAATTTCCTCTTGAACCAATGTGATTTAGCCTGCAAACTGTCAATTACTTCTAGCTGATCAAGTTGTGGGTTCCCATAGACTTAATTTTTATCAATATACATGATACAACTGAAAATTGTATGACAGTTACAAAAGGACTTATGAAACTAAGTGATTTCTAAGTTGGTTGTTGGGTAACAATGAATGGGTTATGTATGAAAATTACTCATATAAATCCTAGTAAAGTTCTTCTGTGATCATAAGAATTCTATGATTTATATTATGAATAATAAACTTTCTAACATTCACCCCCTCCTAACCTGTACATCCTTTGGCATGTGCCATTTCACAAAATTACATGTTAAGGAGGGTCTTCTTCTGACATATCTTCATTTTCATCCTCTAAGGCTTCTTCATCTTGCTTGTCTTCAAGTAGATGGCTCATATCCAAGTCATCAAGCTCATAAGTAGAAGACTCTCTTCGTTTGAAGAGCTTGATACGTTTACCAGCTATTGGTACCTTGACCATGGTCCCATCCATTTCAGCCAAATTATAAGTAGCATTATCATGTACTACTTTCACCATATATGGTCCAAACCATCACTTGGCTAACTTCCTATGAGCACTATATTGATTGTCCAGGCCGCTGTCATAGATAAGTAACCAATCATTCTCTTAAATAGCTCTTGGACGGAGTCGATGATGCTTGTCAAACCTCTTCTTATTCTTCAATCTTGCTGCCTTTAGCCTTTCAATGGCTGTCTTGACATCTTCTGGCCTTCTTTCAAGCTACCTTATGCGCAAAATCAACAGCTCTTCTCTATTTATGCCTTCATCCCAAGGCAAGATACTCCATGTGACAATAGACTCCTCAATAGGCATAATAGGTGGCTGCCCATATATTAGTTCAGCTGGCATATAACCTGTTACTGCACTATGGGTAGTTCTATCAGCCCATAATGCGAATGGAAGCATTCTAGGCCATTCTCTCATCTTTCCTCTACAATATTTCGCCAATGCTTTGAGAATTGGTTGATGACCTCTTTCACTCTTACCATTGCCTTCAGAATTGTAGGCTGATGTAAGAGATAACTTGATTCCCAATCAAGCAAATAAATGGTGAGCCTCATCGGCATCCAATTCTCCTCTATTAGCAGTTACTTTGGCAACACAGCCATACCTACAAAATAGGAAAGATAGGCTAAAGCCCATCTCTATGCTTAACCATAGAGTACATTTGACAAACATGACAAGACTCAACAAAATGCTCAATGTCTTTATACATGTTTTTCCACCAAAATTTCTCTTTTATTTTGGCAAAAGTGCCCCATATGCCTCTATGACTAGCCAATAGGCTTTCATGAAATTCTTGCATGACCCGTCTTTGAGCCTTCTTGTTTCCTAAGACACAAACAGGCGCCCCTCCTTTCTTTTTCGCATGCCTCCAAAGGTAGCCATCTTTGAGAAAGAAGCCATAAGCTTTTCTCTTGATTCTCTTGAACTCTTCATTAGTCCAATCTTTGTTCTTTGTCATAGTGCTTAGAAATTGGCCAATTTTTAGCCAATCACCTACATAATATTCTTCTTTAAAGTGCAAACAAACCATAACAAAACATTGAGCATGCTGTCTTTCAGCTGCCCACTGTCCTTCTATGGTTATCAATCACTTGGCTAAAAGCTGTACTAGTCATATTAATGCAATATGGGGAACGTTTGATAAGATGTTAACATAAAGAATCTTATTGTCTAGATGCAACCTCAAGCGCATGTTCCAAGTCCAACTCCTGCACTAAGTACAGCTGTGGTTCAAGAGAATAAGTTCCTTCTCAAAAAAATTAAGCCACCCGAGTTTGATGGCAAGGGAAGGACTGTTCAAGCCGACGCCAAGATCTGGATTGAGTCCATGGAGGACTATTTTGAGGCAGCATGAACTACACCTGCTAACCAAGCCATGCTCGCCAAACTTAAGCTTACAAGCAAAGCGAGACTTTGGTGGAAACATTGGTGCAGAGACCAAGCGATCTCGGAGGGGACAATCACTTGGGATAAGATTAAGAAAGCTGTGTGAGGGAGGTATCTGCCACCTGCCTACCGCACACAAAAGATGAATGAATTCTATGACTTGAAGCAGCTAGGATTATCCCTTGAAGCATATTATTCAAAGTTCGTTTCACTCCTAAAGTACGTGCCTCCAATGGATATGATGCAATAGGTGTCAAAATTCTGTGCTGGGTTGAATCAATCCACCCATAAACACCCAATTGGAATCCATGCACCCAACGGACCTACAAGATGCACTCATTCGAGCTGCTCCAATAATACAGGAGGTGTAGACCAAACCATGGAACAACAAGATTTGGCCTTACAAAGATCAGAATAAGGGTATGTCTAAGGGTCAGACTAAGAGAGCGCAGGTTCAGAATTAGGGACAAAGAAAGAAAGCTAGGGCCAATGCTGTCAACAACTTTGTTCCAGCACAAAGCAATGATCGCAACCCACGTTGCTTCCATTGCAATGAGCTCGGACACTTCAAGAGACAGTGTCCCAAGCTTAGCAGAGGACATCGCCAAGGACAATTTCAAGGTCAAAATAGGGCCGCTCATGGCCAAGGAACCACCGTTATCGCCAAAGGGAGAACCTCTAGTATTTTCAACAAAGAGTTGGACGATGAAGAAGATCCATCCATGGATGCTGACATTGAGAGGGCAACGGTTCACACCGCTCTTCACAAGAAGGGTCCGAATCGCCAATTCTCGGTGATTCAAACTCAATTAGATTAAGAAGGTAAAAGCTTCACAACCCAAATTGGCTGTGGCAGTACACATTCCTTCCTTTCATCAATCTATGCAAAAATATTAGGAATAGCCACAATAGACGCACCTACTTTACTTGTGGAATTAGAAAATGGTCATGAGGTCACTTGTACTAGGCAAACTGCTAAGGTGAAATTCCTACTGGGTGGAAAGCCAACTTTGGTGAGATTCAAGGTAATGAACCTAGGTGTCCATGAATGTTTACTTGGAATGGATTGGCTAATACCCAATGATGCCCACATCCACTGTGGGAAGGGCCAAGTCTCCTTCCGAAATTTTGAAGGGGAACTAGTCACGACTCAAGGAAAGGCTGATAAGCCAAAAATACAGTTGGAAAAATCAACACGGGTAATAAAAGGTGTTAGAAAGGACCTACCTATCTATCTGATTAAACTGAATAAGCTAGATCAGAATCACGAATCTGGGGAAGAACCTTCATGGTTAAAGGAATGGGCAGACGTATTTCTTGGAGATCTGACAGAACTACCTCCTCAAAGGGAAGTCGGCCACCACGAAATCAAACTTGTGCTTGGAGTTGCACCAGTCGCAAAGAGGCCGTATAAGATATCCATTCCAGAAGCTATCAAACTGAAAGAGCAACTCAAGCAATTGTTAAACCAAGGCTACATTTGTCCTAGCAGTTCACCATGGGGATCTCCAGTGTTGTTCCAAAAGAAGAAAGATGGAATGCTTCGCCTATGCATTGACTACAGAGGGTTGAATAAATCAACCATAAAAAATAAATACCCCATTCCAAGAATAGATGAATTACTTGACTGTCTTCAAGGAGCGAAGATCTTCTCAAAGATAGATCTCAAATCCATATATTATCAGATAAGGATCAAAGAAGAATATATCTCGAAGACTGCATTCAGTACAAGGTATGGACACTTCGAATTCCTTGTGATGTCATTCAGGCTAACGAATGCTCATGCTACCTTTAACTGGTTAATGCATGATATCTTTAGGCCCTATCTTGATGACTTTATACTCATCTTCTTTGACGATACCCTAGTCTACTCAAAATAGGAAAAGGATCATGAGCCCTAGCTTCTCATTGGTCTTGAAACAATGAGAACACACAAGCTTTATGCCAAGAAGAAGAAGTGCACATTTTTCAAGCGACAGATTGAGTATCTAGGATTCATTGTATCAGCGGAAGGAATTTCAGTAGATCCAGCTAAGGTCAGAGACATCCAACCTCTATCAAAGAAATACGAAGTTTTCTTGGGTTGACAGGGTGGTACATAATTTTCATCAAATATTATGCTTTGATTGCAGCACCTCTAAGTGATCTACTAAAGAAGCAAGCAGCAATTGTATGGTCACCTGTCAAACAAACCAGCTTTGCCAAACTAAAGCAAAGCTTAGTATCAGCACCCATCCTAAAACTTCCTGATCTTAGTAAGGAGTTTGAAGTAGTAAACTGATGCAAGCGCACTTGCTTTAGGATGTGTACTTATGCAAGAAGGTCATCCCCTAGCATATTCTTCAAGAAAATTGAAGAGCCATGAAAGGAATTATGCTACCCACGATCTGGAGTTGTTGGCCGTCATCCATGCCCTCAAACTTTGGAGACATTACTTGCTGGTAACAAATTTTCCTTAGTGATGGACCACAAGAGTCTTAAATGGATCTTCACCCAGAATGAGCTCAATATGAGGCAATGTCGATGGATCGAAGTGCTGGAAGAATATGATTTTGAGATCAAACATAGGCCTGGAAAAGAGAATGTAGTTGCCGATACACTCAGTCGCAAGGCATTCCTAAACTCTCTTATTTTGCAAGATCCATCAACAGCAAGATCTCTAGCCACAAAGGTATCAATGCCAAACAACCCAATTCTTGAGCTAGCTAAATAAGAGGCATATCATGACCCCGTCTATCAAAAAATGCTAAGGGAGATCCCCATCAAGGATCAAGACTAGAAGCTAAAGACAAAGTATCAAGAATTCTCTGTCAGTAGTGGACTTGTCTACTTTAGGACAACATTATGCATCCCTGCAGGCCAAACTCTCAAGGAGAAGATAACTCCCCTTTCTCAAGACATCCTGGATATGCCATGACCCTTAATGCAATTAGAAATAGCTATTATTGAGAAATAATCAAGGGTGACATTCTCAAATATGTCACGGAATGTTTGTCTTGTCAATGCATTAAGGCAGAACATGTCAAAATGCCTGGGAAATTGCAACCACTTGACATTCCCCAAATGAAATGGGAATTTATTAGTATGGAATTCATTGTTGGCCTACCCCAAGTTCAGGGAGGATATAACTCTATTATGGTTGTAGTAGATATGCTCACCAAAGCCACACATCTCATCCATGTCAAGACAAACTATAAAGCTTCAGACATCGAAAGATTATTCATCAATAAAATATTCAAACTGCATGGGTTACCCAGAAGAATCATTAGTGATCGTGACTCTCTATTCACATCACACTTCTAGAGCTCTATCTTTGAGGCTATTGGAACTCAACTAGTACAGCTTACCATCCTCAAACTAATGGCCAAACAGAACGAGTCAATCAAGTCATTGAAGATATGCTTAGAGCATATTGCAGTCACGAACCCAAAAAGTGGATTCAATATTTTCCACTGGCTGAGTTTGCCTACAATGCCTCTTACCAACAGAGTATTCAGATGACCCCTTTTCAAGCATTGTATGGGCATGATTGCCGTACCCCTTTGACCTTCTCAGACCCAACTTTGAGGGTAGAAGCGTCAAGGTAGATGCTGGAAGATATGGATGATCAAATCAACTCAATAAGACAAGACATTCAAGCTGCCAAGGATAGACAGAAGGCTTACGTTGACTTGAAACGACAAGACAAATCCTTCGTTGAAGGTGATATGGTCTTCATCCACGTATGCCCTAAAAAGAGTTCACTATCCTTGGGAGAGTACAAGAAGCTAAGTCCAAGGTATTGTGGACCTTATAAGATCACTAAGTGCCTAGGGCCTAATGCTTACAGACTATAGCTGCCCGCAACCCTAAAGATTCATAATGTATTCCACGTTAGCCTAGTGAAAAAGTATCTACCTAATCCAAATCATGTACTTGATGACCAACAAATTGTAATGCCTAGCCAAGGAATCCCTGAGCTACGGTCTGATAGAATCCTCGATGTTAGGGAGAGGCATTTGAGGTCAAGGACCTTGAGAGAATATCTCATCCAGTGGAAAGATTATCCCGAAGAGGGTGCCACCTGGATAAATGAAAATACTCTCAATCAACAATACCCCCAGGTCTTCTCCAGATGAAGACATCTCGATTCCTCTAAGGGGGAGTGAAGATGCTAGGGGGGCATGCAGCCCCCCACGTGGGAGGGGTGGCGGCCATGCCACCCTCCTCCCCCTCCTATAAAGGGGAGCTTCCCCCCTCCCTCGAGTACACAAAGCGCCTCTGCCCCTAGTCATCTGTAGCAAATCCTCCCCCCCCTCGTGCTCGTCACCTTCCCCCCCCTCCGTGCGGCAGCAACTGCGCCCTCCTGGGCTTCCGATAGCAGTACCCCCACCCCCTCTAGCTCGCGGCGAGCAACAGCGTCCCCCCCCTGGGGCTTCCATCAGAGATCCTCTCCCCCCCTGACCATGATCTGAGAAACCCCCCTGTGCTTAGCGAAGGAGAAAGTGAGGAAAAAAAAGGAGAAGAAGAGGGAGAGACAGAGAAGGAGAAGAAGACAGGAAGAAGAGGGAGAGAAGGAGAAGAAGAGAAGAAGAAGGAGAGAAAGAGGGAGAGAGAGAGAAGTAGAAGAAGAGAGGAAGAAGAGGGAGAGAAGGAGAAGAATAGAAGAAGAGGGAGAGTGAAAGAGACAAGACAAGAAGAGAAGAAGAGGAAGAGAGAGAGGACAAGAAGAGAAGAGGAAGAGAGAGAGGAGAAGAGAGAAGAAAAAGAAGGAGAAGAAGAAGAGGAAGAAGAAGAAGAGGAAGAGAGAGAAGGAGAAGAAGAGAAGAAAAGAAGAAGAAGAGGGAGAGAGAGAAGGAGAAGAAGAGAAAAAGAAGAAGAAGAGGAAGAAGAGAGAGAGAGAAGAAGAGAAGGAGATGGAGAGAGAGAAGGAGAAGAAGTGAAAAGAAGAAGAAGAGGGAGAGAGAGAGAAGGAGAAGAGAAGAAGAAGAAGAGGGAGAGAGAGAGTAGGAGAAGGAAAGAAGAAAAGAAGAAGAAGAGGGAGAGAGAGAGAAGGAGAAGAGGAGGAGGAGAAGAAGAAGAAGAAGAAGAAGAAGAAGAGAGAGAGAGAGAGAGAGAGACAGAGTTGGTGAGTAGAGAAGGTGTCGAGGGCTTTGTTTGAGAAGCCACCTTTCAAGCCCCCGCATCGGCGAAGGTCACCTTCTCACGACCTTTCCTTCCCGAGCGTGTCATCTTGAAGGCCTGTTAAGGTCTAGACTATCCAAACTCCACATGGTAAATGGCGTCCAAAAAGAGAGTTGCGGGAGGTGTAAGTGCCAAAGCTACCATTGGTACCGGTAATGCGGGAGAGGCGAGCGGGGTAACCAACACAACAAATGCCCCTACGATCATGAATCAAACCCAAGTTCTTTAGATATCCTGAGCTTTATACTTAATTTTTTATTATTTCTCGAGGAAGAAATAAAGGAGCAGCTACATGCATGGAACAAGAATGAGTCTTAGGGTTTTTTGTTTACTCTAAGTGCTAGGTTGCATGCATTAAATGGTAGAGTATGGAGTTCACATAAGTTTATATGCATGGAATGATAGCTTTTACACACATAGAATGATAAGGTTTTTACATTATTTCACATAAAATAATAGTCTTTAAACTACTTCAGTTCATGAATAGTCATTTAGAATTCATGCTTCGCAATCATGATTAAAAGAAACACATGAAATGTTCATTTCCGTTCGTAAGATGCAATTGCACCGATGGATAGAAACCTAGACTTTCATATACGCAAGTCACATGAGATCTGATGCATTAGGAATAAGTATTTGTTGCCAGGTATGAAGAGACTTAAAGGTTGTTTAGGATGTACAAATATACTAAACACACCATGTGCATGATGGGTGAGGATGATTGGAAAACTCTGCATAGTATCACACTAAGAGAGATGGAAGGGACGCATGCATCTAGACTATATCCTGAAGGCCTAGATGAAGAATCTTGTGTTACCAAGTGTGTTAATTGAACTTGGTTAGAACTGGAAGAATAAAAGACCCTTGGTTGGGTTGCAAATAAGGCATGTCCATTGCCTTGGTTGACTAGTTATGCTTGAGTTAGGGTTAAGATACCATAAGGTAAAACCCAAGGGAAAGAGAAAGTCAAAATAAGTTAACTTGCCAAGAACATTTACTTGCATGATCTTGTTTGGGATTATTTGGGATCTCGCCAAGTTGCGAATGGATGTTGGGAGCATCCAAGAAAAAGGAGTCACACCTTAGCTGTTCGTCATGCAAATGGCCTTCAAAATGTTCGTGATTGTACACTTAGATACATTATTTGTACTCCTTTTCTCAAGGAACTAATTCAAGGAAGAAAACTTAATGCTTCAGGTTAAAATCTTGGAGGGAGAGGCAGAAATAGTTACCTCCGACTATCCGCCTGGCCCTATCCAAGGGAGTTGTTAGCCGCATCAGGTATATGGACCTAACCCGCCGCGAGAGGTCTCTCCGTGGGTGCTGCTTGGAGCGAGAGGATGCTTGGGTGCTCGGGAAGGCTTTGGCTGTAAATTCCTTGCCTCTGGATCTCGCACAAGAGGCCGACATGACTCGAGATGGGATCTTGAGGCCCGTGTACTAGTCAACGGGCGAAACTTGGAGCAGCAATCTTGCAGATTGCTGGGATAGCCTTCGGGCATGATACTTGATGTACTCCGGGATTATGATAAATAAAGAGCAGATATTTGAGAAAAATGAACTTGCTTGATATTGTTTTTGTGTCAGTGCCTAAGTTACGTGAAGGAACCAATGATTAAATTGATTAATTAAGGAAGCTGCTTTTGCATGTCAAACAAAATGTGGTAGGTAATTAGGTAACTAAGCAAACTAAGGAAAGTGCGGTGGACGTGACTTGGGTTTGTCCTATGGAAGGGTGGTCTCGATTAGCTGGGAACTTTTCTGAAAAGGCGAGATAACGAGACTATGAAGACCTAGCATCAGTAGGGTTAGAATCCCCATTTATGTTGTTTTAGGGGAAAGGAATGGGACTATGCCTTATGGCAAAGAGGTTGAGCTTTGCATCTCTCTTGTTTTCCATTCTCCATGAACTAAGTGCAGCATGAATCCGCTTCGACTTTGCTGTTCCTACAAAAAGTGGTTCATCTGGAGCTCGACGCTAGCTACTTCCTAAAGACCTTGATGATTGGAAAGGAACCCTAACTTCAGGTCAATCCTAAGTGGGAATGGTCAAACACTTCCACTCGGGGCAGACTCGAAAAGACCTAGATCGCAAACCCTATGACATTCCTTGCGAGTGCCAAGCGGAGCTTTCTAGACCCTCTTCCTAATGGGCTACTAAGACGTGTCCCACAAGCGCATCAGCGGATACGTTACAGATTGAGGAACTAAGACTTACATTGCATTCTTGGCATTGAGCTTCATCTAAGAAAACTCTAGCTCATCGATCCACAACCGTTTCATTTTGCATGAAAAATTTGTATTTTATTCCTTTCTGGGCCACTTTTTTTCTTCAAAGACGAGTCCCAAACCCTTTTTTACACACCTGTGTATTGTTATATTTGTCTCTTCTTTTTATTTTGGTAGGCTTCTCTTACTGCATTACTACTAATAGGAACTCCTAGAACAATTGCCTAGTATGCTAGTAGAACAATTTCACTAGGGCTGTCTTCTAGAAATAGGTCTTTCAATGTTTGATAATGTCTTGAAAGGTGGTAGACAACTACTCGAACCTCCCCTAGATATACCTAATCTAACCCTAGAACTTCATGCATTGATTGCCAATCCCCAACAAAAGAACAATTCTCTCCAGGTACATAAACACATATAGCATAAAAGAACAATACTCATAAAGGAAGAACATCACTTGGACTTGGCCACAATAAGCTTCTCCGAAAGCAAGAGGCTCTCTCCAAGTCCTGTAAAAACTCTCTAGCACAGTACTAAAACAAAACCATTAACCACACCCGCACTAAACAAACACATGGCCCTCTTGGCCTAACGAAATGTGGCATTTCACTATAGAATAACTAGCCCTCTTGGTCTAATGAAATAATTCCTAAAATAACCATTCGGAAACGTACTGCTGAAACAAACCCTTGGTCCCAACATAACTCTACCAAAGCACAAGTCCGACCAAGGATAAGTGCTCCTCAGGTCCTACACTAAATGCATTAGATTATTGGCTAATCCCCTGCATAAATAACAAGGAGTGTTCGACAAATATGATGATACACAATCCTATACGTCCATGATAGAATAGGAATGTACTCAATTGCTACCTAACTGATAACCCAAACTAGCCATTGGCAGTTAAAATAGGACGTGTTAGGAATAAGGCCCCAAAGTAGTCCTAAGCTAATGTTAGAAGGTAATTATAAGAGCTCTCCTAGATCACAATTGAAAAAGACATCTTTGACAAAAGCATAATTGGCAAGGGAATCTGCAAAGTGATTCCACTATTGAGGAACTAGCAAGTAAGTCACCATCTCAAAAATATGCAACATATCCAAGGTTGCATGATGGTACATTCGTAAGATGGGATTGTGCACACAATAGGGCCCATTCAATTGATTGATCACTAACTGCGAGTCACCTTTGGCAAATAATTGGCGGATACCACCACATCGGTCTACATTTAGCCCCATAATCACAAGGCCTTGTATTTTGCCATATTAGTAAAAGAATGTCCTAGATATACTCCCATTTTTATAACAACCCTATGTCGAGATCATAATGACCACACCAATGCTCGCATGTTTAGCAAGCCCTCTAGAAGCTCCATATAAATATAAAGTATAGACCCAGTCTTCATTGATAGGACACGCCATACTAATGAGCTCACTCTTATAGATGATAATCAAAGTCAAGCTGAGAGAGAGGGTGTATAACATGTACAATCCCTCCTTCCTTGTGTTGAACTCAATAGGAATACTTGTAAGAATTCTTTGGCAACGGTGGCAGTAGACCTTAATATCCCACATGAAAGATCTGTCTTTCCATGAAATAACCTAATAATCTTTACTCTACTAGATTACTCAACCTTGGTGCTAATGCTACTCTAAATACAGATTCTCAAGATAAGGAATGATTCTTCCCATTCAATCATCTTGGTACCTATTGCAAGTTAAAGCTAAATCATCATGAAGGACCTACATAGACATTAAGGCCGACGTTAACTCTTACATGTAGTAAGGCTTTAAAGTTAACTTTATTTTTAAGCAGTACCCCTTGCAAATCTTCTAAAAAGCTTCCAGAGTCATTCTTTCCTTTACATACAATTTTATACAGCCCATCCCATTTGGGTTCTAGTTTACTAGGGAATACCTCATGACAAGTATCATAGTATAGTACCAACAGGCCCTTCACAAATTTATAATTCTTAGCCCAAAGGTCTTGAAGTGCTTTCATTCTCTTATTTCCTACCTCTTGTTGCAATAAATCTTGCAATTGAATTTCATCAAGATGTGCAAGAGAAATAAATCTTTCCTACAATGCTTCTGTCTCTTCCAATGAATGATTAAGAGCAAATTGCACAGTGGGCAACTCTATTTCCAATGGTAAAACACACTCTTCCCCATATACTAGCTTGAACGGGGTGTGGCCTGTAGCTCTCTTGAATGTTGTATTGTAAGCCCAAACTGCCACATATAATTTCTTATCCCAATCTCGCTTACTTTTTGACACTATCTTGGATAAGATCCCTACAATGTGTTTATTTGTACTCTCAACTTGACCATTTACTTGTGGATTATATAGGGCAGTTTTATTGTGTTTGTTGGGGGTAAAGGCACCTCCGCCTAGCTGCCTGCGTATTACTACACTGGCAGTCACCACCACTGCACACTACAGGTGGTGGACGCCCGTCGCCGTCACTTTATTCTTTATTCTTTTAGTGACAATTTGAATAAAGGAAGGCCCAGTCACACATTGTGACTATTGGAGTTCCCATTTCTTATCTCTCTTTCTTGCTCTTGCTCTCCCGCCATAGCTCTCGCGTGCAAGCTTCGATCCTTCTCACCTTTCAACTGGTATCATAGCTTGGCTTCCTAACTCTTGAGCTTGGCTCGTGACATTCTCAGCTTCCCATCGAATCCCCACTCGCATTGGGTCTCCTTCCTAGTAGCCATAGCTCATTCTCTTGAGCTCTCATCACTCCTCGGATTCCCGAGCTTCTTCCCAGCCTATTGAGGCACCATCAAGGCATTGACATTGAGGTATTGCTTCATTATTTTCAAAGATTTATTTTAGTCCACATGTCTAGGTAAACAGGGCATCCACCATTGAAGCTTCCAATCTTCATATCTCTTTGCCACTGGTTGTGGGCTGCTAGAGGCTTGTTCCAAGGCCTCTTTGGCTCATGTTTGAGCCCTCCAATCTCTCCAGACCTGCCACGTGGACCAACAAAAGAAGCAACATCATCACGCTGATCTACGCCTGATTTTGGACAGATTTCATTCAGCCACACACTAGTTACTTCAGCTCTAGCTCCAGCTTGGCATTAAGCACTTGTTTGGGTTCCATTTCAGGCGTTTTGCACATGTATTGATACTTGACATTGATCCTTTGAGATTAGGCATTGGTTTGGTGGCTGAAAATAGTGTTTCAGGACTGTTATAAATAGACTACAAACATTTGATGCTAGTGTTACATTCACAATTTATGCCTATGCTTGTTTGGGCATGACTACATAACCGGTTTGATGCCTATTGCATCCCAATTGATTGGGGGATTGAAGCTACATGTGATGCTATGATTTTGGACTGATTGTGGGGCTAGAAATACACAGTTTATAATAGTAAATGCATGCTGAATACTCTTGGGCTGAAGCTATATTTCATGCTTTGATATATGCCTATTGGTTCCGAGTGTATGTCTTGGATTATGCTATGATGTATTGATCATCAAGGGATGACTTTGAGCTTGTCATTGGATCCAGATGCTTTTAGAAGTGTGAGCTTATTTCACCCTGCACTTATTGACATTGGTCTATGCTTGACACTGGTCAGTGCTTTGACAGTTATATGCTCTTTCGGTACATGCTTACCCGACGCCTATGGCTTGATGCATTTGTCTTGGGACAGTATACCATGTACTTGTTGAGCTTTAGTGCTCTTTGAAGACTTGGATTGGATTCTCATTTGCTATTCTGAAATTTTGTATTGGATGTCATTTTGGTTGTCAGAGATCTTTATTGGGATGTATGTCTTGCTCATGGTTGCTACCTACAATTGCTTTGTAGCCATCATGCTCTTGGGATGCTATTGAGGCATTGTCTTGGTTTCCTGTCTTTGGTACTTTGACTTGATTTGATTGAGCTGTTGAGCTCATTTATCCGCCTTTTGTGCCAATGGGAGCATCTTGTATGCTTGATCGACATTGAGTAGGAGGTTTATGCTATTTGAGCATTTTGCAGATACTTGAGACTTTGGGATCTCTTACACTTAAATGTTGCATGGTTGATGCACTGATATCTTGGAGTTGCTTTTGACCTAAGCTTGGGCTTTGCACTCTTGTGAGCATACACCTACTGGTGTCAGGTCTTGCCAGTGTTATGTATACTTTGCCCTACTGTCCAGGGGGTATGCCTACTCTCACTGACGGATGCTTTGGTGACATGTTTGGGTGTTTGCTCAGGATCTTGATGACTATTTGGTGCTGATTTATGCCCGTTTATGGCTGGTCATGTCTTGGCTATCATTTATTGACTTGGTGCAGTGATTTGGTCAGCAATTGACTCTCACAATACCCTGCTGTCATTTATTACAGCAAGCATATAACTCCAGAGACTGACATGGATTTTTCATGCTGAAATATTTTGAAATGATATACTTTCACTAGTACTTGGTGGGCAACAGCTTTGGTTACACTTTTCTTGCCATTTTCTCTCGATTTTGGTGATTTTTTGGTCATTTTCTGTAGTAAAAAGCAAGCATTTTTTAATTGTCTGCAGTCTTCTAGCCTGCATTATGGTGAGTTCATCCACTGATCATGCTATTTTCAACATCACTAAGCTTGATGGTAGGAATTACTCTTATTGGAAGAGCCATATTTGCCAGCTGTTGGTGCAGAAATCGCATATCAAATCATTGAGGTTGAGCGGACAACCGCTTGCAACTATGCCAGATGAGGAATGGCTTGAGCTTGATGAGTTATGCAAGTCCACTATTGTATTATCTCTCACAGAACAGATTCATTACAATGTATTTGAGGAAGAATAGAGTGCATGGAAGTTGTGGGATAAAATCAAGAATCTCTATGACAAGAAAAGTCCAGCGAGTCAGATGTATTGGCTGAAGTAGCTTATGGATCTGCGCATGAAGGAGAATGTGACTATGTGTGCTCACTTGAGCCAGTTCCATGCTATACTCAAGAACTTGACTTCGCAAGACATCACTTTTGCAAAGGTTGTCACTCCTCTTTTCTTGCTTGGTACTCTTAATGAGTCACGGGATGTATTTCACACTGCATTATGTGCCTCTACTGCTACCTTGAAATTATTTGATGTTGAGAGTTCTCTTCGGCAAGAAGAGGTTAACCCTAAGAATTTGGATGCCTCTTGTGTATCGCATGCTATGACAGTTAGAGGCAGGAATGATGGATATGGAAAGCATGGTAGTGGCAGTGGCCGTGGACAGGATTCTCAAAAATCTTGGTCCAAAGTCTCATGGGAAGTCACATTGCAAATCCCGTGGCAGGAATGCAGATGTTACTTGTCACCATTGTGGGAAAAATGGCCATATTAGGCCACAATGCCATGAACTGCATAATGAAAGACGCAAAGATAAGGGGAAAGACAAAGTGCACGATAAGTCTTTTGATCGCAGCATAGTGCCTGCAAAGTCTAGTGTTAAAATTGAAGAGATCAATGTTATGCAGCGTGAGAATATTGATGATGATTATATCCTTGCAGCTTCTTTTAGTGCTTCGCAGATGACAGAGATACACTCTATGTATGCATAGTGTTGGCTCTTGGACTCAGGTGTCCTTTCATGTGACACCTTGCCGAGAGTGGTTTCATCCATACCGTATTATTTCGGGCTCTGTGCGCTTGGGTAATGACAGGTCTCTTGATATTGTGGGCGTTGGTGATGTTAGGCTGCAGTTTCCTTCTGGCAGGAGTTTTGTTATGCAAGATGTATGTCATGTACCTGTTTTGACACGCAGTCTCATGTCAGCTGGACAGCTTGATGACGCAGGTTATCATGTATCTTTTGGAGACTCTGCATGGAGGATTACTCGTGGCAGACTTGTGATTGCGAGAGGTGCCAAGGCTAGCAGCCTCTATCCCTTGATTGTATCCGCTTCTTCCCTTGATCATGTTTTTTTATGGGTTCTATCCCACATGTATCTCTTTGGCATGCTTGTTTGGGCCATATGTCTTTGAAGGGAATGAAAATGCTTTCTGGTTTGCAGTACTTACCGCCCCTTGATTATGCATGTTTTGATTCATGTGAGCATTGTCTTTATGGCTGGCAGACTAGGTCTACGCATGAGAAGTCTGGTAGGCCACACATGAGTGAGCCCTTGGTATTGGTACATTCGAATGTTTGTGGGCCCATGCCTTGTCAGTCTATGGGTGGTGCAAAGTATTTTGTTACTTTCATAGATGATTTTTCACGAAAAGTTTGGGCTTATCCCATTAAGCTGAAATCCAATGTCTTGGCTGTGTTTTAGAGATGGCTTACATTGGTTGAGAACCAGTCTGGGTATAGGCTAAAATGCCTAAGGACAGATAATGGGGCTGAGTATGTCTCACGTGCTTTTGAGTAGTTATGTGATGAGAGGGGTATTAAGCGTCAGTTGACCGCCCCCTACACCCCCCCCAAGAATGGTTTGGCTGAGCGGATGAATAGAACCATCCAAGAGCGTGTACACAGTATGCTTAGCCATGCAGGCCTACCACAGAGCTTTTGGGTTGAGGCAGTTAGTACAGCTGTGCATATCATAAACAGATCACCTTCGAGTGGCTTGGATTTTCAGGTTGCAGAGGAGATATGGACTGGAAAACCTCCCTCTTATACGCATCTCCGTGTCTTTGGATGTGAGGCATTTTGCCATGTATCCAAGGATAAGAGAAGTAAGCTAGATCTTAAGAGTATCTAAGAGCAGAGTTTTGATACCGAGAAGTGCTTAAAAATAGCCAAAAATTACGAATATCAAGGGAAAAATATTCAACGTTGAAGGCGGCAGCTCCAGCTAGGACAATTTTAAGCACCAAGTGAAATACGACTCTTAAAAGGCGCCCGAGTGATACTTGTTGATTTTTGATAATTTTTTGACTTCCGTACGGGTTGTCAGGAGTTACCGGCCCATGCGGGATGTCAAGCCGCATACGCAAAAATTTACAGCACTCAATTTGGACACCGGACGGGGAAATGGCCAAGGAAATGGGCAAGATTTGAAAGGGTGGACTTATTTTTTGCCAAATGGTCATGACCTTTGGGGCCTTGGGCAACTTTTAATGTAGCATCAAATCGTGGACATTTGGGAGATGAAGAAAACGTGGAAAATGGATGCCAAGATCTCGCCGAATATTGTGCCCCATGTTGATGAGGGTGATCTCATCAGGCTGTGAGCAACCGCCCAAGTGACTATGGGGCTTGCCTACCCTCTGCCTGCTGATCATATTGCCACCTCTCACTCGTGCAATGATGTCGTGGATGGAGATTTCTGATTTTATTCTTTCTCTCTCCTCCCTCTCTCTCCCTTAAGGGGTTGTTCTTGTGTGGAAGAAGACAACGAAGAATGATGAAGGAAAGCTTATCCGGATTAGACCGGATTGCTTCCGGATGGATGAAGACATAAAGAGTGCTATTTTTGAAGATGCTGAGCACTAAATACATGCTAGAAATCAATCCCATAATCAATACCACGAAACCGAGACCTGAAAATAAGCGGTAATGCTATTTTTACAAAAAAAAAATGTCTTTTCATGCTATTTGCTTTATAAAACCTCGTTCATATGGGATGAAAGTTCTTTATGATATTCCTTGCCATGAGTTTCAACTATTTGCAACTTGAAAATAAAAAAATATGAGGCTACATGGCCAAAATTAGTGTCAAAATACATGAAAAACACGCGTTTTAACGGTAAAATTGGGTTTTTTGCTATATAAATGAGAAATATTATATGTCACACCAACTAAATCTGAGTTTTTGCTATCAATGAACCTAAAAGCCACAGCCCACAATCAACTTTCATTTTCAGTCATTTTTTAAATTAAAGAAAATTACGAAAAAATGGGTTTAAAATTAGGAAAAAATGGAAAATGGATTGAGGAAAATTAGGGAAAATTATATTTATGTTTGTGCAATGTATAACGATGGCAAAGCACGAGGTTGGCCTCGGTTTGTCCCCGTTTCTATGTTTTGTGCGTATTTATTGTTCTTTTAAAAGGGAAAAATGCATAGAAACCCTATCTAACTTATCAATGATACAAAATGCTAAGAGTTGGATGAAGAGGGGTTGAAACACTGAAAGATAGAGAAAAGATTTGATTTATGCATTGCACTTGGCATATAGGAACCGGTTTAAATAAAGAGGATGGTAGCATGAGCATATGGCTCAGTGCCTCCTTTCAACGCAGCATGTGTTAGTGAAATTCATGGAAAGAATGCTTTATGCAACATGCACAATGCTGATCCTTCTTTTATCTAAGCACATAACCATACACGATTTGCATTAAGCATAATAATTAAAAGGTATCAGAAAAACCTCTTGGATGCATGGCACCTATCTTCCTTAGGTTGTGACCAACGATGAGCATGAGAGATGTCCTAAGCTGTAGGTTAGTCATTGGGTCCTAAGGGGAAAGTGTAGTGAGAAATGGTACATCCTAGAACGTAAGATATTGGTACCTTGAGAGGAGTATGTGTTATATGTTTAGCAGTGTATCAAAGGGCCAATCCCTGCGATGTAGGAGAGTTGCAGTGGGGCTCCGACTATTAGTCGGTGGAGTGCCTCCTATGTGCGTGTGACGAGGTGTTATGCCTATGTCCTTTGGGTTCTCCCTCTGAGGAGTTTAAAGGAAACGTTGGAATATAAACTATAAACACATAGATTAAGCTTTAGGGCAGTTTGTCATTTAGCATTAGATTGACGCTCCTGGTCCACGAGGCAGTGAGGGTGTTTGTGTGTCATGAGCATGAGGTACGGCTAGTGCCATAGCCAGTGCCGGCCCATTTTAGGTCCATCAGTGGTGCATCTATCGGGAGCTGCCTATAAGTGGTGATTTTCAGATCTAGGGTTTCTAGGGACCAAAAGGAAGTTGGTTTATGTCCTCTGACAAGGACCGTCAAGTCAAAATCCAAAAAGCAGAACGTGCTGAGAGGGCTGGACGGCAGTTAGAGATCGTAAGTTGTTATTCTCCTCAAAGAAGTAGCCCAGTACGTATAAGAGGTAGTGGTCTTAGTAACCCAACTGCTCTATATAGTCCGTTAGGTGTAGGAGGAAGCGTAAGTTCTTCCTTTCCTCCACCAAGTCTACCCATTTCAAGTGGGGGGGGGGGGGGGGGGGGGGGGTGAATTCACCCGTTCAAGCTCCTATTGCTAATCCGATTTTCGCCATGGCACAACCAGTTGCAATTCCTGCAGAAACACCGGATTTACCAGCCTTAGGAGTTCCCTTGCCCATTTTTAATGGGTTAGCAGAAGAGGATACAGAATTTCACATTTGTGAATTTCAAAGATTGATGTTCAATTATCGCATCCAAGATGAGGGACATCTTATGATGTTCTTCAATATGACGTTAAAAGGAAGAGCTGCAGTATGGTATCACAGCATAGATTCTGGGGCCATAACCACAATTGATCAATTCTATGCAGCTTTTCGAGGAGAATATGCCCCCGAAAGAGGTGGCCAATATTGGTTGCGTGTCTTGAATGTAACACGCCAAGATCCTCATGAGAATATGAAAGCATATGTCAAGAAGTTGAAGGAAGTATTTCGTAAGTTACAAACTTACATTCCCATTCCGCCGCCGGCCCAATTGCAATACTTTTTGCATGGGTTGGATTTTAATATCCAAGTACAATTGAGCAATGTGGCCTTGGCAGATATAAACACCACTATTACGCGGGCAGAGGGAGTAGAAGCACGATTACAAACAGCCTACTCCTCCCGAATGAATGTTAATGCGGGTTTAGTACCTGGCGGCAATCCATCATTGATGAATGGAAGTCAAGGGATGCCTATGACTAACCCTAATGGGAGAGGGAGTGTGGTTCAGAATATACCTTTGCTGCTAGCTCCTCCCAGTGTGACTATGCCTATGGCAAGTCAGTTGGCTCCACCAAATGTTGGAAGCCAAGTTTCGAACCCCAACGTTGTTCCTGTGGGTCAACAGCCAATGCCAAATCAGAGTGTTAGGCCAATGGAACGACGGGTTGATGATCGAGGCTACGAGTCGAGTGCATCTAATGTCCTTGGCAAAGTTAAGGACATGATGAATCATTATGCGGACATGATTTCCGAACAATATCGGCAAATAGCTGTCGACGTTAATTTCTTGAAGAAGCAACAAAATTTGATAGGGAGTCAACGCCCTGAAGAGGCTGGACCCTCAAGATTCAGTTGTAAGTGGTGTGGTGGACAACATTTCCCTAGAAACTGTCCAAATGTGAAATGTGACATTTGTGGGAAGTCAGGCCATTTAGCTGCTACCTGTTGGAGTAAGATTAGCTCCCTCCAACACAGGAGTAAACATCCAGGCCCTGTTAATCATAGAGCGCAAGGAAATAACTTGCAGCAGAATGATGCACCAAGACAAATATTGCAAAGGGGAAAAACAACTATAGAAGAGTTGCCACAAGGCAACGGAGTCAGCCTTATTGAGGCTGTACGAGTTAATGATGCTAAAACCTCTAACTTAAGAGCCGTGACAAGAAGCCAAAAGGCTAAAGAGGTCGACAAAGATAATACCAAACCGGTTGAGGCAAACCCTAAACAAGGGGATAAGGGGACGCAAGTCTAGAATCCTAGCATGGAAGGGGGACCGCTAAGGCCGGTTGACAGAAAAGTTGATCCTAAGAAGGATGAGGAAGTGCCAAGAAAGAAGGCAAGAGCTAAGAAAGAAGCACCAAAATTGGTCCAAATACCAAAAGAGAGGATGGTTTGGCGAGAAAAGAGAGCTTTGGCTACTTATCATGACTTTGATTTAGCAAGTTCTCTTTGTGAAGTCAAACCACATGTGAACCTCTTGCAATTGATTAAATTATCTCTAGGAGTACGCAAGGAATTCAAGAAGATCCTGCGTATTGGGTATATTGTAGAACCTTTGGGCATAGCACGAGTAGGGGAAGATTGGTTTGACCATGTTGAAAAGAACTGCCCTAGGGTTCCAGCTTATGTGGATGGAATATTGGTGGAACATGCCATTGTAGACACTGGATCCTCCACCAATATCATGAGTTCATAGTTGATGGAGAGGTTGGGTCTAAGCATCAAAAAAGATAGCTCCACCGTCCTTAGTATGACTGATGATAGTCTAAGACAACCAGAAGGTTGCGTCACTAGAGTCCATGTTACAGTTGCGAGTGTAGAATGCTTCTTGGACTTTAGGGTAATAAGATTTGCAAAATGTCCTAGCTATCGAGTTTTGCTAGGTAGGCCTTGGATCTTACAAACAGACTGTCAAGTCGATATACCCACCGGTCGTGTGGTTCTAGGTAGAGGTGCCAATCGAGTAGTAGTCGATGCTTACCATGAGTCTCCTCAGAGTGAGAGAGCTCCTTAATCTTCTACTGAATTGGAAACAGCAGATGATCCATCTGGTAGTGAGACATCATCCAGCGATGAATCTAAAGAGGGGTCCACTATAGAGGATATCTATCAGATAACTCTAAATGAGCCGATAGAGCCACAAGATAGGATAAGAGACGCGGATGTGATTGAGTTGGACCTTGGCACACCGAATGATTCGCGGCAATTAAGTTAGGTTCCATGCTCAGTTCAGTAGAAAGGAAGGACTATGTGTTCATGATTCAAGAATTCCATGACATCTTTGCTTGGAGTTATGATGAGCTGAGAGGCATTCCTCCTAGCCTGGTTGTTCATACTATTCCTATAAAAGAAGGCAGTCGTGCTGTGCATCAGAAGGTAAGGCAGATGCCTTTTGAATTGAGGGACAGGCTGTTTGAGGAGTTACAGAAGTTATGGAAAGCTGGTTTAATCTTCCCTGTACAACATACAGAATGGTGTTCACCAGTTGTTATCACAAAGAAGAAAAACAACCAGATCGGACTATGTGTAGATTTTAGAGAGCTGAATAAGCAGACAGTTAAGGATTACTACCAGTTGCCATTTATTGACGAAATTTTGGATCAATTAACGGGTAGGGAAATATATTCATTCATGGATTGCTTTGCGGGATATAACCAGATGGCAATTGCAAAAGAGGACAAGTTGAAAATAACTTTTATTACTATCTTTGGTACTTTTGCGTACCATGTGATGGCCTTTGGTTTGTGCAATGCACCTGGATCATGGCAACAAACAGCAGACAAGACCTTTGGTGACATCTCCCCAGATGAGTTGAAAGTGTTTATCGATGACCTGGGGGCAGCCACTGTAAGGGAGAGGATGTTGATTATTTTAAGAAAATGCTTTGAGCACTACAAACAATTTTGTATCGCTCTTAACCCACGGAAGTGTGTTTTTGGAGTGCCTTATGGGCTATTGCTAGGCCATGTGGTCGGCTCAGTAGGAATCGCAACTGACCCTGAAAAGATCAAGGTCATAGTTGCTATGAGTCCACCACACACTCCAAAAGAGGTTCATAGCTTTCTATCATCGATAGGTACTATCGAAGGTTTATCAATGCCTTGGCTGAAAGAACATTGCCATTCAACGAACTTATTATCCTTTAGCTGTCTACTTGAATGGAGCGACCCTTGTAAGGTAGCTTTTGAGGATGTGAAACAAGAGCTAGTAACAGCACCTGTTCTAAAAGCACCTAAAAGAGGTGAGGTATTCTATATGTTTTTAGCAACCACCATGCATAGTATAAGCTGCTGTTTAGCTCAAATCTGGGAGGAAAAGTGGTATAATCTGATAGCATTTTCTAGTCGAAAATTGGGCATTTCAGAGATCAATTATACCTACATGGAGAAGTTGTGTCTTGCGATGGTCTTTGAGACCAAGAAATTCAAGCACTACATCCTCTACGAAAAGGTAGTGTTCTATACGAAGGCGGAAGGGTTGAGATTTCTTATGAACAAGCTGCAGCTGCCTGATCGTCTGGCAAAATGGTTAATTACTTTGCAGGAGTTCGATTATAAGATTAAGAGTAAGCCATTGAGGTTGCAGGGTATTGTGGAATGCCTTGTGGATTTCGGCGAGCCGAAAGAGACTTTGGTTGAAGGAAGTGATATTGAAGAAATGTTTAAAATTGATATAGCTTCTATCCCATTTTGCTATGCTGCTATCACGCATTATCTATCAACGGGAGAGACTGGAGCTGGTTTATCAAAATCTGAAAAGAGGAAAATCAGACAATAGGCTTTGAAGTTTTTCTTGATCGCAAGAACACTATATCAATAGGGTGTTGATGATATGTATCGCCGATGTGTGATGCCTGACAAGGTTCCTTTCATCTTGGAAGAGTGCCATGACTCTGCATGTGGAGGGCACTTCGCTGGACGGTTGACGACGCAGAAAGCTTTACGAGCTGGATATTGGTGGCCGTCCATCTTCCAAGATTCCTTTGAGTATGTGAAGAGATGTGATACCTATCAAAGACATGACAGTAGAGAGAATAGGAAATGCCCACTTACGTCTATAGGAAGGATAGCCATGATAGACGTAAGTAATAGGTAGTAGATGACGAAGTCCTATTACTTCGTCATCTACTACCTAGAAGAGATACATTATAGGAGCAACTGATTATTTCACAAAATGTTTAGAAGCACGGGCAACGAGGCAAGACAATGCAAAAAAGACTGCAAGTTTCCTTTTAGAGCAGATCATCTGCCGTTTTGGTCCACCGAAAGAATTAGTGTCAGACCGTGGAACCCATTTTTTGAACAAAGTGATTAAAAGCTTGACTGAGGCTTGGCAATTCAAGAACAATAAAACGACCCCTTATAATCCGCAAGCAAACGGGCAAGTTGAAAGTACTAATAAACAGCTTGTGGGTATCTTGTCTAAAATAGTCTCTGAGAAGAAACGGGACTGGGACAGGAAGTTGTATGTGGCAGTATGGGCGTACAATACAATGTTCAAGCGAGCTACCAGCCATACTCCATTTAAATTAGTTTATGGGGAAGAGTGTGTGTTACCCCTTGAGATTAAATTGCCAACCATACGGTTTGCAATTAACCATTCTTTGGGAGATGAGGATTCCCTTTTTGAACGTTTCACGACCATAGCCCATCTGGATAAACTGAAGTTGCAGAGCTTATTACACTAGGAGGTGGCTAAACGTCGGATGAAGCAGTTGCATGACCTTAAAGTGAAGAAATATACCTTTAAAAAAGGGCAATTAGTTATGTATTATGATGCGCGTAGGGAGCTGTTTCCAGGGAAGCTAGAACCTAAATGGGATGACCCCTACAAGATTGTTAGGTTAGGGAAAAATAGGTCTACGGCTCTATTAGATGATTTACAGGGAGTCGAGTTTAAAAATAAGGTTAATCTTAATAATATTAAACCTTATTATTTCTAAGTATGCTAATACAAAGAAAATGCATTATAGGTCCATGCTGGGGATGATTTGAGACCTGCAAAAGAGCTTAAAGATGGTTGATGGGTCGGTTCATTCCTTATTTGGAGCACCCATATCTGGAGCAGAGATACCATCAAAGGAAACTCATCTGGTGGAGCAAAGGATACAAAGTGATTGAGCAAGAAGACGAGACCTTTGTGTGGGAGATCAAGGTCTTTTGCCATCACTGCTTACGATTGTTGACAAGTATCCCTGTTGAGTTCAATGAAGAAGGTGGGATGAAGCCGTCAGTTCATCCTCTCAACATGCTAAACTTTGATTACCATAATTACGAATAGAGGAATTTGAGATGGCAGGCTGTGTAAACCCATTGTGGACGTACACATTAATTTTGACGAAGCGTCCAGGGGCCCTAATAAGAAAGGGAGTGTTGGAGTAGTAATCCAAGATCCCCGACGTAGAGTTACGATGAAGTTAGCTGCTTATCTCGGGGTAGGATTCACTAATAATATGGCGGAGTATAAAGCCTTGATTATGGGACTGCATATTGCCAAACAAGGTGGTATTCGGCAGTTGTTAGTGAAAGGAGATTCGCAGTTGATCCTGAATCAACTAGATGGGACATACACAGTGCGGAATCCCATTCTTTGTATGTATCATCGAACTACGATGACCCTACTTGAAGAGTTTGAGAGAGTGTCTTTTCAGCTGATTCCATGTTACTGGAATCAGTTTGCGGATTCACTGGCAAATCTTTTATGAAGAAGACCTCTTCTTCAATTGTGGTCCTAGTTTGGATATTGTTATCAATGATGAAACAGGACCCGGTGGCTTGTGGGGAATGTTATCAGAGCATGCAATATATGGTAGACGATGGTTGATATGGGTGATGCAAAGAGTAGCTGAGACCAATCTACCGTTGTTATCCTGGACCCATAGGTTGATTAGACAACATGTTATGCGTATGGCTCTTGCTATATATGCAGGAGGGATGGGTCATAACCTTATGCATTTAGTTTAGGGCTGCGAGCCCTATGGTCTTCCTCCTTGGAAAGGGGCATGTTATTGTATATTTGTGCTATTTCGGGGAAGGATGTGTAGGTACTCTTCTGTTTGATCTCGTTAGGCCAAGAGGGCCCGTTTTGCGAGGTGTTACTGTTTTATTTCATTAGGCCAAGAGGGCCAGTTGTCTGTTTAGTGCAGGTACGATTAATGGTTTCTTGTTTTAGTTCTGTGCTAGACAAGTTCGGAAGAAGAGCTTGGAAGGAGCCTTTTGTTGCGCGGACGCTTCTTGTGGCCCTCTCCAAGTGATATCTCTCCTTTATGAGTACCGTGTTTTATGCTATTTATGTCTGTGTACTTGTTAAGGGGTTTTCTTTTCTTGTTGGGGACCGGAGTCCAAGGCATGAAGTCCCGAGGTTTAGGTTAGGTATGATTGAGGGAGGTCTGAGTAGTCGTTGCCTCCTCTAAAGACATTGCTAGACATCACAAGACCTGTTTTAGAAGGTAGTCCTAGTGACCCTGTTCTACTAGCCTACTAGGCAGTCGTTCTAGGAGTTCTTGTTAGTTGTGAGGCAGTTAGAGAAGCCTGCCAGAAGAAAATAATGATGATGAAAAGAAACTCTGAATATCTCACAAGATAATAAATATATACAAAGGTGTGTAAAAAGGGGTTCTATCCCTATAAAAATAGAAAAGAAAAGAAAGGAAAATTTAGAAGCAGTTGATCATCGCCTTGCGAAGTCCTGGTAGGTTCCTGGGGACGAGTCCCAGGGCCGATGCCTTGTCTTCCTAAGGGTGGCTTCTTACTGGGAAAAAAGAAGTAAGGACGGTTGGAGCCAAAATAAAAATGAGCGTCAGAAAAGGATTGAGTGTCGCCTTGCGAGGGCTTGGTAGGTTCTTGGGTACCGAGACAGGACCTGAGGCCGATGCCCTGTTCTCCTTGGGTCACTACGCTCAGCTCCCTCCTTTTTACATGCTCGAGTATGGAAGAAATAAAAACCCTAACCAAAAGAAATGTGCTAAAAGAAAATACTTCTTGATCAGGCTATAGAAGTCCTTGTCTAGTAGGAGCTCCCGGTGGTGTTGTCCTTAGTTAGGTAGGTAGTTCAGACCACCACTTAGGGCACCCTCTTTGATAGTTCTTTTTCGTTTGGCCGTGTTGGCGCAGTTGGTTAGTGACTAGCTTTGGACCTTCTATCTTATTATGCTAGGCATATTCCTTGTGGATGTCATGCCTTGGTTTTGTCAGGGGGTAGGATGAGCATTGTGCTGTGTTTAGTGTGTATCTCTTTTGTATCAGCTTGATACTTCCTTTGGTTGTTTTATGCAGATCTACTGTGGGATTGGATGGGCTGAGTCGCCCTATCCCATGGTTGCCAATGAGAGCAGAGTTTTGATGCCGAGAAGTGCTTAAAAATAGCCAAAATTACGAATATTAATGGAAAAATATTCAACATCAAAGGCGGTGGCTACAGCTAGGACGATTTTAAGCACCAAGTGAAATATGACTCTTAAAAGGCGCCCGAGCGACACTTGTTGATTTTTGATAATTTTTGAAACTGTTGTGCGGGTTGTTAGGAGTTATTGACCAATGTGGGATGTCAAGTTGGACACACAAAAATTTACAGCTTTCGATTTGGACACCAGATGGGGAAATGGCCAAGGAAATGGGCAAGATTTGAAAGGGTGGACTTATTTTTTGCCAAATGGTCATGACCTTTGGGGCCTTGTGCAACTTTTAATGTAGCATCAAATCGTGGACATTTGGAAGATGAAGAAAACGTGGAAAATGGACACCAAGATCTCACCGAAAATTGCGCCCCATGTTGATCAGGGTGATCATCTGGCTGTGAGCAACCCCCCCAAGTGACTATGGGGCTTACCTACCCTCTGCTTGCTGATCATATCACCACCTCTCGCTCGTGCAATGATGGCCTAGATAGAGATTTCTGATTTTAGTCTTTCTCTCTCCTCCCTCTCTCCCTTAAGGGGTTGTTCTTGTGTGGAAGAAGACAATGAAGAATGATGGAGGAAAGCTTGTCCGGATTAGACCGGATTGCTTCCGGATGGATGAAGACATGAAGAGTGATGTTTTTGAAGATGATGAGCATTAAATGCATGCTAGAAATCAGTCCTGTAATCAAGACCAAGAAACCGAGACCTGAAAATAAGCGGTAATGCTATTTTTACAAAGAAAAATGATCTTTTCATGCTATTTGCTTTATAAAACCTTGTTCATATGGGATGAAAGTTCTTTATGATATTGCTTGCCATGAGTTTCAATTTCTTGCAACCTAAAAATAAAAAAATATAAGGCTATATGGCCGAAATTAGTGTCAAAATACATGAAAAATACGCGTTTTAATGGTAAAATTGGGTTTTTTGCTATATAAATGAGAAATATGATATGTCACACCAACTAAATCTGAGTTTTTGCTATCAATGAACCTAAAAGCCACAGCCCACAATCAACTTTCATTTTCAGTCATTTTTTAAATTAAAGAAACTTACAAAAAAATGGAAAAAATGGGTTGAGGAAAATTAGGGAAAATTATATTTATGTTTGTGCAATGTATAACGATGGCAAAGCACAAGGTTGGCCTCGGTTTGTCCCCGTTTCTATGTTTTGTGCGTATTTATTGTTCTTTTAAAAGGGAAAAATGCATAGAAACCCTATCTAACTGATCAATGATACAAAATGCTAAGAGTTGGATGAAGAGGGACTGAAACACTAAAGATAGAGAAAAGATTTTATTTATGCATTGCACTTGGCATATAGGAACCGGTTTAAATAAAGAGGATGGTAGCATGAGCATATAGCTCGGTGCCTCCTTTCAACGCAGCACGCGTTAGTGAAATTCATGGAAAGAATGCTTTATGGACCATACACGATGCTCATCTTTCTTTTTTCTGAGCACATAACCATACATGATTTGCATTAAGCATAATAATTAAAGGTATCAGAAAAACCTCGTAGATGCATGGCACCTGTCTTCCTTAGGTTATGACCAACGATGAGCGTGAGAGGATGTCCTAAGCTGTAGGTTAGTCGTTGGGTCCTAAGGGGAAAGTGTAGTGAGGAATGGTACATTCTGGAACGTAAGATATTGGTACCTTGAGAGGAGTATGTGTTATATGTTTAGCAGCACATCAAAGATCCAATCCCTGCGATGTAGGAGAGTTGCAGTGGGGCTCCGACTATTAGTCGGTGGAGTGCCTCCTATGTGCGTGTGACGAGGCGTTATGCCTATGTACTTTGGGTTCTCCCTCTGAGGAGTTTAAAGGAAACGTTGGAATATAAACTATAAACACATAGATTAAGCTTTAGGGCAGTTTGTCCTTTAGCATTAGATTGACGCTCCTGGTCCACGAGGCCGTGAGGGTGTTTGTGTATCATGAGCATGAGGTCCGGCTAGTGCCATAGCCAGTGCCGGCCCATTTTAGGTCCCATTAGTATCAAATTTATTTTCCTTGGTAATGGGGATGCAGGCGAGATGGGTTATCGTCTCTAGGATGCACAGGCGCGGAAAATCATCCGCAGTCATGATGTAGTCTTCCATGAAGACAAGATGCATAGGCAGCTTGAGAGAGTTTTTGAGATCCGTGGGGTCATATTTCAGGAGGAGCGGAGAGCTCCCACACAGTCAGCTGGATAGCCTACAGTTGTTGCAGCAGATGCTCATGGTCAGGGTGTTGAACAGGCAGCTAGGTAGGCAGCTGACCCTGCCGTGAGACAGTCTGCTAGAGACAGATATCCACCTGATAGATTTTAGCCCTAAATGCATTATTTCTTGGTTACAGATGCAGGAGAGACTTTCACTTATGATGAGGCTATGTGCAGGGGTGACAGTTACTCCTTGGAGAGGGCTATGTAGCCTGAGATAGACTCCTTGCATAAGAATGAGACTTGGGATTTGGTTTCCTTGCCTAAGGGTAAGAAGGCTTTGCTATGCGAGTGGGTGTACAAGCTGAAAAGTACCCTTGGACACCCCAAGCTGGCATACAAGGCTAGATTGGTAGCAAAGGGTTTTAAGCATGAGCATGGTGTGGACTTTGATGAGGTCTTTTCTCCTGTGGTTAAGATTACCACCCTACACTTAGTCTTAGCTTTGGTTGCTTAGCTTAACTTGGATTTATACTAGATGGATGTCAAGACGTCTTTCTTACATGGGGACTTGCATGATGAGATTTATATGGAGCAGCCTAAGGGCTTTGCAGAACCTGGCAGGGAGCACCTAGTGTGTAAATTGAAGAAAAGTCTTTATGGCTTGAAACAGGCACCTAGAGAATGGTATCATAAGTTTGATGCCTTAATGCACTCACAGGGCTACAGCAAGAGTGCTATGGATCTGTGTCTTTACACGAAGAAAGCCCGTGATGGTTCTTTATTGATTTTGGTACTCTATGTGGATGATATGCTGATAGCAAGGAAAGCTCATGATGAGCTAGATGCTCTTAAGGCTCAACTCAAGAAGAGCATTGAGATGAAAGATCTAGGACAGGCCTCTCACATACTTGGTATGAGCATTAGACGTGACAGGCATCAGGGACTCCTCTACTTGTCACAAAGGGAGTACATTTATAAAGTCCTTGAGCACTTCCGTATGCAGGACGTAAAGCCTATTGGCTGTCCATTGCCTTCTTATATGAAGGTATCACAGGCTGATTGTCCGAAGACAAATGAGCAAAGGGCTAAGATGGCCAAGATTCCCTATGCATCCGCAGTGGACAGTCTTATATATGCCATAATAGCCACTCGTCCAGATATTGCCTTTGTAGTTGGTGTTGTGGCATACTATATGGCTACACCTGGCAAGAAGCGTTGGGATGCCGTAAAGGGTATCATGAGGTACCTGAAGGGCACTACAGATATGTGCATATTCTATTGTAGCCAGGATACAGGAGTCATGGGCTACATTGACTCTGATTATGCAGGACATGCAGATAGTAGGAAGTCCACTTTTGGCTATGTATTCACTTATGCTAGAGGTGCTGTTTCTTGGATGTCCAGGGTGCAGATTTGCACAGCCCTTTCTACTACAGAGGCCAAGTATGTTGCAGCCACTAAGGCTTGCAAGGAGGCCATTTGGTTGGGTCGTTTGGTTACTGACCTTGGTATTGATGCTATCCCTACACTGCATTCGGATTCTATGAGTGCTATTCAGTTAGCCAAGAATCCGATCTTCCATGCGAAGATGAAACACATTGAGGTGAGGTATCACTTCATACATGGGGTCATTGAGGACAAGTCTGTTGACCTTGTCAAGATCTCGACTGACCAGAATCCGGTAGATCTACTCACGAAAAACCTCTCTACATAGCGCTTTGCCTTCCTTAGGAGGTTGATGGGCATGGGATGAGATGATGTCTTTCCTCATCTTATTGTACATGTGTATTGTCTTTTTTCTTTTTTCTTTTCACTCATCACTAGGGCAGATTTGCCTTTAAGTGGGAGGTTGTTGGGGGTAAAGTTGCCTTCGCCTAGCCGCCCCTGTATTACTACACTGACAGTCACCACCACTGCACACTACAAGTGGCGGGTGCCCGTCACCATCACTTTATTCTTTATTCTTTTAGTGACAGTTTGAATAAAGAAAGGCCCGGTCACACATTGTGACTGTTGGAGTTCCCATTTCTTATCTCTCTCTTTCTTGCTCTTGCTCTCCTGCCATAGCTCTCGCGTGCAAGCTTAGATGCTTCTCACCTTTTAGTGCTTAATCTTCAAAGCTTCTATCAAGGCTACTATGAACTTATTCAAGAAATGTGTCCCTCGATCAAACACTATCGCTTTAGGTAGAACAAAACAGTAAATGATCTGCTCCATAATGATTATTCTAGTCAAGCTTTGTTGAATGTTGAAATGACTTGATTTTTTGGTTGATTTTTGTTGTTGCTCAGGCTTGAATGGTCAATTTTTGATAGATTTTGAATGATGATTAGTTGTTTTGAATGTGTTTGAGAGTGTTTTTGATGAGTTTGGTTATAATTTGGAAGCTCATGATGTTTTATAGTGGAGATATGATGTTTTGTTATGTTCCGATGATGTCTTGATAGTGTTTGCTTAGATCTGATAGCTTCTATTTGTTTTGTTTCTCTTCTATATGAAGCATGGAGTAATGATTGATGAAGTTTGAGGTTTTTTGAAATTTCATTGAATGGTTTTTGATGATTTGTGTTGGTTTTAGTTGAGTTGTATGCTTTCTGTTGACTTTCTGTAACCCTCTGTAGAGCCTCTATTCATGTTCTATTATGTTATGAATGCCTTTGTATGTGTTCTATTGTATGAGGGTGTAGTTTGGAAAATTTTTCTAGCCTTAGAAAGAGGTGAATGCAAGCTCAAAAGAGCTCAAGGAAGTGAAAGAAGTAGCTACTATGAAGACTCAAGAGAAGACTGGAGTGAAGTAATAGTGATGAGCTGTGAAGAGTCATTGTAGTGGCTCTGGTGACCTATCATATTAGACACGCCTCTTGGGAGGGGTATCCATGACCAAAGAAGGATTATTGTGAGTGATTATTGAGTATTGTAGTGAGTGTTGAGAAACACGGATCTAGAGCTATGCTAGCTATGGCGGACAGACTTTATAAACATAAAACATGATTTAGATAAAGAATTGTAACTCAAGTGAATTAGGTTCCAAGATAGATTAACTTGGACTCATAAACACAATATTGAGAGCCACAGAATGATAGTACTATTTCATTGAAATGATTCAAGTACATTCTTATAGAGCTTTTGGATAGTACTACTCTTCCTCATTGTGCTTATGGGATCTAGGACATCTCTTCCTAGAGCATTCATCATTGTCTACCTTTCATACAAAGCCACTTATGGACAAGCCTCTTTCCGGCACACATCCAGTCTCTATGGGCATACATATCAAGCATCATTTGCTATTCTCAATACCCCCCCTCAAATGATGAGTTCCTACCCTTGCTGGCTTTTGCCACCCCCTAAATGTATACATGGGCCAGGAAACTAGCTCTTTGGCAGCCTAGTCAAGTTAAGTCTTGAACTTTACATTTTGGTAAGGGTTTTTACATCCACTATGGGAAAACATGCTCCAATAATGGGATATTTATTGTTGTTATCAGTGGAAGTAATTTATTTATCTTCTTCTTGCTTCTTTGGCAACCTTTTGGTAACATCCTTGTTCTTCTTGGTGTCTTTGATCTTTTTGGACTCTGTCTTGGTCTTATGCTCTTTTCCTTGGTTATGCTCTTTGTCCCTTTCGTTGGTGCATGGTACTTGCCTTTAGCTCTAGTCTTCTTGACACAATCTTTTTGTTTCATTGATGGGTTCATGGCCTTGTCTTGACAAGCTCTCTTTTGACATACATGACATAGATTTTGGGATACATGGACTTGGAATACATGATTTTTGGGATTTTGGCTTTGACTTACTGAAAGGAATGGCATTGAATTTTCTCTTGACATTGGATTCTTATGTTAGGTGCAAGTATAACATTTCAATATCGGGAAGGTCTTACCCCACGAGTATACTCAGGGCAGTGACTGATCCCTTTTTACAAAGATATTGAGTAAGGCACACAACGATAGTGTCTAAAGACACTTGATGGAGTAGGGTGAAAAAGATTGGAAGTAAACAGATTTTTAAACCGAGATAAACGTGAATGGCTTGAAAAGGCTAGTTTGAGAAAGAGGGCTCAACTGTGAAAAATGTTTTTAGTGGAGGAGGCTTTTAACCTTAATGTTTAAGGTTTAGGGATTAAAGGAGAAAAGAGGGATAATGTGTCTGCTTGCCACTTTTTGTCCTCACCTTTGAGTGTGCAGTCGTAGATGCCAATTCAATCATGGACATGTTGAGGCAACAAACAATGCTTTTGTAGACTCCTTGAGCTCTTTGCTCTCTTCTTATTCTTCTATTTGATTCTTCTCTTTAGGCTGTCATATTGAAGGCAGAGTGATAAACTACAACAGATTGCATTTTCAACCTTCGAGTTCTCTTTGCAACGTAGAGATACCTATCATATGCAGCACTTGCTCGTCTGCTTCCTACAAACACTTTTCCTTTTCTTAGCAACTGAAATCCTAGCAGCTTCCTGCTCTTCTAGTCTTAAAGATTATTCTCTATCCGAGAGGAGTAAAATCCCAACAGCTTCATGCAGACCTGTTTTTCTCAGTATTGTTTTGTGCTCTTTAGTGATTGCCTCACAAAGAATCAGCTGTTGTAGAGCTTACAGGTGTGGATGTGTTTTGTAAGGTAGCGGTTAGACACACAAAGTATGCAATACTTGGTGTAGTTCACCCTGGTAAAGATTTCTCTCCAACTACTTAGCTTTGTCACTTTAATTTCCTATGGTGGATTTTAAGTGGAGAGAAGGATGTGAAATATATGAGATGAAGAATAAACCTAAGGTATGGATATGGCAGAGGGCCTTAAGGTAGGTTCAACTCCTACTATCCATTCATAGTAAAATAGGGCTAAAGAAGGACTCTACTCGAATGAAGCTAGTCATAACTCACCATGGCTCTGATATCATGTTGAGAAACATGGATCTAGAGCTATGCTAGCTATGGCGGATGGAGGTTATAAACATAAAAAATGATTGAGATAAGAAATTGTAACTCAAGTGAATTAGGTTCCAATATATATTAACTTGGACTCATAAACACAATCTTGAGTGACACAGAATGATAGCACTATTTCATTGAAATGAGTGTCAAGTACATGCTTATATAGATTTTGGATAGTACCACTCTTCCTCATTGTGCTTATGGGATTTAGGACATCTCTTCCTAGAGCATTCATCATTGTCTACCTTTCATACAAAGCCACTTATGGGCAAGCCTCTTTTGGCTACACATCCAACCTCTATGGGAATACATATTAAGCATCATTTTCTATTCTCAAAAATGAGGAGATGATGTACTGAGAGAGAGAGAGAGAGAGAGAGAGAGAGAGAGAGAGAGAGAGAGAGAGAGAGAGAGAGAGAGAGAGAGAGAGAGAGAGAGAGAGAGAGAGAGAGAGAGAGAGATGTGTGTGTGTGTGTGTGTGTGTGTGTGTGTGTGTGTGTGATAGTCAATTCTATACAAAACAATGTATATATATATGAGAGATTGTGAGAGAAAGCCTTGGAAAATTTGAAGATGAATTATATGTGATATCTTTCCATTCAAAGTGGATTATTCTTTTGTGTTTTCAATGTCTATCAAAGAATTCTATGAAGAATATGAAGAGAATGATGGATTTTGTTAAAGTTAAAGTCGTGGAAGAATTGTTTTTATGAAGCTGTGTGAAGATTTCTTATTCTTGGTGTTGTTTTCTTTGTTGAGTACATATCAAATATGAAAAATATGGTTGTTGATAGTACAAGATAGATTTTAGAAACTCCGTTTTCTTGGTGTTCCTCTTGGGGATCCATGTTTTTTGTGTGCAGCCCGGAAAACTACCATCAACAAGCATGAGAAGGATGTTGAAAATGAAGGAAATGGCATTGCCAAGAAGAGAAGAGTTCAATGGAAGCTTGCCTTCTACCACTGAAGAACTAGAAATTCTCATTACAAAAGCCACTTTCTACAAGAATTTCATTTCAGAATGGCACAAACATATCATCATCTTGATGCATGCTCTATATGTTGGACTATTTTCTATCCCTGTTGAAGCACCAAAGACGTGTATCTTGATGGAAAATTGTGTGGGAGCAAACTGAAGTGCAGAAATAGGGAGAATGATCATCCATGGGAGATTTGGAATTCATTGAGAATTTTTCAAACATCATCAAGTGGGAGATCATGAAGAAGCTTCAGGAGTCGTGGTCAATGGAGGTTCACAAAAACAAGAAAGAAAAGAGTTGGAATTTGTTCGTGGATGCTCAACAATAGGATATATGGGATGCATGGTGCACTGATAATCTCTTATTTGTCCAATTAGCAACCCACTGGAAGTTGCTGGATAGAATATTCTTCATAACATACACTATTGAAACCATCAGAAGTTGGCATTACTATGATGATGGCACCACAACGATCCTCGGAAGAATGAGTTTTGATACCTTCAAAACACAATATCTTCCCCTTTGTAGTAGACTGAAAGATGAATTCATAGATATAAAAATTGAGAAAGTAGAAGAAATGTTGGCAAGAGAGTCCTCTAGAGAGACTGAAGCTCCCTTTGATTCTATTTTGTTGAGTACATACCAACTAGGTGAGGCAACTCCCTGATGAATGACACTATCAAGAGGCAAGCAATAGAATGAGTCCAGAGGTATGTCAAAAGAGAGAAGGCAAAAATCAAAGCTGAGAACAAGCTAGTAGGAGAAGCCTCCTTTGACGCCCTAGCAACACTCTTTTCAAGATTCCCCATGGTGACTCAAGGTCCCCTTCCTAGTCAAATCCATCTTGGAAATATTGATGACAGAGGCTAGCAAATGTAGTCCCATTGCCCATTTTTAAGGGAGAGTACAATGAAGACCCTGATCTTCATGTAGCAAAATTTATGGTAGCATGTGTGGCTAACAATGCCAAAACCCATAAGCATTGGTTAGCAATATTCCCTGCCGCTTTCAAAGGCGCAGTGTTTTAGTGGTATGAGAGACAAACAACAAGAAATTTTGGCACATGGGATGACCTTTCTCACTAAATTGAGGCATGAAGGTTTTGAAGAGTGGATGCGAGAGGAGTTCATGAATCCTCTGGTGAACGAGTAGAAGCCTTTGTCTCATGAACAGAATCCATATTGAAGAGATGAATCAACCATCATTTGGATGAAGGCATCCAGAAGGGAGTTTCCTTAGATGCATACAACCAAAAGTTCGTAAGTTTGTGGAATTGAGAAGACCAGTCAGCCTGCAGGCTACAGTGGAAGGTGCAAGACTATATGATGAAGTTGAAGCAAGGTTGTCGATGACCTCAAGAAGAGGAGTCCTAGCTCCTCCCATACCAGGAATGGCATACCCATCAAATATAGTCCTAGGGACAATTCCCTACCACTACCCCCAAATGCAAATAGTGCCGCAGTACAATGCACCTAATCCACAGTGATGGCTGCATACGACAGTACCTTTAATGATGGTTCAACAAGAATAGTAGTGGTCTCAAATAGTTCCCCCAATGGTAACTCAACAAAAGTGGAATCCTACCAACTGGAATCAATAATCTCTAGTCTCTATAGGAGCTTTGAATTAGAACCACAATAGAGGACCCTTTGGGTCAACCCAACCACTGTATGTAGTGATCACATAAGCTTCCCAGAACCCTACTACAAGTTCTCAAGGAGGTGAAAATTTGAAGGATTACCTACCCAATTTAGTTGCAAGTATCAAGAAAGAGCTTATGGATGTGATTATAGAGCAGCTATATACACTGAAGGTGAATACCGCCAATATATCCACTCCTGCGGGGAGGTGGGAGAGATGTGATGTGTTCTAATACATGGTGTGGAAAGTGCCATCAAGCGAGACATTTAGCCACTGAATGTACCCAAAGACCAACCATTCTTGGAGCCTTCTATTCATACTATTTGAGGAAGAACCATACAGAGGATATATGCTCTCTAAAGGAGATGCACCATATAAGAAAGAAAGATTAAGACACAAGATTCAACTTGTTGGAATCCAAAATGACAATGCAAGACATTGGATCAAAGCCTAGGGATTTTGGTCCTAATTTCAGTCCAACGAGATTTTCCTCTCAGAGTTACAAAAGAGGACTATAGTACTAGCCAGAGATCAGAGGTGGAGTGTTATAGATGTGGAGAAAAGAGTCATAAGTCTCACCAAATTGTCCAATCCCTAAAAGGTCTATGGACTACAAGCCCTTATGCAATCGATGAAAAGGAGAAGGCCACATTGCAAAAGACTGTCCAAGTCTAGCTCCTATGAAAGCTACTCTTGATAGCCAATGGAAGACCCAGAAACTTGCTTCCAATTTGGTGGAATTGAAAGTGGCCACAATAATGCATGCAAAGAAAGGAGGAACCACAGTTCAAAAAGAGAACATTCCCTCCTCTAAGACCATGAAGTTCAATCTTCCTAGGGAGAAACAAAATGATGCATCATAGAACAATGTAGTGCAGAGCACTACAGAGCCACAAAGAGCTACAAAGACAGTTACAGAGACATGATCAGAGGTCTAGGAGATAGAGGATGTCAAAGTACCTCCTCAAGGAGAAGAAGTATAGATATTGCCACTCCTAGAAGAAAAGGGAAAGGTAAAAGTGAGTGTGGCTCCATTCCCTAACTGATCATAGAAGCCTGCAAATCCTATCAAAGAATATGACTTGGTCAAGGACCTAGACACTTTTGAACCAAACTTAACATTCCGAGAGTTGGTGATGTTGTCTCCTAGCTATCAAAAGAAATTCAAAAGCATACTGACAAGAAGAAGAGTCCTAAGGATTGCTCCCTCTGCAACAACCAAGTCTAGCAGAGCCTCAAAGCCTGTGAAGAAAGTGGATGTAGCTAATGCCTTCCTGGATCCGACAACCCCAGTTATTGGCATATGGATTGAAGGATTCTTTATAGCAGACACATTGATTGATGGAGGCTCATCAGTGAACATAATGATGGATGTGACAACGAAGGATCTAGGCTTGCAAGGAATGCAGCCGACATAGTGGCTTATCAGATTGGCGGACCAAAGCAAAATCAAGCCTTTGGGCATTATCCCATACATAAAGACAACCCTTGCAAGAAAGGATTATTGGCTAGCATATCTTGTGGTCAAACCAAATTCCTACAAGACCTCATGCCCTCTACTCCTGGGAAGACCTTGGCTAAGGCCTTGGCTTTTTGAAGCAAGAGCAAGGACAGATTGGTTCAAAGGAACCCTAACCCTAGGTAGAGGACCCAACAAAGTGGTACTAAAGTTGTATGGATCACAAAAAGGCAATGGATTCACTTCCACTGAAGTCATAATAGACTCCTCTAATGAAGTAACAGATAATACATTAGGAGACAAAGCAACCGTTAAACAAATCTTTCCCAAGAAAACAGAGGCACAGTCCCTGATAGTGGGCACTGTAAACCAACTACTAAAGGAAGCAAAGTCTTTGTCAATGGGTGAAAACCTCCTTCTTGAACCCGAATTGACTTCTAAAATTACCTCGGATAGTGAGATAGAAGCGTGGATGTATTGTTCTCCCTATAACATGGTCGTAGCAGAGCCAAAGCCAGATGCAAAAATAGTAGCAGAGATAGAGATAGAAGTAGAGACAAAAGCAGAAGCAGAGGACATAATAGAGAGTGTGTTCTTCTCTTACATAGCCCCCACAGAGGCAGAAATAGAATCTAAAGAGAATGAAAATAACAATGTAGAAAAAGTCTATGAAAGTGAGCTAGAAGAGTTTATCCTACTCGGAGAAGGTAGAGATAAGGACGAGGTCCCAGAAGACTTGGATGTGTTTGCTTGGCCATATAAACATCTGAAGGAGGTTGATCCCACAATATGCCAACATCACATCGACTTGGAGCCTAATGCCAAACCTGTTGGGCAAAGACAAAGGCACGTAAATCCAAATTACTCTACCCTAGTGAAAGCCAAATTATTGAAGCTCCTTAAAGCTGAGTTTATCTATCCAATGGCTAATAGTGAATGGGTTTCACCCATTGTGGTAGTACCAAAGAAGAATAGAAAGTTGTGAATATGTATGGACTTCTGAAAGCTAAATTCCAAGAGGAAGAAATATCATTTCCTATCCCTTTCATAGACCAACTATTGGACACAGTGGCAGGCCACGAGCTCTATTCCCTCTTGAATGGATTCAACGGATATAATCAAGTCCAAATCGTAGAAGAGGATCAATCCAAAATGACATTCACAATAGAATGGAAAACCTATGCCTACAGAGTGATGCCGTTTTTGGGCTCTCTAATGCCACTGTTACCTTCCAACGAGTGATGATGGCTACATTTTATAACCATCTACATGACTTCATGGAGGTGTACCTCGATGACTTCTGTGTCTTTAGAGCAGTGCTTTGACAGATGTTTAGAGTATGGGATTTCTCTCAACCCCGACAAATGTTTCTTTGGCGTCTTGTTAGGAGTTCTTCTAGGCCACATTGTCTCTACTCAAGGGATATGAACAAATCTTGCCAAGATTGAGAAGATTGCAGCTTTGATAGCACCAACCAACCTCAAAAAATTGAGGGGATTCCTTGGCTATGTGGGCTATTACAAAAGATTCATTGCACACTTTTCCACAAAGGTAGCCCCTTTGCATAAGCTCTTGATAAAAGATGCATAGTTCATGTGGAGCTCTGACTGTGACAAGGCATTCAATACCCTGAAACGATGTTTAATTGAAGCACCCATCCTGCAACCTCGTGATTGGACGAAGGAGTTCCATGTGCACACTGATGCATCAGCTGAAGTCCTAGGTGCAGTCTTATGCCAAAAGGGTCCCTCAAAGTTAGATCAACTTATCTATTATTCAAGTCAAAAAGTAATCGATAGAGAATGAAACTACATAGTGATGGAGCTTGAGTGCCTAGCAATGGTGTTTGCCTTGGAGAAGTTTCGACACCATCTGTTGTCTATGCATTTCAAATTCTATGTGGACCATGAAACCATGTCCCTCCTAATGAACAAGGCTGATCTAAAGGGAAGAATGATGATATGGCTCCTTCTATTTTAGGAGTTCAACTTTGAAGTGGTTACCACAAACCCGGTCGCTCCCATGCCCTGGCTGATCTTCTTTTGTGGATCCCTCAAAGTGATGGTGAAGAGTAAGATGATCCAAATCTTCCTGATGCTTCCTTGTTTCTAGTCAAAACTATTACCCCTTGGTATGCAGACATAGCCAATCTCCTAGCAACCCAACATTATCACCTTAGTATCTCAAGCCATGAGAAGAAGAAGCTTCTATTAGAATCAACCCCCTACACCTTGTTAGGTGGTGCTTTGTAGAAGAAAGAAAAAGATGAGGTCTTGTGCATATGTATTGCAGGAGAGGAGATTGGAATCATATTGTCTAAAAGCATGCCATGATGAGCCGTGTGGCAGACACTTTGCAAGAGAAGTGACATCGAAAAAGGCCTTGCTTGCAGGATATTGGTTGCCAACCCTCCACAAGGATGCTTATGACTACTTTAAACGGTATGATGCTAGTTAGCAAATGGAAAATCCTACCAAATCCAGGGCCATGCCCCTACAACCTATCCTTCCCCTAAATCCGTTCAAGAAGTGGGGAATTGATTTCGTGGGCCCTATTGATTTTCCAACAAGAAGGAAATAGAATAGATACATCTTGGTTTGTAAAACTATGTGACAAAGTAATGTGAAGCCAAAAATCTGAAGCAAGACGATGGTAATAGTGTGGCCTTGTTCTTGTACGAGAATATCATCACCCATTTTGGAAATCCCTTAGAGCTCGTAAGTGATAGAGGTATGCACTTCCTTAACAAGATTATGGAAGAATTGATAGAGTTGTACAAGATCTGCCATCGTAAGTCCAAACCCTATTACCCTGAACCAACGGCCAAGTCGAAGCTATTAATCGCATCCTCTGCTTGATTCTGACAAGAACAATAGCTGCACACTGTTGTGATTGGGATGATCGACTTACAGAGGCACTCTAGGCATGCAGAACCTCCCATAAGGCTGCTACAGGAGGACAAACCCTTTTCCAACTAGTGTATGGAACAAAAGCTGTCTTTCTTATTGAACTTGAGCTATCCTCTCTGTGCATGACTATCAAAGAACACTTGGGAGCTAATGAGTCCCTACAATGCCATCTCTTGCACTTAGAATGTCTAGATGAGACTCATAGGATAGCCCTATAGTGCATGGAAGCCACGCAAGCCTGTAGAAAGGCATATCATGACAACTTCATCAAGTAGAAGGAATTCAAGGAAGGCGACTTAATCCTAGCCTATGATTTCATAAGGTACTTGCCATCAACACTGATGGCCTTGTCATACTTGATGCTTCTGATGATCCCTTCTTGATTAATGGCTATCACCTCAAGAAGTATTACCCTCCTAGGGATCCTAATAATCACTGTCACGATAGCTTCCTCATTCCTTGCAATGATGGTTGATACAACTTTACCTAATATTTTTGATAGCCCCCTTGCTAATCTTGATGATGTGTCTTTGTTTTGTTAGCCCCTCATATCCACCTTCCCCTCCTCCTTGGCTTCCTTTCCATCTGATGTAGCAGAGATGACGAGGATGGTTCTGATACATGGCATTCCTGCCATTCTCCTCTTTTAAAAGAAGAACCAAAGTATATATATATATATATATATATATATATATATATATATATATATATCAATTATGGAAAAAAAGGACTACGGTCCCTATCATGTCAACCTATTCTTTGAGAAAAGGTGAAAACACCCTCAGGAGTAAGGCAAAAGAAAAGAAAAGAAAATTTTGAAAAATGAAAAAAAAACTATTATTGGAGAAAATTAAGAAATTCATTGTCATAATAGGCCTCGTTCCAAGAAAAGGTGGCACACACCCTTGGGTGGGAAGCTGGCTGTGGAAAAGGTGGTCACACCCCGTAGTTCAGGATAGCCAAACCTTCATAGTAGAAGTTTCCAAGCTACCTTCCTTGGTGCACGAAATCTTGTAACCTCATCAAGTGCTTTTCATTCTTCTAATAGATGTTGTTTCTCCTATACAATCCAAGTACTGAGACTTCACTACAAGATATAGGCCTTATACCAATGTTAAAAGCGACAAAAATGTAAATAAAGAAATCTACCCCCATCATCGCAAAAAGCATCGTTATTGGTGATGCCATATAACAGTCGATATTAGCATCGTTATCAACGTTGTTATTTGCGTCAATGTTAGCATCGCATTTGTGACACTGATACCAACGCAAATAATGATGCTTTACGACACTAATAACGATGCCAATAATGACGTGTGCAGGGAAATTTGTGACGCTAATAGTGATGGTAACAAGGAAAAAAAAAATTGTGGCAAGGCAGTATAGCACTATGTGCTTTGTTTGGGCCATTAAAAATAGTTTCTACACTGTGTACAATGCTTGTGTAAATAAAGACAAAGTGTACTTAAATCATAACACTGATACATGAAATAAATACATGATCGCATGATGAAAGAGACTGGTACAATCATGGCAAGATATCACTACTATATATAAAATGTTTACACAGATCACGTGACAAAAAAAAAGGGTGTGTGAGCTCTAGGGATCCAAGGGCAAGCTATAGATCATCGCCATCCGAAAGCTTGTCCTGGTGCAAAGGAGCATCGAACGGACTCTGCAAAAAAAGAAACAACTACACATCAGTCCACAATACAATAATGCATTCTAATTAAACATGGTAATTATGGACAAGAAAGATGAGTGACTATAGGGCCGCTGTATCCATACAATTGGTTAATCAATGCAGTGAGACCATGCAGCTTTGCATATCGAGTCTCAAGGCTGGTCGGATCGCGATTTGTAATGGAGTGCTGCAAAGGAAACAAAATACTAACAGTTAGAAACACAATTGTCAGTACAAACGATATTGCAAAAAAATAAGCAAGCAAAAAAAAAGAAAAATTTACAAAGTCCTCTAGATATTTCCTATGGCCGCCACTCCCAAGATCATGGACCACTCCAGCCTCTAGTCGTGCCCTCGCCTCCTTGCATTGTTGTCTCCAACGTCCTGGAGAATCTGTAGCCTCCTCCCTTAGTTGGTGCCAGTCGTCCGCGTCTAGCCACTCAGGCTTTGCAGCCCCACTCTTGAGTGCCTTGCGTGCATTCGATCATCTGTGTGACATATATGCACGCATGCACTTCATCATCCAGCCTGTAGAAAACCTATTTGCTGCAACTGGTACCGGAAACTCCTCATGCAAGGATGCTACTATGTAGTCCTTGCTCCCCTCTTGTATGTTTTTCCAATGATCCAAGATGTTGTGCCAAAAAACTTGTTGGCACAACTCTCTCATGCGAGCCATCAACCTCCTCCCCTCATAAGTAATGATAATGGCTCCTAAACTATCATCTACAAGGTATGCATACCCCTCTGGGGTATGCCTAATATGGGTCCTCTCCCACTTGCGACCACGCTCCTAGGCATATCTAGGAGACCCATGTACATCTGGTGTACTGACCGGGATAGTATCTACTGGAGTAGCACCCATAGGGGTGCCACCTGAGGATGGCTGAGCAAAAGCTGGAGTGACTGGAGTAGATGTTTCCACAGGTTTGACAAATCCCAGAGGTGATGCAACTCCAACAGAATGATGAGACGGAGACACTACATCCGTGCCTCCATAGCAACCACTTGAGCCACGCTCTTTGGAACCGTCATGAGAGCGAGGAGTAGCACCTATATCCCGAGCTAATTGCGGGCTCACTACATTCGTATCTCTGTAGCATCCCCTGACTCTGAAGCACTCCCTACATTTGGCCCAAGTCTAGAGCGTCGACCTCATCTGCTTGAAACTGAAGCATATGATCGCGCCGAAGTAGATCTAATAGAGTGGCCTGACGATGTCCGAGACAGCTCCTGGTCCACCATGTATCTGAATCTCGCCATCTGATTTGGAGATATGTGTATGAAGATATCCTGCAACTTCTCATCGCTCATCCCTCGACTCATCCTGATAATCTAAGTATCCACAAAGGGCACCTGCGTACAGACAAAAAATGATGTTAGCATAATCAATTTAAATCATACAAAGCACGGTAATATAAATCTTAAAAAAATGATCATACTTAAAATGCATATCTTATGCACCCTTATAAGCGATTAGTCAATGAATTGAGTAAGTGGATGCTCCAAGTATGAAGTATCCTATGGTCCCATGTCAATCTCCTAACACAACTCGGCAGAAACTGGAAGGTCGATAGACATGTCACCACAAAAGGATGAGTCCACCTCGTTCTCAAAGAATTCTTGGACTCCTGTATTTCCATCATTGTTACTCGATGTTAGCTCCTCTACATGCACCAAGCTTGCAGTGGCCTCCACCACTTGCAATATTAACCCCTCTATTTGCATATTGTCCTCATCTATTCTCAAAACATCACTTTGATCATATACTCTCGCACTTCAAGGAGCTAAATGTATAACATACCACCATCGAGGTTGTTGGTGGTTTGGATACAAGATTACCTATTCACAAACATATACAAGAGAAATTTAACTATTGTGACATGTACCATGTCATAATACAATTAACAAACAAATGAGTTCATGCACCTGTTCACAATGGGCCGGCAACACAAAGGTGACGCACGAATACGTCCTTTTTTTTTTGGAATCTATTTTGAGAAATCCAGATGGACCTCATTGAACTATTGCTCCAGCTCCTTCAAGTACCACTTTGAGCCACTGCACATCAAATAGTATCATGGAGAAGTTATGGTAATCCACTAAACAATACTTTGCAAGTTTCCAAAATACTCCATCTCATCTATAGCCATGTTTGGATCCATTGCTCGTCGTCGGCTCTCTTGCTCGAACCTTGCCATGATACCACAGTCTATTGTGGAGCACATTTTGTCAATACGCTCTACCCGGAAATGCCGTCCGCATGACCACGCTGCACTATATATTTAACACTGTACATTGAAACACTCAATTAGTTGTCGGATAGAAAATATAGATACAACAAACCCTAAACACGTCATCACCTTTGGACTACATCCCCTCGAGAATTCCCACTCCTCGGTTGAGACCTTTGCCCCTTCGCAAGATGCTGCGGTCAAAGCTCCATGCAACCATCATGTTGACATAAACCGCGGCATCTCCTCCATGCCCTCGGGATATCGAATCGATCGATGGTGCGTACTATGTCAAAATTTAGATTGCACTTCGTCTCGATCTTGCCTAGCTTGTTGGTACCTGGTGAACCAAGTCTCCATAGAGGCATGATGCAACATACAAAAGCAATTCACTTTCTCCTCCATTGTAGCATCAATTCTTTTGTCTACCCAATTTCCAACCACCATATCTCTGGTTAGTCTATCATCATCCTTCAGCGACCATAGCATACTGTTGTCTGGATCCACTGTTGGTAGCCATTGTGAAATATGCACTAACACCTCTGACACCAACCAACCTTCAGCCATGCTATCTTCTCACTGAGCTCGTTGTTGCACAAAGCCTTTCAGGGTTTTCATGAAGCACTCCAAGAAGAACATCCATCGCGTATGGACAGGTCCATCAATCTCCACTTCATCTACAAGATGCATAAGAAGGTGGATTTGTACCATGAGCATGCTGGTAGGCATGTATTTCTCTCCCTGGCTCTCAAGATCACTCTCTTCTCACAAGGAAGAATGTCAAATGTGGTCTTTCCTGGTTCCGTGGGCTCTTATTTCCCCATCCCAGCCTGTTGCACCCTTAGAAGTTAATCCCTCACAGTCTTCTAGCCAGAAATTTGATACTGTGCCCCTATTTCCCTATTTCCAGCAACAGTAGAACCTTTCTGTTTTCCTTCTTTTTCCTATCCTAAACTTAATATAATGCAATAGAAATCAAAACCAAAGATGGAGATGGACGGTCCTATTCTAATATTCAACAACAAATCAAAACACTTACTTGCTCCAGGGATTAAAACCTCCTAAATCTCCTAACTATCTCGAGTACCGGTTCAAGTTGCAAATCCTATTTCTATGCTCGATCCGATGTGTGTGGTGCTCAAGGATCGATTATGTTAGTCTCGGCAATGGAACCAAAATGGAGGGGAGCTACGGAGCTCTACTGTGAGACCTACGAACTGCTTATTGGTCAAGCGTTTCAAGCCGAGCAGCCATGGCTACCTCTCACATAGCTGACGTGCAATGCCTACCTTACGGGTGTAGTAAGCTTACATCGATGCTCGATTGAGTTCCCTCCTCTCTCTTGCACTCCGGTAGCTCCACGATCCTTGCGGAAAGCTCAAGCCCTCTCCGTCGATCTCCATCCTCCATAGCCGCACAAGAAAAGAGAAGAGAAGAGAAGAAGAGAATATGAAGAGAGAAGATGGGGAGATTCTTCTCCACACGATCCCTCACTCTCACACACTCACTTCCTCACTCCCTCACACTCCCTCAATCCCTCACTCAAGCACAAGAAAGAAGGCAAGAAACAAGAGAAGAAGAAGAAGAAGCTTTGGCCACATACAAGAATGAGCTTCTCATTCACTTTTGAACTTTATATACATGCCCTACTTTTTGGGCACTCATCCCCACTTTTTACATGGCCTAGGCCCTCTTTTCCTATTTGCCACCATTCTAACTTATCCCATTCCTACTAATGCATACAATTTGCATAGGAGTGAGCCCGGCACTCTTTTTACAAGGATTCGGTAGCGCCTTCATATTTAATGGCACGCTTTTACTCTTTTCTTTTCTCGAGGCGGCACTAAAGCCTTATAGAGAGGTCGTCATTCAAATTTTCAGGGTCTGACCTCCATCCGAGGTGCCTTTTCCTTCCTTTGTCCGATGCCTTTTTGGTTATTTCCTTCTTCCATTTTTTCCGCACTTCTACTCCATTTTCCAATCCTCTGTGCTACGGTAAACATTATCCCCTTCCTAGCGGAGTGCTAGTCCCATGGCATTGGGGTGGGGAGCAATAGGGTAGTTGGGGTTACTACTAAGTGGAATTGGTGGGTAGATGACCACAATAAAAAAGGTGTTGCTATGAATGAGAGATGATAGAGGGTTTATTCCTGATGATTGGGAGAGATTCTGGCGTGCTTTGATCTTCATGAAGATGCTTGGCATTTGTCACATAGTTTTAACTTCCCTTCTGTGCTATCAAAACCAGGGCTCCGTAACAGTTGAAGAACACGTGGTTCCAAGGTCTATGCCAATGGTGGGTCCATCACTAAGTTACGATCATAGCCTGCAAGAGAAAGTTATGCACTCCCTAAGGGGTGTGTCTATCTCACGGTGTGGTGTAAGTGCATATGCAGTGGAACTGGGAGGTGGGTCTAACCTTGGGTAGGCCCTCGGTAATGTCCCACACTTGAGAACACAGTTTGTGTGTTGTTGGAGGTGTAGTGCAGAACTTAGGGTGACAGGTCTGGAAGTCCTGCCCTTGATGTGCCCTAAGCATGAAGTGGGGGGAGGGGCTAGGGGTGAACCCTAGGTGTAGTGAGCAAAGTGAGCCTTGTGCCCCCTTTTTTTTTTTGGAGAATTGCATATAAAGAAGGCGTTGTGGCTAATGCCTATCATCTTCATCCGAAGCACGGGGTGGTCGCAAGCATTGGGATTGAAATGCACAGCTTTGTAGGTATTCTTTAATAGCGGCCCGGGCCTTCAGAGGTGTGGATGACAAGAAGGGATGATTACACCTTGTGAAGCGGGTATAGGCCTACTATCTATCCCTAAGTTGATGTCAAAAAGAGGGGGGTAAGGTGGGATTCCTCGACTATAGGCCTCTACATTAATAGGATTTTGATAAGCCTAAGATAATTGCAGGTGGTTAGGAAGGCTGGATCCGGGCAAAAAGAAAAATCCGCGAGGAAGCGGTTGATGGATGGAAGGAGATCCTCTACTCTAAAAACTAGGCATTCCTCGGGATTCCGGGCATTTACGTTATATATTCTAGGAAAGTCAAAATCCCCATGAATAGTGTGGTCGTAATCAACTCCATGCCTACAGGGGTAGGGCATGTAGATGGGGCCGTTACGTTCTTCAGGAAGTGAGTTGCAGAAGGTGGTCCACAAGTCAAAATTGGCATCCCAAATCCTCCTCCGCCACTTCAATTGTGCCTCGTAGCCTTGGACGGTTTTGGGAACCCTATTCACCTTGTCCCGCTAGTAATCTGCAGGCTCTTGCCTCCACCTTGTTATTATAAGGCTCCTCTCTTCTATCCATATGTTCACCAGATCATTGGCCAAGTCCTTGATCTTGGATAGAATGCCTAAAGGCAACGCATGGTCCAGCGAGCGTGGATAGGCAAATGAAAGCTCAAATCGTTTCGTTTGGAACTCTTGGTCACGCCATATGATCAATTCCTGAGGCCAATCAATAGGGTTGGGATCCCCTCATAGTGGCACTGGCTCTTCAGGGAATTGTCTGGGTGGTGACCGTGCTCTACGTTGTGTTTCCTTTACCAGTTCCTGCCTTCTTCTTCTGGCTGCCCCAATGCACTCAGGCATGTGGGCATCTTCAAGCTCTTCAGGCGAGAGGTCTAGTAGAGGCAAACTGGGTGTTCTTCCTTACTTTTCTTTAGCATCTTGCTCCAAGTCCAGGCCCTCTTCGGCATTCTGCTCGGCCACTGCTGGGGCCACTTGTGGTGGTGGTGCGGGCTGTTCCTGTTCTTCGAATCCTAGTTCCTTGAGCTCAATGGTGGAGAGGCTGGCACAGCGCAGGTAGTGGAATTGCTGCTCCTTCATGATTCCCGTGCATGTGGGAAGCTCCCGTTCTTGAAGGCCATATCTTAGTGCTTGGGTAGTCAGCTCCAGCTTCCTTCTTACCTTTATCCACTGAATCATTGCCCTGTGCTTGGGTGACATGTAGCACTGTGTTGAGAAAGGCTTGCCTTTGTGCATTGGCGCATATATTGGTTGCTTCTGCCTTAGATTCTACAAGCACTCTCTCGCACTCAGCCACCGCCAAGCATTCCGTTAATTGTCTAATCCTTTCAAAGTTGCTCTTTTTCCACGCATTGGCTCTCTCATCCATCTTTCTCCTTCCCTCTTCCAGCTCACTTGCCAATGTGGTTACCACCTGCTACTACTGTTCATTTGTTAAGACCTAGATTTGGTACCACTCCTTGGATTTCGGTTGGCTCTCTCATCCATCTTCCTCCTTCCCTCTTCCAGCTCACTTGCCAATGTGGTTACCACATGCTGCTATTCATTTGTTAAGACCCAGAGTTAGTGCCACTCCTTGGATTTCTTTCACTTGATTTGCAATGCTGAAACTCTATTCTGCTTCAGTGATTAGTTTTGACTTTTCTTGCGCTAGCTGCTCGTGGCTCTGGATCTCCGCAAGCCAGTCTTCGTTGCGTGAAGGCCATGGCCATGAGGGCCTTTGTGTCTTCCTTGGCAACCTCCAACGCACCTTGCAGTCATTGTGCCTCCTGTTGCGGCCCTTGTGCTTCTGCTACGAGGGTTGCCGGCCTTTCCCATGCTAGGAACTCTATCTCTCTCTCCAGCATGTCTTGTTCCTCGAGTTTATACCATAGCTTTGCTATGGTATCCTCCTGCCGCTCGTTGGGCTCGCCTTCTTGGGTTGCCAACTGTCCATACCCTTCTAGTCTAGTTTTGCTTTGTTCTAGGTCAACATATTGCTACACTAGCAACTTTAAGCTCCGCTGCTCTACCACCAGGTTTTGCTCTTCGTCCTCTAGCCTCTATCTCAGGCGGCTCTCGTTGTCCTGATCTTCTTTCATTTTTGCCTCTAGTTGATCTTGAAGCACTTTTACCTCCCTTTTTCGATTGGCTCCTTGCCTTGAAACTTTGAGCCTCAAGGCTGCCGAAGTTTCCCTTTCCTTCTCCAGCTCCACCAGGGCCATCTTCTTTTCTTCCTTTGCTTTATCCAACCGTGCCAGGAGCTCAGCCACGTAAGCATCGTAGTCCGCACCAGGTGGCATGAGAGTAGGGGCTGTGGTGGTTGACACTTCTAGCTTTTGTTGTTTCGGATATTTCCTAAACTCAGCATCTGCAGTGGCGGGTCTTTTCGCTCCTGTCTCCGGTACAATCTCAGCCACTTTACTGAAAAGCATCTGCATCATGCTCATCAGCTAGGCCGTGTCTAGAGAGGGCATGGGTTGCGGGGCAGTTGTGGTGTCGGTTGGCACCGGCACGAAGGAGGAAGGAGGAAGGCAGGGGGTGCAACAATAACTTGCCCTTGCCTACAATCACTGGGGCTGCTTCTGCGCTGCCACTTGCTTCGGCCTCATGGTGGGGACTCAAGGGATTGATCTCTCCTCTTCCATGGGTTTCCTCAACATATCTGCCAGTGGCCTCTGCCAACTCAGCCTCTTCTTTCATCCTCAGCTCATTTGCTTCCTCCTCCGCCCTTCTTTGCCTCTCCTCTTCTGCCCTTTTTGACTCTTCTCTAACTCTTTTGAGTTCTTCCTCTTTCTTCTTCCTTCGTTGCTCCTCCACCCTCCTTGACTCTCTTTGAGCCCTCTTTACCTCAGCATGCTCCTCTTTGCTGAGTCTCTCCTCCTTCTTTTTTTGGCTCTTGTCGGTCTTCATTTGCTTCTATGGCTTGGCTGTTTGAGTGGGTGGTATTTCAAGCTCTCCTTTGTCGCTTATTGTCTTTTCACTCGAGCCTTCTTCCTTGTGGTGAGGTGAGCTTTGGTACCTAGCTTGCTCTTCCTCCATGCCAGCATCCTTGATAGCCTCGTCAATGATTTCCATGAGGATACCTCCGTATCTAATTGTAGAGGCTTTTGCGGCAGGTTTTGTTCTTGTGGATTGTGTGGTAGAGGCCGGAGATTCCCCACCAGTTGGTGCTGCGGTTGGAGCCTGAAGGGCGGCTGAACTCTTGATAGTCTTCTGGACAAATCCCTTCCAATCCACCTCCTCTGGAACTCCTGTTGCAATGCTTTCCAGTAGTGGCACGCTGATTTTATTCATTAGTGCATTGTATATGTGGCCCGAGAAAAGAGGGTGGATCATCTTAGCTTGCATCCTCGTTTCAAGGTGTGGAATGTCAGCCAGACTGATTCCATTGACCATGTGCACATCCTCTTTTCTGACTCCCATCATGGCATACACATCTCTTTTTGGGTGCCTCTCTTTCTTGGGCGCCTCTCTTTCTTGGGCACAAGCCCCAGGGTTCTCTCGATAATGTCTGCCTTAAGGGGCACTTACACCCTTCTTTCCTGGTCACCTGCCCTTACTGTGACCGTGCCACAACTCCTTCCTTCATTGAAGCTCCTTAAGAAATCCACGCACATGCTGTAATCTACAGCTTGTCTAACCTTCTCCACATACTTTTGGAGGTTACATTTGTCCACCAGCTCCCTCACGGCTCGCTCTTCCAGGATGACTTCATCTAGATTCATGGTATGCTTGAACGTGAATTGGCTAAATCCACACATCTCGATGCTGATTCCATACTTTGTTAGCTCCGCTTCCGTGAATGGGATTTTACCCTGTCCTGCCATGGTAGGTGTATGTCATCACACCAAGTCAGCATTAGCATTATAACTTGATTCATTACTAGCAAAACCCAAGAAAGAATGCATGTGACAGTTTGCCATGTTGATTCAGAGGAATGAAACTTAGAAATAATTCACAACCACCATCTATTTCCTCCTTGCATTCTTGGTCTTGCCTCTGTGGCATCTCTCGTGATGTGGGTGTGTTCCCCGATTGAGGTCGCGATGGTGAAACGGGTGTACTCACACTAGAGAGGTTTTCCATTCGGTCTTCCAGTATGGGTTCTACATCTTTAAGGTGTTCCTAGGTGTCCTTGACCCACTCCTTAACCTTGGCTATAGCCTTGAGTTGCCGTCTAGGGTGGGGGTATTCCCCTACCTTGGCACTCCCTAGTTCTGCTATCTTCGGAGCTGAGGTCTCTTCCTCTGCATCAGTGACCCCCTTTCCTGCCACTAAGGTTGTATCTTCCTCAGTCTTAAGGGTAATGTTTGCATCTGTTTTCTTTCTCCTTCTCCTCTGGCTTTTCTTTCCCAACGAGGCTGCATCCAAGTTACTTGGCCCAGGCAATAAGATGTATGTCTGTTTTTTTTGCGCTTGCGTCATGACATGCAGTGGGATGGGCATATCTTCACTGCCAAAGGTCTCCACATCGAATAGTCCCAGGGGTACAGAGGGTACGTTGGCAGAACTAGCTCATGGCTTCCATCTAGGAGAGTCAGGAAATAGGTGTGTGATTCCACATTCGGTGCATCGAAGGTCAGCTTTGTCCTTGTTTGCCCGTTTCCTTTTTGGGCAGTGTGATGAAATAGGGCCTAGATGACCGCAAGTCTAGCATGAGATTGGATCTTGACTTGGTCCTCCAAAGCATTTACCTCTTCCTCTGCCCAGTGCCATTACCGATGCTGGTCGATAGTCCATCAGGACTGGATTGCCTTCCTCGTCATAGGAGATGTATGGGTTCACATAGGTTTCCTCTTTGCTAGGTTCTTCCACATAGTGAACAGGAGCGTCACTCGATGGTTGGGTTACATAGGGCCCTGGTGGTCTAGGTATGCCTGTTGGGTTCATCTCTAGCCTAGGAATGGACAGTCGTGCATCATTTGGTGCTGGAAGTGCTAGCTCGGATCCCTTGCCAAAGAGGTTAGGTGGCCTATTGCTTAAATATGGAGGGTTGTATTGCTATGCATATGGGAATCTCCTTGGCAATCTGCAATGCAATACGTCATGACCAAACCTATCGTAGTTCGAGCACGGCCTAGATCTAGGATCTTGACACTTGGTTGGGAGGTGATTTCCACCATAGTGCATACACTGCACATGAGATACATAGGATTCCTCATCTGTTCTTGCAGTCATGTAAGCTCTATTCTTACCTCAGCCAGCTCCTAGCCTTGGTCAACACCTTTTCCCTTATCCTATATGCTAGAGTTCTCTCTCTCTCCCAAAGCTATTTTTCGCTCTAGATCTCTCTAGCTCGTATTGTCCCAACTAGAGTTCCTCATGCTTCACTCCCTAAGCTGATTGTCCACCATCATTCCCTCTTCAAAAACTCTAGCTAACACGTCTCTGTGTAGGGTGAGGCCTTGTAGAGCTCCTCGCTTCCAATTCCATTTATAAACATGGTAGACACAACCTTCTCGTTAGATCGCTCATTGGCCGGGATCCTCTTGAAAAGGCTATGCACACGAGTGACATAGTCTCTTACGTTTTCATTTTCCCTCTGATTGACATTCATCAACTAGACGATGAGGTTGTCAGAGTACCCTACCTCAAAGAATCTCTTGATAAAATGGTCTTTAAGACAGGCAAAGTTCGTGCACTCGGCTGCATCTAGACTCGGCTGCATCTAGATTAGTGTACCAAATTCTCCCCTTATCACCTAAACACAACCCGAAGGATTGAGAGTGTTGTGCAAGGTCCGTGAGACCGTTTTGCTTTGCAAACTTGTTCGAACTGCTCCACAAAAATATATGGGTCATTGCTAGGTTCATACTTGTCTAGTTGTTTTGCTACAACAGGGATCCTAGATTGCCCCTTGCGTGACCCCTAATCCCGAGAGTAATGCTATGGCTAAGGCTCTTGCGCTCTACTCAATGGATGTGTTGTCCATGAGCCGCCTGGCTACAAGTTCACTCAATGATAAGTCAGCCTCTACTGCTCGCTCTCTCTCTGCATTTGGTCCTACTTTGGCTGGACCAGCCAGGGCTAGCACACCGGGCCTCGTACATGTCTACATCTTGTTGGAGTTTCCTAGCCTTTTGCTCATGGTTACAGGAAATTGTGCTCTCTAGCGCCTTTCTGATTGCCTTTCTTTCCTCTTCTAGGTTTGCTACCACTTCCTCTACCGGCCTGCCTTGAACTACCATCCTAGTCAACAAGTCATACTCATTGACTAACTCTTGCACTATGATTGGGAATTCTCCCAAGTCCAGTCAGGTCCTCTCCTTGTCCGCCTCGTGATCCTGACATTGCTCCCACTTCTAGCTCCACAAGGTTGTCGATCAATTTGGGTAGCTCTGGCAGTGTCCGATGCTCTATGTTGTCGCCTTCCGGATCTTCGTGTCCTCTTAGGGTCCTACTGATGGGGCTCTCAGGTAGCCAACTATGTTTTGAGATCTTCTCCTAGTAGTGGGTTCCTTAATTTTATTATGTCTCCTGATGAGCTCCTTGTTATTGAAAGAAATCGTCAATCTTATTCACAAGTTGTGCTTCATGCTTTCTAGTACTTAGTGAGAAAATAGGCTTTTCCTTTTCTTATAGTGCACCTTAGGTGATGAAATCAAAAATGAGGTGTGGATGCACGAAATGCTCAATGCAAACTCCACTCTACCCCTCACGTTCGTAGCCTGATGTGGCTCTAAGTGCATGTTTTGGCTAATCTAAAGTTTTACTGAAAGACCCAGTTGCATTCTCTATTCTGCTTCAGGGTTGCTTGGTTGGCTGGTCGCCGAATGTCAAGTCAAATTCTAAATTGGTCTGCTCAGTGTCTAGCTATTCAGGGTAAATCCTCGATTATCCTGTCCAGCCTCTGGCTTCTCAGGCTAAACTGGGTTCCCTAGGGGATCAGAGATGTGACCAAGGTGGCCAGGATTGTTGGACAGGTTTAAAAACCTTCTATTAAAGTTCTGGTGAATTAGTCCGATTCTGGAAATCGGACGGGCTAGTCCAATTCTGGGAATCGGATGGGCTCATCCAATCCTAGGAATCGGACGGGCTGGTCCAAGTTTCACACTAGGAATGGTGGTCAAATTCTACTTTGGTCTGATTTCCTTAGTCGGACAGGGGAGGTCCGACTACTGCAATGGGTTGAGTGGTCCAAGTCTGGGACTAGGATACGTGGTCCGACTTTGACACCAGATCCAATTATAAGAGTCGGATGGCTGGTTCGATTCTGGAGATCGGATTGGAAAAGTGGTCTAATTTTTGGGCTGGTATGATTCTAGAGATTGGATCGGATAAGTGGTCCGATTTTCGGAGTCGGATGGTCCGACTCTAGAAATCGGGCAGTCCCATTTTGGGACTCGGATGAACTGGTCTGATGGCGCGGACGACGGCCCGCGGGTTGCGTGCGATGCCTCAAGTTCAACGCCTACTCCACGAAATTGTGTCGTGCCTTCCAAATAGGTTCAAAGCAATAGAGGGAACTGCCTTCCAAATAGGTTCAAATCAATAGAGGGAACTGCCTGGCGTACCTTGAAGCGATGTGCCACTCGAATCGATTAGCACTTTGCGATCTCCCCGCAACTCTCTCTCTCTTGCTCTCTCCCTAGCTCTCAAGCTCACTCTCTTCTCACAAGGCAGAATGTCAAATGTGGTCTTTCCTGGTTCCATGGGCTCTTATTGCCCCATCCCAGTCTACTGCAACCTCAGATGTTAATCTCTCACACTCTTCTAGCTAGAAATCTGATCATGTGCCCCTATTTTCCTGTTTCCAGCAGTAGCAGCAGAACCCTTCTGTTTTCCTTCTTTTTTCTATCCTAAACTTAACCTAATGCAACAAAAATCAAAACCAGAGATGGAGTTGGATTGTCCTATTCTGATATTCAACAACAAATCAAAATACTTACTTTCTCTAGGGATTAAAATCTCCTAAATCTCCTAACTATGTCGAGCACCGGTTCAGGCTGCAAACCCTACTTCTATGCTCGATCCGATGCGCACGGCACTTAAGGCTTAATTTTGTCAGTCCCAGCAATGGAACCAAAATAGAGGGGAGCTACGGAGCTCTATCCCAAGACCTATGGACCGCTTATTGATCAAGTGTTTCAAGCCGAGCGGCCATGGCTACCTCTCACATAGCCGACATGCAATGCCTACCTTACAAGTGTAGTGAGCTTACCTTGATGCACGATCGAGTTTCCTCCTCTCTCTTGCACTCCAGCAGCTCCATGATCCTTGCGGCAAGCTCAAGCAACCTCAAGCCCTCTCCGTCAAGCTCCATCCTCCATAGCCGCACGAGAAAAGAAAAGAGAAGAGAAGATGAGAAGATGAAGAGAGAAGATGGGGAGCTCCTTCTCCACGATCCCTCACTCTCACACACTCACTCTATTGAGATGACAAGCTCAACACGTGCGGACATTAATGATGGACCACCTGGTTAGATGGGTCCACATGTCTACACTTGGCATGTTGGTGGTCATTATGACTCTCATATGGACATTGACTCATTACTTATTATATTCAGGTTGTTGCACCTATTTATAGTAGCTGGCATAGTTATAGCGCTAGTTGACTAGTGTAGTCGGTTATGCATTGTTTGACTTAGTAGGCCACTTTCCTTTATGTTGTATCTTATCTATACTTTGTGTACATTGCAAAGAGTGTGGAAGAAGAAGAAGAAACTAGCAAGAAAACGTTTTGACCTCCATCTCTCTTCTTGTCTCTTGAGTGAGCTTCTCCTTGTGCATTTTGTGTGTGTTTGGCACCGCAGCTCAAGCAAGTCCCCCCACCATGCGATTCTTAACACACTCCCTAAATCCCTCACTCAAGAACAAGCAAGAAGGCAAAAAACAAGAGAAGCAGAAGAAGAAACTTTGGCCACACACAATGGTGCGCAAATCAGATGCTATATGCTTGCGTAGTGAATGTCGGAAGGTCCCCAAGAACAAAAGAACTCTACTTTTTGCACAAAACTCAAGGTAAAAAGCATGCACGACATGAACAGGAGACCAATTGGATGCAATCTCCCCCCATGCCTTGTGTGAGCGCTCCACAAAGCATGTATTTTATGTATTAATCATCTTCAAGCTCAAATAATAGCCCAAATTACAAAATAGCATGCTTTTGGCTTTTTAGTTTGCTTTAGCACAAAATAAAAATAAAGCTAATGGGCAGCGCCCAAAGAGTCATGCGTACCCAATACAATGCCCAAGTACAAATAACATAATCGTGTGTCCATGCGCATACAAAATAATAAATAAATATACAACGCCTTAATAAATAGGCACCATGCCTAAGGTATGCGCCCATCCAAATATAAGTGATAACTCGAATACTCACTATCCTCCAATGCTTTCCTTCGCCACTGCTGCTATCTCTACACATCAACTGAAGCATTCACAATCCTTAGTAAAATAATACAATTAAACCGACAAAAGTGAATACCTAGCAGTCTTCAACTACATAAATAAATCAACTAGTTAGAAATCAATCCTAACCTTAATTTATTACGAGTGCGCACTCTAAACTCATAAGCGTTTATTAATTTAATATGCATTTTACGGAATCGCCCGCTATGGAATCACCCATGTACACACTAAATTAATGAAACGCCTGAAAAGGATAGGCGTCCCCATCAACTTCTCGCACAAAGAATCCACTTTGTGTATGAGCCCCGGTCAACAAAGTTTACGGAATCCACCGTAAAACCTCACGGAATCCACCGTGGCACGGAATCCACCGTGAAATATGCCTCATGGCATCATACCCCCGGGGTGGGATAGCAATTGACCTCAATTGCTATTAGCTCAATGTGGAACTAGCAGAGTGGGGAAAGCATTTAAGTCTCTAGCATGCATCCATTGGGCTTCCTCTACAGGATGAATCTTAAACTTGACTAAATATTTAGAATATCTTCGGCCAGTTCTAGTGGTCATAAAATCAGTATCTATGATAGCTTCAGTCTCTTCATCTAACAAAGGTGGGTTTTCATAAACAGGGTGTACAGGTAATTGGCCTCTAAAGGGTCGTAATAAACTAATGTGAAACGTGTTGTGAATTTTCCAGTGAGGTGGTAATTCTAACTTGAATGCATTGTCATTAATTTTGTGAATGATCTTAAATGGTCGATAGAATCTAGGGGCTAATTTCACAACTGGATGTTTATCTACACTTTGTAATCTACGTTTTTCTATTCTCAACCAAACATAGTCATCAACTTTGAAATTCATTGCTTGTCTTTTCTTATTGGCTTTTTTGGTATATGATTGCTGGGCTTTGGCAATCATGTCTTTAACCTCATCAAAAATAATAGCGTGCATAGTAGTAATATCATCAGCACTCTGAATTCTATTTGATAAAGATGCAACAGGTGTAGACAATCTATAACCATAAATCACTTCAAACTGTGCTTTCTTTGTAGATGTGTGTGGTGTATTGTTATATGCAAACTGCAGTAAATGCAAATGTGTGTCCCATGTCTGTGGTTTAGAAATAGTGTTAGCACGTGAAAAATCTAAAATAGTACTATTAGTGGCTTCTGTTTGTCCATTAGTTTCAGGATGAAATGTAGATGAGAAATCAATTTTTGTCCCTAGGTTAGCAAACAAAGTAATCCAAAAGTTGTTACAAAATCTGGAATCACGATCAGAAATAATAACTTTTGGTAATTCATGGTTAGTGAAAACAGTTTTCAAAAACAATTGTGCTGCCTGAGATGCTGTTAAAGTTTCCTTACATGGAATGAAATATGCTTGTTTACTAAACCTGTCTGCTACAGTCCAAATCATGTCATGATTAGCTTTAGTATTAGGTAAACCAGTAATAAAATCCATAGAAATTTGTTCCCATGGTCTTGATGGAATAGATAAAGGCATAAGTAATCCATACTATTTACCGTGATGTCTCTTAACTCTTTGACAAATCAAACATTCAGAAACAAAGTTAAATACACAGTGTCCATATGTGGCCAATAAAAATCTTCAATTAATGTACGTAAAGTAGATATGATACCTCTATGACCTTGGTATGGAGGACAATGAATCTCATTCAGAACAAAAGATCTAAATGGAACTGTAACACATAATCTCTTTTCATAAAACATGAATCCATCATTATAAGACAGTGAATCAATAGGAATCCAGTTATTTCCGACTAATTTATTCCAATTGGCATGAAAAGTAATGTCCTGATGATAAGTATTTTTCATAGGAGTTAAAGAATCAAATGATATAACAGAAATATTGTGAATGGTAGGTCTTCTACTTAATGCATCGGCCACTACATTTTCTTTACCTGGTTGATACTGAATAATCGGATGAAAACTCTGAATAAAGGCTGCCCATTTGATATGTCTATCAGATATTTGGGGTTGGCTAAGTAAATGTCTAATACTTTGTTGGTCAGTCTTAATCATAAACTCAAAACCCATTTAAGTAGTGTTTCCATTGTCTTAAAGCTTGTACCACAGCTAATAATTCTTTATCATATGTGGAATATTTAAGTTCGGAGGGTTTCAGTTTACAACTAGAATAGGCTATGGGATGATTATCTTGCATAAGTACGGCTCCTATTCCAGATCCGCTAGCATCAGTAACTACTAAAAAGAATGGTCTATTAAAATCAGGCAGTTGTAATACAGGAGCATGAGTTAATGCATGTTTCAATAAGTCAAAATATTTCTGTTGATTATCAGACCAATGATAAACAATACCTTTCTTTAAAAGTTTAGTCAATGGCAAAGCAAGTAATGAAAAATTTCGCACAAATTTCCTGTAAAAACTAGCAAGACCTAGGAAAGATCATAACTCATGCACATTTTTAGGTATAGGCCAGTTCAATATTGTTTTTATTTTCTTAGGGTCAACCTTAATACCATCTGATGATACAATATGACCTAAATATTCAATTTCTATTTTAAGGAACTCACTCTTTTCTGGATTAGCATACAGTTGATTATCTTTCAATAACTTGAAAACCAATGACAAATGTTCATAATGTTCTTTCTCATTTTGACTAAACACCAAGATATCATCAAAGAATACAATAACATAATGCTGATATTTCAAAAATATACGATTCGTCATTCTACTAAATGTAGCAGGTGCATTAGTCAATCCGAAAGGCATCACTAAAAATTCATAATGACCAAATTGTGTTCTAAATGCAGTCTTGAATATGTCAGACTTATCTAATCTCACCTGATGATAACCAGATTCAAGGTCTCTTTTACTAAATATGGAAGAACCTTGCAGTTTATCCATAAGGTCATCGACTCTAGGAATTGGATATCTATTCTTTACTGTGATCTTATTTAAAGCATGATAGTCAATGCACATACGATAAGTATTATTCTTTTTCTTTACCAACAAAACAGGTGCACCAAATGGAGAACTACTAGGTCTAATCAATCCTCTATTTAGTAATTCCTCAACTTGATTTTGAATTTCTTTTTACTCTATCTGGTTATACCTATATGGTGCTTTACAAGGTGGTTGTGTACCAGGAATCAAATCTATTTTGTGGTCTTCTAGACGTGAAGAACGTAAACCAGGTGGTAGATCTTCTGCAAAACAGTCTTTAAAGTGTGCAAGAAATTCTTTATGCCTAGGGTGCATATGTTTTTCTTTAACTTGCAGTTCATTCACCCAAATGAGATAAGATTTACTACTTTTGTGTAATGCACGTTTAGCTTGAGTATGCGAAAGCAGTGGAAAAGCATTAGATGCATGCATACCATACAATGTAATATGTTTTCCTTGAAAATGAATATTAATTGAATGTGTGGAATAAACTATATCAGGGTTATGCTAATGACACCAAGGCATACCTAAAATAATATCACTGGACTGTAATGGTACAACTAGAAAATTCCTTCTTTTAGTGTATTCACCAATTTGAATTTCTAAGTCATGCACTTCTTATGTTCCATTATACCTTGTGCCTAAAAATGCTACTTTAATGCGATAATGCATAGATACAGTCTGTAACTTCAATTCTTTCACTAACTTTGCAGAAATAAAATCATGAGTACTACCATCATCATGCAAAATAATATTTTCTTGTCCATGCACTAAACATTTCATTGTCAATAAAGAATGTGGAGTTGGCATACCTGGTAAAGTATCCGAAGGAGTAGTAATGTCGCCTTCATCTTTCATGAAATCAGGCATTTCTTTATGTTCGTCATATTCCATTGCTTCAAGATAGTTGATATGGATAGGTGGCTTTTTTGATTGGCAATTGGCTGCTAGATGTCCAGGTTGGTGGCATTTATAACACACTATAGGTTTGGCTTTAGATACATTGTTTGCAATGGCAGGAAGTCTAGGAATATTAGGATTTGGCTATGGAATTGGCTTAGGGTTATGATTGGTATTGGATGGTAAAGCAGGTGGTTTTGCCCAAGTCTTACGGAAAGATGATGAAGGAAAACGACCTTGATTAAATCTTCTAAAATTTGAATTGAATTGCTTAGATCCATAGTTACCATTGGCTTGAAATTGCTGCGGACGCTTGTCTCTTCCTCGAAGCTTGTCTTCAATGTCATGAGCTAATGAAATTGCATCTTCAAGAGTTGCAAGCTTGAACATATTGACTTCAGCGTAGTAATGCCCAAGTAATCTAGACATATACTTGCGCTTGTGAGTCACTTCAGGTACGTCTTCAAGCATGCATAACTGGAGTAATGCATTCCAAAAGCGTTCGATGTACTGAGGAATAGGCTCACGATCTCTTTGCTGAAGAAGGTCCCATTGCTTTATGGCTTTTTCATGAAATTGCGGAGGAAGAAAATTCTGCATAAACTTCTTCTTGAAATTCTCCCAGGTAGTGGGACAATCTATACTCTTACGTACCACGGTCCACCAAAGAGATGCTCTATCCACTAAATGATTAGTGACACACTTGATTTTATCTTTTTCTGCGTATGTTTCCTCATGAAAGTAATCATCAAACTGACTGATGAATGCAAGAACAGTTTTTCCATCTTGAGTGCCATTGAAAGTATGGAATTTGAAATTTCTTTTACTTATCTTTGTTTCTTTGCAGATGGATTGAGCTTCAAGAGTCGCATCGATGGTACGTCGGATAAGATGTTCAGATTGTGGTTCCTCTTTATCGGTAGTCGATCTTTGTAAATTAGCCAATTGAGCTTGCAATGCTTGCCGAGCTCATCGTTCTTCATCCAACTGCATCATAATTAAATCCAGCTTTTGCTCCATCAGGAAGATCGCCTTCAGCCATTAAATCATCCATATGTGGTTCCGTCATCCTGCAAAACTTCAAAAGACCTCACACTCTCAAAATCCAATTAGCGGGATGAGCGTAGCTCAAGATCGGGTGTACAAGGCTTATATATTTTTGTGTGTGGCTTTCACAATCTTCGTCTTTGGCTATTGCAGGATTTGTAATCTTTGAAAAATCTGCGTTTTGACCTTCTACGTGTGCTGAAATTGGTTCAGCAAGTCTGTGTATGCGAACAGTACCTTCCAGAGAACAACTTTGCAGTTCGGAGTTTCTGCGCAGGAACAGCCCTTATAGAAGTTTTGAGCACAAGTCAGTTCTAACTTCAAGTGACTTGTCTGACTTGCAGAGTTGCAGAATTATGAGACTTGCAGAGTACCAGAACTTGCTGAACTTGAGTGACTTAGAAGACTTGCAGAATTTGTAGACTTTGAAGACTTGTAGAACTTAGGAAACTTGATGAACTTTGAAGCCTTGTGTGATTTGAGGCTTAAGAGACTAAGCTTTAAGCTTAGTAAAACAAAATTGTCGAATTGTAGGGGGGGGCGTTTTGTCACGCGAAATTTTCGCCATATGCCGCTGTGTTGCCGTTTGTTGACGAATTGAAAAATATAAGCTTTTTAAGCTTAAACTAAGCTTATTAAGCTTATTAAGCTTACTTAATCTTTTAAGCTTATGGATTTTGAAGACTTATCTCTCTGTTTGTTGACGACTTGGAAAAGAGGATGTAGGAGTGGCCCTTCGTCGTTGCAGGCCGGTCCTTCGCGATCAGAGGATGAAAACAGAGGTTCTTGACCGCCAAGAATCCACCCATATCGACTGTTCGCGATGAGATTGACCGTAGAGCTCGATCGTTCCAAGAGCTCCGCCTTCACTCAAGATGGGTAGTGATTGGAAGCTCTTGATCTCAGCTTTGCTCTTATACCACTGATGCGTAGATCGGATGCTGTATGCTCGCGTAGTGAATGCCGGAAGGTCCACAAGAACAAAAGAACTCTACTTTTTGCACAAAACTCAAGGTAAAAAGTATGCATGACATGAACAAGAGACCAATTGGGTGCAATCTCCCCCCATGCCTTGTATGAGCGCTCTACAAAGCATGTATTTTATGTACTAATCATCTTCAAGCTCAAATAATAGCCTAAATTACAAAATAGCACGCTTTTGGCTTTTGAGTTTGCTTTAACACAAAATAGAAATAAAGCTAATGGGCGGTGCCCAAAGAGTCAGGCATACCCAATACAATGCCCAAGTACAAATAACATAATCGTGCGTCCATGCGCATACAAAATAATAAATAAATATCCAATGCCTCAATAAATAGGCGCGACAAAATATAGGCGCCATACCTAAGGTATGCGCCCATCAAAATATGAGTGATAACTCGAATACTCGCTATCCTCCAATGCTTTCCTCCGCCACTGCTGCTATCTCTACACATCAACTGAAGCATTCACAATCGTTAGTAAAATAATACAATTAAACCGACAAAAGTGAATACCTAGCAGTCTTCAGCTACATAAATAAATCAACTTGTTAGAAATCAATTCTAACCTTAATTTATTACGAGTGCACACTCTAAACTCATAAACCTTTATTAATTTAATATGCATTTTGCGGAATCATCCGCTATGGAATCACCCATGTACACACTAAATTAATGAAACGCCCGAAAAGGATAGGCATCCCCATCAACTTCTCGCACAAAGAATCCACTTTGTGTATGAGCCCCGGTCAATAAAGTTTACAGAATCCACCGTAAAACCTCACGGAATCCACCGTGGCACGGAATCCACCATGAAATATGCCTCCTGGCATCACACAAGAATGAGCTTCTCATTCACTTTTGAACTTTATATACATGCCCTACTTTTTGGGCGGTCATCCCCACTTTTTACATGGCTAGCCATTAGCCTAGGCCCTCTTTTCCTAATTTCCACCATTCTAACTTATCCCATTCCTACTAATCCATACAATTTGCACAAGAGTGAGCCCGACACTCTTTTTACAAGGATTCGGGAGCGCCTTCATATTTAATGGCGCGCTTTTACTCTTTTCTTTTCTCGAGGCGACACTGAAGCCTTCTGGAGAGGTCGTCATTCAAATTTTCAAGGTCTCCTTCTTCAATTTTTCCTGCACTTCTGCTCCATTTTCCGATCCTCTATGCTATGGTAAACATGCCATTCTCCTCTTTTAAAAGAAGAACCAAAGAATATATATATATATATATATAAATTATGAAAAAAAAGGACTACGGTCTGTGTCATGTCAACCTATTCTTTCAGAAAAGGTGAAAACACCCTTAGAAGTAGGGCAAAAGAAAAGAAAAAAAAATTAAAAAATTAAAAAAAAAGTAAAACTATTATTGGAGAAAATTAAGAAATTCATTGTCATAACAGGCCTCGTTCCAAGAAAAGGTGGCACACACCCTTGGATGGGAAGTTGGTTGTGGAAAAGGTGGTCACACCCCGCAGTTCAGGATAGTTGAATCTCTAGCAAACCTTCACACTAGAAGTTCCCAAGCTACATTCCTTAGTGCACAAGATCTTGTAACCTCATCAAGTGCTTTTCATTCTTCTAATAGATTTTCTCCTATGCAATCCAGTACCAAGACTTCACTACAAGATATAGGCCTTATACCGACATTAAAAGCAACAAAAATGTAAATAAAGAAATTTGTCCCCGTCATCGCAAAAAGCGTCGTTATTGGCGACGCCATAGAAGAGTTGGTATTAGCATCATTATTAACGTCGCTATTTGCGTCGGTATTAGCATCGCATTTGCGACACTGATACCAATGCAAATAACGACGTTGATAATGACGCTTTGCTACACTAATAACAATGCCAATAATGATGCATGTAGGAAAATTTGTGATACTAATAGTGACGGTAACAGGGGAAAAAATTTGTGGCAGGGCAATATAGCACTATGTGCTTTATTTGGGCCATACAAAATAGTTTCTACACTGTATACAATGCTCGTGTAGATAACGACAAAGTGTACTTAAATCATAACACTGATACATGAAATAAATACATGATCGTGTAATGAAGTGACTGGTACAATCATGGCAAGATATCACTACTACATAGAAAATATCTACATAAATCACGTGACAAAAAAAAAGGGTGTGTGAGCTCCAGGGATCCAAGGGCGAGCTATAGATCATCGCCATCCGAAAGCTCGTCCTCGTGCAAAGGAGCATCGAACGAACTCTGCAAAAAAAAGAAACAACTACACATCAGTCCACCATACAATAATGCATTCTAATTAAACATGGTAACTATGGACAAGAAAGATGAGTGACTTATAGGGCCGCCACATCCATACAATCGGTTGATCAATGCAATGAGACCATGCCTCTTTGCATATCAAGTCTCAAGGCCGGTCCGATCGCGATTTGTAATGGAGTGCTGCAAAGGAAATAAAATACTAACTTTTAGAAAGAGATTGTCAGTACAAAGGATATTGCAAAAAAACAAGCAAGAAAAACAAAAGAAAAACTTACAAACTCCTCCAGATATGTCATGTGGCCACCACTCCCAAGATGATATACCGCTCCAGCCACTAGTCGTGCCCTCGCCACCTCGCGTTGCTGTCTCCAACATCCTGGAGAATTTGTAGCCTCCTCCCTCAGTTGGCGCCAATCGTCCGCGTCTAGCCAATCAGGCTTTGTAGCCCCACTCTTGAGTGCCATGCGTGCATCCGATAATCTATGCGACATTAATGCACGCATGCACTCCATCATCCATCCCATCGAAAATCTATCAGCTGCAACTCGTACCAGAAACTCCTCATGCAAGGATGCTACTATGTAGTCCGTGCTTCCCTCTGGTATGTTTTTTCAATGATCCAAGACGTTGTGCCAAAAAACTTACTAGCACAACTCTCTATGCGAGCCATCACCCTCCTCCCCTCATAAGTAATGATGATGGCTCCTAACCTATCATCTACAAGGTATGCATACCCCTCTAGGGTATGCCTAAGATGGGTCCTCTCCCACCTACGACCACGATCCTAGGCATATCCAGGAGACCCCTGTACATCTGGTGTACCGACCGGGGTAGTATCTATTGGAGTAGCACCCATAGGGGTGCCACCTGCGGATGGCTGATGAGCAAAAGATGGAGTAACTAGAGTAGACGTTTCCACAGGTGTGACAAATCCCGGAGGTGATGCAACTCTAGCAAAACAACAAGATGGAGACACAGAATCTCTGCCCTCACAGCAACCACTTGAGCCACGCTCTCTGGAATTGTCATGAGAGCGAGGAGTAGCACTTGTATCCCAAGCCGACCATGGGCTCACTATATCCGTATCTCTATGGCACCCTTTGATCTTGAAGCACTCCCTTTGTCTGGCCCAAGTCTAGATCATCGACCTCATCTGCTCGAAACTAAAGCATCTGATCGCGTCAAAGTAGATCTAATAGAGCGGCCCGACGATGTCTGAGACAACTCCTAGTCTGCCATTTCTCTGAATCTCGCCATCTGATCTGGAGACATGTGCATGAAGATATCCTCCAACTCCTCATTGCTCATCCCTCAACTCATCCTGATGATCTAAGTATCCACAAAGGTTACCTGCATATAGACAAAAAATGATGTTAGCGTAATCAATTTAAATTATACAAAGCACGGTAATATAAATCTTTAAAAAATGATCATACTTAAAATGCATATCTTATGTACCTTTATAAGCGATTAGTCAACGAATTGAGTAAGTGGATGCTCCAAGTATGAAGTATCCTATGGTCCCATGTCAATCTCCTGACACAACACGGCAGAAACTGGAAGGTCGATAGACATGTCACCACAAAAGGATGAGTCCACTTCGTTCTCAAAGAATTCTTGGACTCTTATATTTCCATTATTGTTACCCGATGCTAGCTCCTCTATATGCTCCAAGCTTGCAGTGGCATCCACTCCTTGCAATATCGACCCCTCTATTTGCATATTGTCCTCATCTATGCTCGGAGCATCGCTTTGATCATATACTCTCGCACTTTAGGGAGTTGATGGTATAACATACCACCATCGAGATTGTCGGGGGTTTGGATAGAAGATTACATGTTCACAAACACATACAAGAGAATTTTAACTATTGTGGCATGTACCATGTCTTAATACAATTAACAAACAAATGAGTTCATGTACCTGTTCACAATGGGCCGGCAACACAAAGGTGTCGCGTGAATACGTCCATTTTTTTTCAAAATCTATTTCAAGAAATCTAGATGGACCTCGTTGAACTGTTGCTCCAGCTCCTTCAAGTACCACTTTGAACCACTGCACATCAAATAGTATCATGGAGAAGCTATGGCAATCCACTGAACAATACTGACAACGGAATTTTGGTGCCCGGAAGTGCTTAAAAATGGCTAAAATTTATGAACATCAAGGGAAAAATATTCATCGTCAAAGGCGGCGGCTCGATCTAGGACGATTTTAAGCGTCAAAGTGCTTTAAAGGTGCCCGAGCGACACTTGTAGATTTTTCATAATTTTTCAGACAGTCGTGCGGGTTGACATGAGCTACTAGCCAATGCGGGATGCTAAGCTGGACGCCCAGGATTTTTCAGAGCTCAATTCTGAGTCCGGACGGGGAAATGGCCAAGAATTGGTAAAGATTTGAAAGGGTGGCCACAACATGGACCAAAGGGGGGGTGCCCTTTGGGGAAATTTTAACCCCCTAACCAAAAGGCATGCAATTTTAAAGGAGAGAAATCATGGAGAGAGAGAGAGAAGAAGCCCACGCCTGCATCACACCGAATTTTGTGCCATGGGATGGAGAGGAGCAACTTGCCTGCTGCAAACAACCACCATAACTGATCATTGCCCTTACTTCCCTCCTGGATGCCAATCATATCGCCGCCTCTCGCCCGAGAAATGATGGTCTCTTTGAAGATCTCTGATTTCAGTCTTTCTCTCTCCTCCCTCTCTCTCTTCTAAAGGCAAGTTCATGTGGAAAGAAGAAGGAAGAAGAAAGAATGGTGGAGGCTTGTCCGGCATGGATCGGATTGCTCCACGGGCTAGAAATGGTGATTTGTGATCGTGTTGAGCATGAAGTGCTGCTGATTTTCAGATTTGCAGCCATGGACATGAAACCCGAAACACGCAAATAGGCGGTAATTCAATTTTTTCAAAGGAAATTTGAGATTTCATGGCTTTTGATTGATAAAATGTTGTTCATGTGGGCTAAAAATTGTTTATGTTGCTTTTTTCCATGAGTACTTGTTGATCATAATAAGAAAATCAGAAAAATATGCATCTTGTGGCTCAAAATAATACACTAAAACACGTAAAATATGGAAAATCAAGGGAACATGATGTTTTTGGGCATAAAAATGGGAAAATGAATAAGAACACCAACTAAATTTTCATTTTTGCTGCAAGAAGGAACTAAGGGCCACAGCCCATAATCTATTTTGAATTTTCAGTAATTAAATAATGCAAGAAATAAGGGAAAATACAAGGAAAATAGAGGCAAATCACTAAAAATAGGGGAAAAATGCATTTTGGGTACAGAAAATTAATGAAAATTAAGAACAAAGTTTGTGAATGTTTGTGGGGACTGAAGCATGAGGATTTGCCTCAGTTAAACCCCACCTTCTTATTCTAGTGCGTCTTTTTTCGCTTTTTACACATAAAATGATGGTAAAATGCCCTATAAATCTATACAACAATGCAACATTTGATTGATGGAAGGGTAGAGTGGTTAGAATGTGTCTAAATGTGGAGTCAAATGATGAAAGGATTGCTGTTTTTGTTTGAATGCCATATACGTCGCTGAATAAGGGCCTAGTAGTACGAGGGTTTCCTTAGTGCTAGGTTCGTGCAACGCCGCATAAGATCGGTAGTTGAAAATCATTGAAAGGATGTTTTCCACATGTGCACAATATTGATTTTATAATTGTTTGAGCACTTGGCATCCACACTATGCATAAATCATGGAAATATTTAAAGGTATCAGAAATCCTGGATGCACAGCAATTGCTTTCATTAGGACCTTGACCCACGTTGAGTGAGAGACAAGACACCCTAAGCCATAGGCTAGTCGTGGGGTCTAGGGAAAAGAGAAGTAAGGACAATGGTACATTCCTGTATACGATTAAATGGTACCTTGAGTGGATTTTGTGCGAAATGTTTATATGTTGAGCGACGCACCGAGGGGCCAATCCCCAAGGTGTAGGAGAGTCGCAGAGGGGTGGCGACATTCAACCGTTGGAGGACCCCCTATATCTGTGCTTCGTGCCATTAGGCAATGTGTAAGGGACTCCCTCTGAGGAGTAGTGGGTGAGAGAAGAGTGGACTACAAACGACGTAATACAAATGCAAGACATTTAGGAAGGCAATGTATGTGTCATCAACGCTCCTGGCCGCGAAGCCATGGGGTTGTTGAGCGCGTGAGATAGAGGTGCGACTAGTGCACGAGCCAGTGCCGGCCCGTTTTAGGTTCCATCAAATACTTTGCAAGTTCCCTAAATACTCCATCTCATCTATAACCATATTTGGATCCATTGCTCGTTGTCGGCTCTCTTACTCGAACCTTGCCATGATACCACAGTCTGTTGTGGAGCACATTTTATCAATACCTCCACGTGGAAATGCCGTCCACGCGACCATGCTGCACTATATATTTAAGACTGTACATTGAAACACTCAATTAGTTGTTGGTTAGAAAATATAGATACAACAAATCCTAAACACGTCATCACCTTTGGACTACATCCCCTCGAGAATTCCCACTCCTCGGTTGAGATCTCCGCCCCTTCGCAAGACGCTGCGGTCAAAGCTCCATGTAACCATCACGTTGACATAAACCGCGACATCTCCTCCATGCCCTCGGGATATCGAATTGATCGATGGTGCGTACTACGTCAAAATTTAGATCACGCTTCCTCTTGATCTTGCCTAGCTTGTTGGTACCTGGTGAGCCACGTCTCCATAGAGGCATGATGCAACATACAAAAGCGATTCACTTTCTCCTCCATTGTAGCATCAATTCTTTTTTCTACCCCATTTTCAACCACCACATCTTTGGTCAGTCTATCATCATCCTTCAGTGACCATAGCATATTGTTGTCTGGATCCACTGTTGGTAGCCATTGTGAAATATGCACTAATGCCTCCAATACCAACCAAACTTCAGCCATGCTATCTTCTGGCTGAGCTCATTGTTGCACAAAGCCTTTCAGGGTTTTCATGAAGCACTCCAAGAAGAACATCCATCGCATATGGACAGGTCCAGCAATCTCCACTTCATCTACAAGATGCACAAGAAGGTGGATTTGTATCGTGAGCATGCTAGTAGGCTTGTATTTCTTAAAGAGACAGACTGTCACCATTGCTTCCCGCCTCTCGCGGATTCAAAAGAGGACGCCTTAATCTCCTTTTGTGAGATCCATTGCACTAAATTCGACAACCTATAAATGGCCCTGCGTATTTCTCGAGTAAGGCATCTTGCGATCACGATCGGTAGTACAAAGTGTCACAAATGAGAAAGTACTATGAACAATGACTACACTCCAAATAGCAAAATGCACAGGCCACTTACAATCCATTCGTAGTACAAACCTGACATATATTATGCCAATCATGGGATTTTAACCCTGATAATTGGTCGTCTTTAGAAAACACAGACCGGAGAGAACACATCATACCCGTCGGAGTGCAGATAGACTTGACTATTTTCTTCACAATGCGCTCTTCTTTAGTGGATAAAACCCAAGGAGCACGAGGTAGCTGCACGCGACCATTAGCACTCGACTGCAGCCAAAGCGCCTCCATCTTGCCTACCTCCTTCAAATCCATTCGTGCCCCTATAGTGCCTCTCTTTCCTGTGATGTGGTCCCATAGCAAGCTGTCCACGTTCTTGAAAATATACATGGGATCCAACAAGTGGTTGATCTGTAAGTGGATCCAATATGGCAACTCGTAGAAAACTGAGAACCGTCACATTCTATTTGGATGTGACTCCGTGTAGACCATTTTCAGCTCGTACCAACTTTGGGCATTCATATATGTTAGAGGTCGTCCAAGAAAATCTTCCATAAGTTCATGAACCTCTGGCAAGAAAGTGGCATGTCCTTGATATACCATCTTCTTCATGGTTCGTGACCAGCTTTCGGAGTCTAATTGTGGCACAGTGGACATGCATAATAACCTAAGGTAACCAAACCTGTCCCAATACCTCTATCCAGTGAATACAAACTTGAACGAGCTATGATAGATATTACCAACGAGAATAGAAGCCTATTTACTTGAGCACTCTCCGAATCCCGAAAAGTCATGCATGGTCCACATGAGAATGGCTCAAATATTGGTGGATCGTTGACCATCGTGCCTGCTCATATCTTGCACGGTGATCCCCTCCTCCCACAAAATCTTCAGCTCATCAACTAATGGACGAAGATATACGTCCATATTTTTGACTTTGTAGCGGTCGGGGAAGAGTAAGCTAAGGATGAGATGCCCTTTCTTTGTAGAAAGCCATGGAGGGATATTGTAGTTGACAAGGACTATAGGCCACACACTGTAAGAAGTTAAGTGCAGATCGAATGGGTTCACGCCATCCATTGCAAGACCGAGTCGAAGATTCCTTGGCTCTCAGACAAAGCCTGGGAAGGTAGGTCAATGTGACTCCATGCGCGCGAATCCGCTGATATTCATTGAACTCCATCTATGGACCTAGTTTGTGCATGTCATATTGTCAAGCTCGCCATATCGGATGTACGAAACATGTGATTTATACGGGGGATAAGCAGAAAGTGTGTAAGAACTTTTTGAGGGATGGTTTTCCCTTGCAAGTCCTATCAATACCTGTGAGAACCACAGTTTGGACATGTCTCCATAATCTTGTATTCTCCTCGAAACAGTATGCAATCGTTGATACATGCATGGATCATGTTGTAGTCCATGCTAAGCTTTCATAAAACATGTCCTGCATCATCACGAGGCTCATGTATGGTATTTGCAAGTGGTAATATATGATACTTCAGTAATCTGGAAAAAATCATAAAACACCTTGAAAAAGCACAAATGTTTTCAATGATAGTACCGAAAAGAAATCAACAAAGCATACGTACAAGATACTTGATCGACTCGGTCACACTCGCATCGCTCCACTCATATTTTGCTTGTACATTTAGGAGTGCAAGCAGTGTCTTCAGATGAGATACTCAGTACCCATCATATAATGGTATGGATGCGTCCTCTCTAAGCGGATCAAAAGTCTCGACATCCATGGGAATCAATGCATTGATCATTGCCTTCATCTCAAGCTCCAAGATTGTAGGTAAGTCTCGAAGGCTGCCTGCCTCCTTTGGTATTGACGGTATAGATTGGATAATACCTTCCAAGTGGTGGATTGGCTCAGGCACTCCATCCATCGCATGCCCACAAACTCTTCTAATTGGCCGCAAAGAGTGCACTCCTCCTTGGGATGAGATGTCACCTCCCTGGATAGAAAATTTGCCAGCCACACCCAATCTTTTTGTATATGGTATTCAATTATCTTGCATTAACAATAAATGATTGATATTAACTTTTCTTACCATTTGCTGAAAATCCAAGATCGCCTGATCAATAATATTAACTTTTCTTTAACAAAACATATCTCTCTCTCTACAACAACAACAACTACTACTACTACTACTACTACCACTACCACTACCACTACCACTACCACTACCACTACCACTACCACTACCACTACCACTACCACTACCACTACCACTACCACTACTACTACTACTACTACTACTACTTTTCTTACCATTTGCTGAAAATCCAAGATCGCCTGATCAATGATATTAACTTTTCTTTAACAAAACATATCTCTCTCTCTCTACAACAACAACAACAACAATAACTACTACTACTACTACTACTACTACTACTACTACTACTACTACTACTACTACTACTACTACTACAAAAACTACTATTACTACCACTACTACAATAACAACAACAAATAAGAAAACTAGACAATAATAAACAAGAAAACAAAAAAAATTGCTACTACTACTGCAATAACAACAACAACAACAAAAACAAACAAGAAAACCACTACTACTACTACAACCACGACTACCACCATGACTACGAGTACAACTACAACCTCGACCTCGACCTCGACCTCGACCTCGACCTCGACCACGACCATGACCACGACCACGACTATGACTACAACTACGACTATGACTATGACTATGACTATGACTATGACTATGACTATGACTATGACCACGACCACGACCACGACCACGACCACGACCACGACCACGACCACGACCACGATTATGACTACGACTACGACTATGACTACGACTACGACTACGACTATGACTACGACTACGACTACGACTACGACTATGACTACGACTGTGACTATGACCACAACCACGACAACGACAACGACTATGACTACGACTACGACTGCCACCATGACCATGACCACGACCACGACCATTCATTATCTCCTCTCCTTTCATCTCTCTCTCTTTTTCTCTTTCTTTATTATGATGTATGTTTATTCCCTCTCTCTCGTTCCTTCTTCATTTTTCTCTTCCTTCCCCTCTCTCATTTTCTTTAACAAAACATATCTCTCTCTCTACAACAACAACAACAACAACAACAAAAACTACTACTACTACTACTACTACTACTACTACCACCACCACCACCACCACTACTACTACTACAACTACTACTACTACTACAAACAAAAAAAGAAAAAAAAAACTACTATTACTACCACTACTACAATAACAACAGCAAATAAGAAAACTAGACAATAATAAACAAGAAAACAAAAAAAATTGCTACTACTACTGCAATAACAACAACAACAACAAAAACAAACAAGAAAACCACTACTACTACTACAACCACGACTACCACCATGACTACGAGTACAACTACAACCTCGACCTCGACCTCGACCTCGACCTCAACCACGACCACGACCACGACCACGACCACGACTATGACTACAACTATGACTATGACTATGACTATGACTATGACCATGACCATGACCACGACCACGACCACGACCACGACCACGATTATGACTACGACTACGACTACGACTACGACTATGACTACGACTGTGACTATGACCACAACCACGACAACGACAACGACTATGACTACGACTACGACTACCACCATGACCATGACCACGACCACGACCATGACTACCACTACCACTACCACTACCACTATAATAAACAAGAAAAGAAGAAAAAACTACTATTACTACCACTACTACAATAACATCACCAAATAAGAAAACTAGACAACAATAAACAAGAAAACAGAAAAAACTATTACTACAACAACAACAACAAACAAGAAAACCACTACTATTACCACAATCACGACTACAATGACTATGATTACGACCACGACCACGACTACGACTATGACTACAACTACGACCACGACTATGACTACAACCACGACCACGACCACGACCACGATTATGTCTACGACCACCACTACCACTGCCACTGCCACTGCCACTGCCACTGCCACTGCCACTGCCACTGCCACTACCACTACCACTGCCACTATAATAAACAAGAAAAGAAGAAAAAACAACAACAACAACTACTACTACTACTACTACCACTACTAAAACAATAAACAAGAAAAGAAGAAAAAACTACTACTACTACTACTACTACTACTACTACTACAAAAATAGGAAAACTAAACAATAATAAACAAGAAAAGAAAAAAAACTACTACTACAACAAACAAGAAAACAACAACCTCTCCCTCCCTCTCTCATTTCCTCTCCATCCCTCTCCCTCTCTTTCTCTCTTTTCCTATTATGTTTAATGTTTTTTCTCTCTTCCTCTCCCTCTCTCTTTCCCTATTATGTTTAATGTTTCCCTCTCTTTCCTCTCCCTCTCCCTCTCTTTCTCTCTTTTCCTAAACCAGTTTTATGTTTTTTCTCTCTCCTCTCCCTCTCTCATTTTCTTTTCTCTCTTCCTCTCCCTCTCTCATTTCTTCTCCCTCCCTCTCCCTCACCCTCTCTTTATCTCTTTCCCTATTATGTTTAATGTTTTTCCTCTCTTCCTCTCCTCTCTCTTTCCCTATTATGTTTAATGTTTCCCTCTCTTTCCTCTCCCTCCCTCTCCCTCTTCCTCTCCCTCTCTCACTTCCTCTCCCTCCCTTACCCTTTCCCTCTCCCTCTCTTTCTCTCTTTCCTTATTATGTTTAATGTTTTTTCTCTCTCCTCTCCCTCTCTCATTTCCTTGTCTCTCTTCCTCTCCCTCTCTCATTTCCTCTCCCTCCATCACCCTCTCCCTCTCTTTCCCTATTATGTTTAATATTTTTTCTCTCTCCTCTCCCTCTCGCATTTCATTTTCTCTCTTCCTCTCCCTCCCTCATTTCCTCTTCCTCCCTCTCCCTCTCCCTCTCTTTCTCCCCTTCCCTATTATGTTTAATGTTTTTCTCTCTTCCTCTCCCTCTCTCATTTATTTTTCTCTCTCTCCCTCTCTCATTTCCTCTCCCTTCCTCTCCCTCTCCCTCTTTTTCTCTCTTTTCCTATTATGTTTAATGTTTCCCTCTCTTCCTCTCCCTCCCTCTACCTTTCCCTCTCTTTCTCTCTCATTTCCTCTCCCTCTCTCAATACACATGAATATTTACAAAAACAAGTAAAAGAGAAAGAGAAAACACAAAAACAAAGCAAGAAAGAACAATGCACTTGATCCGAGAAAATCACAAAAACATATTTGTCTAATACTTTGTTGATTTTTTGTACATTTGGAGGTTTGAAATAAAGAAGAGGGTGGGAACAACCTCTTGGGAAATCCAAGAAATCACTGGATGGAAATATTTCATGGACCGGTTTACCAAGGGGGGGTAAAGAGTAAAGATAAATGGAGGAAGGTGAAGGGAAAATGTGTAATGTGAAAAGAAAAGACATGAAATAGATTTGGATCCATCCAAAGGGCATGTGAGACTCATAATGTCATGGCTTTGGAGCCTTATGATAATTCAAACAAATGGGACCCTTGTTGGAAGCATTAGTGGAAGAAAATTCAGGCACATGATTTTGTAAGATTTTTTTAAAAATACTTCCACTTTAATCCAAAAAAACTTTTCAACATGAAATTTGTATCGTGTGAACAGAAGTTTTGGCTGATATTTTTTAATAAGTTTTTGGAGCTATGAGTCAGGAGATATGGCCAAAATGGTGGACGCCAACTTTTTCCAACTACGGTGGAGGTCACCTCCCAATTTTATACACACCCACACTTACCACTTCCATAAAACATCATTCATTAGACTTACAACTCTTTCCCCTCTCTTCTCCTCTCTCTCAAGCTAATAAACCATTAGAATTCCCCTCCTAAATCACCCTCAATTCATCCTTAATTGTAGTAGTAATGTATGAATTCTCACTACTCTCTCTCTATTATTTCTAGATATGATCTTATGAAGATTCTCTATTTTTTTTTTTATAGGAGAGCTCTTGGACTCAAGCTATGGGGGGGAGAATGGAGACAACTCACCTATGATGGAACTTGATTAAGTACAAAATTGATCAACAAAACATCTAGATGGAGCTTACACATTGGTGGAACCGCCTTAATACAGCTTTGGTGGTGTTAATTCCTATTCTATCTTAACCTCCTCCCTAAACACCCTCAAGGCCTACATAAAGATGTCTTCTCCTTTGTAATTTGCAAGAGAGAGCCAAGAGGCCTTCTTCATCCCTATTGAGCCTTTCCTATTCTCTCTCATGAGCTTATGCAGTTCGTTCCCTTACTATAGCTTATGCATGCTCTATAGTGTAATAAGCCCATGCTATTGGTGTCCATATTGTGTATATTGGTTATGTCTTGAGGGTTCTCCATCTCTTGTGCCCTCTTAAGTTTTATTAATTCATCTATTTTTTGTAGTTTCTCTCTCTCTCTCTCTCTCTCTCTCTCTCTCTCTCTCTCTCTCTCTCTCTCTCTTAGTTTTCCTCTCTTCTCCATCACAAGCTCCTCTCCCTCTTGCATATCGTCCTAGTCTGGTCGTCCATGACTAGGTGGTGCCCTTACCTCATTCACTTTGTGGCAAAAGGGAGTTTGGCATAGTATAGAGGCTGCCATACCAAATTTCCTTCGTCATAAATTGGTGCCCCCGCTGAGGACATTCTCATCCACAATTCTATATCTCCTTATGTGGGATGATACAACACATAGTGGTGCATCCTCTACAACAAGTACTCCAAGTGGCTATTCTCCAATGCCTTCACCAACTCTTTTTTAAGCTGGTTGAAGTCCAATGGTCTCCCAAGGAAGCCCAAGAAAGGAAGTATGCCTATCAGATGATGGCATGTATGCGGGTAAAAGGTGTTCACCTTAGAAATTCTATTCTCTCACAATAGAAAAAATCATGTTGCCATCAATTGCTAGGTTCTCATAATTGTGGTGAGTGTTTTGAAAACAAAATGAAGGTCCTTTCGGGAGGTCCTCATCTCTAAATCATCAAATCCCTCTCTCTCTCTGTCCTAATCCACATCAAAGGAGGACACCTATGCATGAATGGTGTGGAGTTTTGTAGAGGTGCAAAGTATGGAGACTACCTTTAATTATTGCCAACTCGAAGATTGGGTGTGGCTGAAAAGGTGGCCATCACACCTTATGAAATATATGTCGCCGAGGATATGAACACACTAAGGCAAGAATAATTACTGGTGAGCAAATTCTCTGTATAGCAAAGTTGGTGGGTTCTAGAAAGAAACACTCTGGGGAAAATTCTTTATAGTTCAAGAAAGTGCATTCCTTCTACTCCCTTAAGTAGTCTCCACTTACGAATAATAATAATGGCCCAAATTTCTACACCTTTCACTCTATACAAAACAACCGAGTTAATGTATGCATTAGTAGGAAGATTTTCTTCCAACAGTGTCTTGTCATGTAATTTGGGGCCAAAAGATTAAGGGAGATTCTTGTATCACCTGAACCTATAATCTTCCCAATACTAGACTACAATGCATACTTCAATGTACATGTCTTTATTTTATTATAATAGTTTCTCATGAATCACCACGAGTTGTATGGACCAATCCAACCTCTTGCTATGCAAACTGTACATATTGTAACCAGCACAAAGCTTAGATTCCAATGCATTATTAGAAGCATATTGGGGCCTAGACGTCTTGCTGAAATCAATGCATCTGTGAACCCATTCATCCTTCCCCTCATAAAATACAACTTAAGTCTAGACGTGTTTATCTTTGTACTCTACTAAGGCAACATGGCATTTCTAAGCTTCTTTGGGTGCAATGGGAAAAATGCAATGGATTTTTTGGATAACCTTGAGATGGCCTTCCTTGTCTCTGGGAGGAATGATGAAGCATTAAAGTTGAGGGATTTTCCTTTGGTGCTCAAGGAAGAAGCTAGAATGTGGTTCCAAACTCTAAATCTGGTCCAAAGAGCTAAATGGGAGGGATTGAAGGCAGCTTTCTTGCAGAGATTTCAACAAACTAACTCAGCTGAAGAGTTATGGCAACGGATTTTAGCCCTCCATCAAAGTGATCCTTATGGTTATGCAACTTATGAGGAAGGGTTTTTGAATCTTTGGGAGCAGTGGTCAGACTCAATGAATCCTAATGAGAGAGCTCCAAATTTCCTTCAAAAGGATCGATTTAGTTCAAGTTTGTATCCCTTGCTCAGGGAGAAGATAAAGGTGAAATTTCCAAACACTTTTGAAGATGCTTTGAGAATCACTAGGGAAAAGAATAAAAAGATTCTCTACCAAGCCCTAGCTAGCTAAGAATTTTTGGGAAAAAATATCACAACTATGGAGGCCTCTCAAGTTTCCCAAATGTATCTAATGCACCAGGCCTTGTTAGAGGTCAAGAAGACATGATCCAACAAATAAACAATACTACTAATCAACTAGAGGGTTTGAGAGTGAATCTTGTGCAAGGTGCAAGAAGACCTATCGAGGGGAATGGTGGGAATCAACCACAAATGAGGCAACAAGCAAGGGAGATGTTGTGTTACAACTGTGGAGAAAATGGACACGGTATGTACAATTGTCCTCACCCTAGAAGATATGATCACCCTGCCAGAGGTCCTCGACAACAAGTAAGCCCTCCTCATGCTAGGACTCAAGAGCAAGAGCAGTCACGACCTGCAATTTTACAACCACCTTATGTTCAAGCTAAAACCTCTGCTATTCAACCAAATGTTAATGTCATAAAAATAGAGGAGGTGGTCAGGGATAGAAGGCTCCAAGAAGAAATAGTGAGAGGTAAGATGAAGGTAGATGTAGTAGAGACCATGCCTATCAAGCGGGTACGTGTCCAAACTTAGGCAAGCAAGGAAGAAATCAAGGAGGCAAGTACATCACGGGCACCTAGAGATGAAGGGAAGATGAGAAAGACTCAAACTAGGTCTAAAATTGATATCTCCGACCTCCCTTTAGGTTCTCGGACACAACCTTATGATTTGATAGCAGATGTGAGCTCTCAAGGGCTAAAAATTACTTGGCCACAACTACTTCATGCCTCTCCAAATCTATGATGACAATTGTCAAAAATGGTAAGCACAAGGGCAAGGCAAGGTAAAATGGTTAGTGCAATCAAGGCATATGGCCTCAAAGATATAGTGCCTTTAGTGGACGCTCAAATCAAAGATCAACGAATTCAAAAAACATACATCGATAGTGGAGCAGAGATTTGTGTCATGACAAAAAAGCTTATGCATCAATTAGGCTTAGAAGTAATGAAATCCTCAACCTTTAGGGCAAAGATGGCCAACAATGATGTGGTCACATGTGTGGGTGTAGTAAAAGCTTTGAGAGTTTCTGTTTTTGGAATCACTGTAGCAGTTGATGTTTATGTGATGCTAGTAAAGGGAGAAGGATATCCCCTCATCCTAGGGAGACCTTGGCTTATGGGAATCGGAGCTAGGCAAGATTGGGCAATAGGGGATCTGGAGTTGAGGCCACGATCAAAAGGTGGTTTACAACTTGAAGAGTGGGCATCAAGAGAACCTTGAACTAGAAATGTCTGTCGATGAGTGGAGCTCAAGTGGATGTTCCTCATTAGTAGAAGAGGAAGAGAGTTCAAGTGGAGAGAGTAATAGCACTCTCAAAGTTATGGGCGTCACCTTAAAGGAACCTACCTCATCGGAAGACAACCCAAGAATCCAAGGAGAAGATGTGTGGGATGCTAGCCTAGAGAAGATGATATCCAAGGATATAAAGGATGAAGAAAGGGAGGGTTATGTGAATGTTCTCAAGAAGCATGCATCATTGTTTATTTTTTATTATACTCACATTACAGGTGTCACTGCAGTGAAGCATCACATCCAACTCAAAGAAGGAAGCAAACCTGTAGTACAAAGATTGAGAAGACTGGGAGTTGTGCAACAGGATGCACTGTTGACGAAGATGAAGAGACTCTTGAATGCAAGATTCGTATACCCAGTGGAAGATTCAGAATGGGTCTCCCCAGTAGTAGTGAGGCCAAAGAAAAATGGTAAGTGGCGAGTATGCATAGATTACAATCCACTAAATGCTGCAACAAAGAGGGACCACTTCTCTCTCCCATTTTCGAATGAAATCTCGAATGAAGTAGCGGGACATGAGTGGTATATAGTGTGTGATGGCTACTCTGGCTACTTCCAGATTCGCATTGTAGAGGAGGATCAAAAGAAGACCACTTTCATCACACCATGGGGCTGTTTTGCCTTTCAGGTCATGCCCTTTGGTCTATCAAATGCCCCAGTAACCTTTCAATGATTCATGAATATGGTCTTCCAACCTTACTTTGGTAAGTCCATAAGGGTTTTCATAGATGAATTTTGTATTTATAGCTCAAGGAACATACATCTACACAAGGTTGATGAAGGATTTACTTGCTTGGATAGGTTGGGTGGACAACTACATAAGGATAAATGCCACATTGGGGAAAGCAAGGTTTCACTACTAGGGCATGTAGTGTCAATTGAAGGAATTGAGGTAGATCCAAAAAAGGTAGAAACATTGCTAGCTGTACCTTCCCCAACCTCCATCAAAAAATTAGTCTCCTTCTTACAAAAGCTAAGATATTTGGGTAGATTTATACACTTACTCTCTCAGGCCATATATCCCCTACAGCAACTGACACACCAAGAAACACTTGTATGGAGTGAACAAAGTGAATGACATTTTAAGGAGATAAAGAAAATGTTGGGGTCACTTTCTATAATCCTCTAGCCTTGTTGGGAAGAAACGTTCTTTGTAGACCCTAGCGTGGGAGAAGAGGCCATTGGTGCTACTCTCCTACAAAAAGATCCAAAAACATCCTTCATGAGGCCTATGTATTTTTCCAACTGCCTCATGAAAGCCTCAAAGAAGGCTTACACCTCCATGGAACAACTAGTGTTGGCCCTCATGTTTGCAATAACCAAATTTCGGCCATATTTTCTTCCAAAGAGGTTTGTGATCATCACTATGGAGGATATGTTTCCCTATGCACTACAGCATATGGAAATCTCTGACAAAATAGCAAAGTGGGTGGTCCAACTTCAAGAGTTTGATTATACAGTGTAGGTTGAAAAAACAACTCAAGTATGCTGGGTTGATATTTTGACAAACAGGTGCTATGAGAAAAATCTCAGGGTGAAAAGAAAGGACCTTCCACCACCTCCATCCATAAACACTCTTGTAGATGCTTATAGCCTCTACTTTGATGGTGCATACAAGATAACTAAGGATAAGGCAGTCGCAAGCATTGTTTTTTTCTCTCCTTTAGGAGAGAAAATCTATGGTGAAGGAATCATCTTGGAAGGTGTCCACTCTAACAATGAGGCATAATATCAAGCTTTAATTCATGGTCTTTGTTGGTGTCTTAGTAATTCAATCGAGAGGTTAAATGATTTTGGAGACTCCATGCTATTGGTAAGGGAGATGCAAGGTACATGGGCATGCAAAAATACAAACCTCTCTAGTAAAATGAGAGAGGCCAAATATCTTATGAGAAGATTTAGGGAGGCACAAGTACATCATGTGCCAAGAGACCAGAACAAGGATGCCGACCATCTAGCATCATCAAAGCTGAACGAGTCAGTGGTGGGAGCAGTGGCTATCAAACCCCCACTTCAACAAGGCAAGAAAGACTTAGAAGATATTCTACACCTCTTAGAGCAAGGAGAAGCTCCCAAACACCTGACTAAGGGAGAAAGACAGTGGCTAGCTTGAAAGGCTATAAGATATTGCATGGTAAATGATAGTTTGTATTGTCTTGGTAAGGATGGTGTGCTTAGAAAAGTGCCTTCAAAGTGGAAAATTGAAAAAATCTTAAAATCTTTCCATGATGATGTGTGTGGAGGCCACTTTGCACACGACATCACAAGTAGAAAGGTTCTACAAGTCGGCTTTACTTGGTCCAGTCTACACTGAGATGTCAAATATTGGTGCCAAACATGTGAAGAATATCAGAAATCAAAACCACGATGGCTCGTAGCAGAACCCAAAACCCCAATCAAGGTCTATGGACCCTTTGAGAAGTGGGGAATTGATGCCATAGGGCCTCTACCACGCACTCCATCAGGAAAAGAGTATATTATCATGTGGGTAGATTACATGACTAGATGGACCGAGGCTATGCCAACTAGAAGAATCACTGCTAAGGAAGTGAATAAGTTCATCTTTGACCACATTTGTTGTAGGTTTGGTACCCCTCTTGAAATACTATCAGATAGAGGACCAGGGTTTAGAGATAATGTAGTGGGTGAACTCATGCAAAAGCTAAATATTCAATGACAACACTCTACCCCTTACTACCCTCAATGCAATGGATTGGTGGAAAAGATAAATGGAATGATTTGTAAAATCATCAGCAAACAGGTACATTCAAGGCCCCGGGATTGGGACAAGCACCTTAGTGGAGCTCTATGGGCTTACAAAGCCTCCTTCAAAACCATGTTAGGGTTCACACCTTTTCATCTAGTTTATGGACAAGAGGCTCTTTTGCCTATTGAGGTGAAATTAGCTAGCCTTCGGGTATTAGGTGGCATAGTAGGCTCTCAAAAGGAGAAGTTACATCAAAGATTACTGGACCTAGAGAGGCTACAATTGGATCGTGAAGAAGCCATCAACTACTACTCCCACGGAGTTGGGAAGCGTAGAGAAAATTTCAACAAGAAGCTAACAGATAAAAATATCAAGGAGGGATCTTTAGTGCTTCGATATGACAATCGCTTTGATAAAAGAAAGGATGGCAAGTTTCTCTACCGGTGGGAGGGACCGTTTTGGGTCACCAAAAAATTCAACAATGGCTCCTACAAACTTCAAGAAATTGAGGAAAAAGTGCACAAGACCAGGGTAAATGGATGGCGCTTAAAACCCTATCACATCAGGGTGGGGTCAGCTCAAGATACCAAAGAGTGTCTAGAGGCATCAATACCTCTAGCCAGGTTGGGGGGGCTATATGATCCGAGAAAATCACAAAAAATATTTGTCTAACACTATGTTGATTTTTTGTATATTTGGAGGTTTGAAATAAAGAAGAGGGTGGGAATAACCTCTTGGGAAATCCAAGAAATCAATGGATGGAAATATTTCATGGACCGGTTTACCAAGGGGGGGTGAAGAGTAAAGATCAATGGAGGAAGGTGAAGGAAAAATGTGTAATGTAAAAAAAAAAGAGATGAAATGGATTTGGATCCATCCAAAGGGCATGTGAGGCTCATAATGTCATGGCTTTGGAGCCTTATGATAATTCAAACAAATGGAACCCTTCTTGGAAGCATTAGTGGAAGAAAATTCAAGCACATGATTTTGTAAGATTTTTTTAAAAATACTTCCACTTTGATCCAAAAAAAACTTTTCAACATGAAAGTTGTATCATGTGAACGGAAGTTTTGGCTGACATTTTTTTATAATTTTTTGGAGCTATGAGTCAGGAGATATGGCCAAAATGGTGGATGCCAACTTTTTTCAATTGCGATGGAGACCACCTCCCAATTTTATACACACCCACACTTTCTTTCCCACACTTAACACTTCCATAAAACATCATTTATTAGACTCCCAACTCTTTCCCCTCTATTCTCCTCTCTCTCAAGCTAATAAACCATTAGAATTCCCCTCTTAAATCACCCTCACATCATCCTTAATTTTAGTAGTAATGTATGAATTCTTACTACTCTCTCTCCATTATTGCTAGATATGATCTTATGAAGATTCTATATATTTTTTTTATAGGAGAGCTCTTGGACTCAAGCTATGGGGGGGATAATGGAGACAACTCCTCTATGATGGAACTTGATTAAGTACAAAATTGGTCAAAAAAACATCTAGATGGAGTTTCCATATTGGTGGAACCACCTTAATGCAACTTTGGTGGTTTTAATTCCTATTCTATCTTAACCTCCTCCCTAAACACCCTCAAGGCCTATATAAAGAGGCCTTCTCCTTTGTAATTTGCAAGAGAGAGCCAAGAGGCCTTCTTCAGCCCTATTGAGCCTTCCCCATTCTCTCTCATGAGCTTATGCGATACATTCCCTTACTATAGCTTATGCATGCTCTACAGTGTAATAAGTCCATGCTATTGGTGTCCATATTGTGTATATTGATTACGTTTTGAGGGTTCTCCATCTCTTGTGCCCTCTTAAGTTTTATTGATTCATCTATTTTTTGTAGTTCTCTCTCTCTCTCTCTCTCTTTTAGTTTTCCTCTCTTCTCTCTCAGAAGCTCCTCTCCCTCTTGCATAGTATCCTAGTCCGCTCTTCCATGACTAGGTGGTGCCCTTACCTCATTCACTTTCTGGCAAAAGGGAGTTTGGCGTAGTATAGAGGCTGCCATACCGAATTAAGCTTTGCCCTCCGTACACTTCCTCCTCTTCTTCGCAAATGGCGGCGGTGGCAGCAGTGAGAAGCTTTCATTCTCCCTCTTTCTCTCTTTCTCTCCCTCTCCCTCTCAAATGCAAGATGTTTGCTCTCTCTTTCACTCTCCCTTTCGCTCTCTCTTTCGTGTATACACGCAAAATAACGCGCTCGGGTTTCGGCCCGTGTTTTTTTTGTCTGAGTACCATCGCTATTTGCGTCACTATTAGCGTTGCTAATAGTGATGCAAATAGTGATGCCACTATTTTGCATCGCAAAGTGCCATCGCTATACCTCCATATCCTTGTAGTGCTTGTTGGCTACCTCCCTGATTATGCCTCTTCATCAACCAATCTACAATGACATCATCAACTTTAGGACTGAATGCGCCATCAACATGGATATGTAGATTTAGTTTTCAGCATGCTCAGGGCCTACAACAGCTTCTCCTCTTCATTTGGCATCATGCTTATGCTTGAGATCTTGCATTTAATGCTTAGAATTGAGCATTGAAGTGTAGTGTTACACTTGGGACTGATATACATTCAACTTTGGATCTGAAATACACAGTATTCAGATATGTAATAAACAGGGCAGCACTTGCTCTCTTGAGATTGATGCTCATTTGATGGCTATTAGATATCTTGATGTTTGATGCTTTGGAAATCATGTGGCATTGTCTTGAGGCCATTTTGAGATAATCTTGGCAAGGATTTGGATTAGTTTGTAGATGTGCTTGTGGATGGAATACACAGTCCACAACCTACAATCTTCAGGCAGCTCTTTGTCCTTTAATGACATTGGTTCTTGGACATGCATGTTGATGCATATACATGCTTAAGTAATGTTAAAACACTGAGAAATGATATGCCTATGTATTGAAGTGCATTTGGACTGATTTTGACTAAGATTTCACTCAATTTTGATAGAGATTTGACTGTTAGAATAATAGGACTAAATGATATTTTGAATGCGTATGCATTATGTCTTGCTTCTAGACTTGGTCTCGAGCATTCTATACCATGTATTCATGCTTATGGTTGATGTTACATGCTTGGATTTGATTCCAGAATGCATTTGAGCAATGATTAGAGCTCATTTTTTGGATCAGCTTTACTTATAGGTCTACTATTGTACATTCGGGACAGTTTCCTGAATTGCAAGACAGCCACCTATGTTGTCTTTTCGTACTACACTCTTGAATTGTAGGATAGCCACCTATATTGTCATGAATTTCAAGACTTCACTCTGTTTTTGTTAGGAAATTTGTATGCTTACTATCATTGAATACTTTTGAGGCATTTTGGGCAATGAATTGATGTATGTTCTTGCTATACATACTTGGGGATATTCCTAACATACTACTAAGTGGATTTTTTGCTTGGCATTAGCTGTCATTTACTGTCATACAAGTATTTGGTTGTGAATCATGGCTAGCAACAGTGACAATCATCTTATGCATATCAAGAAGCTTAAAGGAGCACACTTTTACAGTTAAATTGGCAAAAGCAATGCTATAATAACCTGTTGCAGAAGAAGCAAGCAAAGCCGATTAAAGTAAAGGGAACAAAACTAGCTAATGTAGAGTAGGATGATTGGGATGAGCTGAATGAGCTTGCACGCTTGACCATTGAGCTATCAATTTCTGATATCTTATTGTTTAACATTGAAGGGTTGGATTCTGCTTATGAAATTTGGAAGCGATTTGAAGAGTTGTATGCCTATAGAAAAGTGCTACAAGCAAAGTCTATTGGCTGAAAAAACTCATGGATTTGCGCATGAAAGAGGGTGGTGCAATCTCTACTCACCTTAGTGAGTTTAACTTCATTTTAAGCCAACTTTCCGCTTTGAAGTTCAATATTGATGACGAGTTCAAAGCTACATTTTTTCTTTTCACTTTTCCGCTAGAGAGCTGGGATATCTTCAGGATTGCTATGAGCAATTCTAATACTATGCTTTTGTATGCTGATGTAGAGAGTACTCTACTCATGGAAGAAATGAATAAGAAAAACAATGCATTTAGTAAGTCTTCTAGTGCTTTGCATACTAGAGGCAGATCATAGTAGAAAGGAAAATCTGATAGCAAGGGATGCAATAAATCACATGGTAAGGATGTTGAATACCATCACTATGGTAAGAAGGGTCACTTCAAACATGACTACTATAAATGGGAAGAAAGAGAAAGGGAAGGGTAAGAAGACGGATGATAGCAAGGAAGAGAAGAAAGAGAGTCAGCCTGCTAAGAAGAGTAGTGTAAAGATAGAAGAGGTGAATGTAGTCAGCCATGAGAGTGACAGTGAGAATGATGTACTCTTTGTCTCTTCATGTTTTAGTGCACATGCTTCAATAGTCGATACAGATGATGACATACATACTTTGATTTTGGATTTAGGTGCTACCTCTTTTCATATCACCCCTCATCGTGAGTGGTTTATAGACTATACAGGAGGTCGACATAGTCTTGTCCATCTTGGGGAAAATTATGCATGTGACATTGCAGGCACTGATAGTGTGCAACTGCAGTTTCAGCATGGATCTGTCTTCACTCTTCAGAATGTAAGGCATATGCCGTAGCTCAAGAAGAGCTTAATTAGTATTTCGACAGCTAGATGATGATGGTTTTCATACCACATTTGGTGATGGAAAATGGAAGATCTGTAAGGGATCTAGGGTTATTGCAAGAGGTTGCAAGAGTGACACTTTGTATCCACTTCATGTATCTAGTGTGCGTGACCATGTTGTCATTGTGACCTAGCAGCCAAGTGTTCCCTTGTGGCATGGCCGGTTGGGACACATGAGTTAAACAAGAATGAAAGTACTTTGATGGGACCTAGAACGGGCCGGCACTGGCTCGTGCACTAGCCGGACCTCTATCTCACGCGCTCAACAACCCCACGGCCTCGCGGCCAGGAGCGTTGATGGCACATACATTGCCTTCCTAGACATCTTGCGTTTGTATTACGTCATTTGTAGTCCACTCTTCTCTCATCCACTACTCCTCAGAGGGAGTCCCTTACACATTGCCTAATGGCACGAAGCACAGACATAGGGGGTCCTCCAACGGCTGAGTGCCGCCACCCCTCTGTAACTCTCCTACACCTTGGGAATTGGCTCCTCGGTGCGTCGCTCAACATATAAACATTTCGTACAAAATCCACTCAAGGTACCAATTGATCGTATACAGGAATGTACCATTGTCCTTACTTCTCTTTCCCCCAGACCCCATGACTAGCCTATGGCTTAGGGTGTCCTATCTCTCACTCAACGTGGGTCAAGGTCCTAATGAAAGCAATTGCTATGCATCCAAGATTTCTAATACCTTTAAATATTTCCATGATTTATGCATATTATGGATGCTATGTGCTCAAACAATTATAAAATCAATATTGTGCACATGTGGAAAACATCCTTTTAATGGTTTTCAACTACCGTTCTTGTGCGGCGTTGCATGAACCTAGCACCGAGGAAACCCTCGTGCTACTAGGTCCTTATTCTATAATTATTTACCGACCTATATGGTATGAAGAAAACCAGCAAGCTTTTCATCGGTTCACTCAGCATTTAGACACATTTTAACCACTACCCTCCCATCGATCAAATGTTGCATTGTTGCATAGATTTATAAGGCATTTTGCCATCATTTTATGTGTAAAAAGCGGAAAAAGACACACTAAAACAAGAAGGTGGGGCTGAACTGAGGCAAATCCTCATACTTCAGTCCCCACAAACATTCACGAACATTTTTCTTATTTTTCATTAATTTTCGGTAGCCGAAATGCATTTTTCCCCTATTTTTAGTGGTTTTTCTCTATTTTCCTTGTATTTTCCCTTATTTTTAGCATTATTTAATTACTAAAAATTCAAAATAGGTTATGGGTTGTGGCCCTTAGTTCCTTCTTGTGACAAAAATGAAAATTTAGTTGGTGTTCCTATTTATTCTTCCATTTTTATGCTCAAAAACATCATTTTCCCTTGATTTTCCATATTTTACGTGTTTTAGTGTATTATTTTGGGCCACAAGATGCATGTTTTTCTGATTTTCTGATTTTGATCAACAAATACTCATGGAAAACAGCAACATAAACCATTTTTAGCCCACATGAACAACATTTTATCAATCAAAAGCCATGAAATCTCAAATTTCCTTTGAAAAATTTGAATTACCGCTTATTTGTGTGTCTCGGGTTTCATGTCCATGGCTGCAAATCTGAAAATCAGCAGCACTTCATGCTCATGCCGATCACACGTCACCATTTCCAGCCCGTGGAGCGATCCGATAGATGCCAGACAAGCCTCCACCATTCTTTCTTCTTCCTTTATTTTCCCGCATGAATCCCCCCTTAGAGGAGAGAGAGGGAGGAGAGAGAAAGACTGATTTTCTCTCTCTCTCTACAGGCTGCCATTGCCTGCGCGAAGGAGGGCGATGTGAAGCAGAGAATCAATGTGATTGCCTGCTGTGATTGGCTCTATGGCTTGCTTGATAGCCATGAATCGCATTTGTGGGGGGGGGGGGGGGGGGGGGGCGCCATTTTTTCACGCGGCGCTGTTGCACGCCGCCCCCCCTCTACTTCGTTTTGTTTTTGAGGGGTGCCCCTTTCCAAAGGGGCACCCCTTCACTCCTCCTTTTGGGCACCTCCTTAATTTTGACCGGCCTTTTGGCCCTTTCCCCGGCCTTTCTTGCATACGGTGTCCGAATCTAGTTCTGAAAATTTATGTGAGCTCGTCTCATCATCCTGGACTGGTCAGCAGCTTCCCTGACTTGCACAAGCACATAGAGAAATTACTAAAAATCCGCAAGTGTTGCACGGGCGTCCTTAGAGCATTTTGACGCTTAAAATCGTCCTAGGTCGAGCCGCCGCCTTTGACATTGGATATTTTTCCCTTGATCTCCACAATTTTTAGCTATTTTTAAGCAATTCTCGGCACCAAAATTCTGCTCTCATACTTTCTCATTTGGGTTACTTGCCTCATCTTCCTTATGCTGAATTTGAGCACTATGATTGTTGCGTTTGTGGTAAGCATGCACAAACATCTCATAAAAATTCTCTTTCATTGAAATATTTGCCTCTAGAGTTAGTACATTCTAATGTATGTCAGATACCATGGTTATCTCTAGGAGGAAAGAAATATTTTATCACATTTGTCGATGATGCTACTTGGACAATATTCATAGCAAGGACAAAGTGCTCGACAGGTCTCAAAAATTATTGGCATTGGTTTACAACCAGACTGATAAGACACTTAAGTGTCTTCACTTTGACAATGGTGGGGAGTATATGTCCAAAGCCTTTCAGGCATTTTGTGATAGCAAGGGAATAAAGAGCAAGCTCACTTCCCCTCATAATCCACCCCAAAATGGAGTTGTAGAGCACATGGATTGGACCATACAGGATATCAGGTTCATACGATGCTATCTCATGCTGCATTACCCCATGGCTTTTGGGTAGAGGCTATTATGACAGCCATTCATCTGATTAGCAGGTCATCAAACAGGTCTTTAGGGGGGGAGGGTCCCTCAGGAAGAGTGGTCGAGCAAGCCATCTTCTTATGCTCATTTGCGAGTGTTTGGCTGTGAGGCTTTTGTGCACATACAAAAAGCAAAATGCAGCAAATTGGAACCAAAGTCCTGTAAATGCATATTGCTAGGATACGGTGACAAGGGTGAGATGGGGTATAGAATTTGGGATTCCAAGAAAAGAAAGATAGCACACATCAATGAGGTCATCTTCCATGCAAGTGGGTTTATAAGATGAAGGTCACTTCTAGTTCTTCACCAAAGTACAGAGCAAGATTGGTTGCAAAGGGGTACAAGCAGGATCATGGAATTGACTTTGATGAGATCTTCTCTTCTGTAGTCAAGATGACTACCTTGAGAACCATTTTGGGCTTGGTTTCAGTTGAGGACATGGAGCTCATACAAATGGATGTAAATATTTCATTTTTACAGGGTGATCTATGCGAGGACATATATATGCAACAGCCTGAGGGTTTTGTTACTAAAGGCAAAGAGAATATGGTCTGTAAATTGAAACGGAGTTTGTATAGGCTAAAACAGGCACCGTGAAAATGGTATCATAATTTTTATACTTTCATGTAGTCTCAAGGCTTTCACAAAAGTCAAGTTGATCACTGCTTGTACACCAAGAAGGCAGCTAATGGCAGCCTGATTATCTGGTTCTGTATATTGATAACATGCTGATTGATGGCAAGGATACTCCTACCTTGGATTCATTGAAGCAAAGTCTTCATGGTAGCTTTGATATGAGAGATCTTGGTGATGCTAATCACATTCTTGGGATGAGATACTCAGAGATATATTGAAGGGGTTACTCTATCTATCTCAGCTAGAGGATGTATCCAAGATTTTTCAGCATTTCAATATGGAGGGGGGGAAAGTAATCGGAGTTCCATTTCCTCCATATGTGAAACTCAGTGTAGAGGACAACCCTACATTTGATGATGAAAAGGTTGAAATGGCCAAGATTCCATATGCTTCAACTGTTGGAAGTTTGATGTATGCTATGGTTGCTACACATCCTGACGTTGCCTTTGCAATGGGAGTGGTTAGCAGGTACATGGAAAACCCTAGCAAGAAGCATTGGGAAGCAGTGAAAGGTATTATGAGATACCTCAAGAGCACAAAGGATTTGTGTATCTGCTTTGGTAAATAGAAGGAATTTGTCATTGTCTTTATGGATGCAGACTATGTTGGACATCCGGACTGCGGGAAGTCCACTACAGGGTATGTGTTAACTTCACATGGGGATTTGTCTCTTGGATATCGAGGGTACAGAAGTGTGTTACACTATCTACTACAGAGGCAGAGTATGTGGCTACCACTAAGGCATGCAAAGAGGCCTTGTGGCTATCATGTTTGGTTACTGAGCTTGGGATTACTGAGGTTCCTGTTCTCCACTGTGATAGTCAGAGAGTGTTATCATGTTAGCATGGATCTGGTTAAGGTGCACATTGATGATAACCCTGCAGACTTTCTCACAAAGGGTATTCCAGCAGAGAGGTTTGCCCATTGCCGGCAAATGATGGGTATTGGATAGGTATCGTCTCTTCAGCTTTGTACATACTTAGACTTAGTTGATTCTTTTTCTCTACATTTGGGCACATTGCCTTTAGGGCGGAGGTTGTTGGGATAAAGGGTAGTGCTCATGTCTTCCTGTAAGGGCCATGCTGTACATAGTACATATACCTATCTAAAATCATTATTGAGGTACACTCTTCAATACCACAAATCGTGTGTCTCTATCTCTTCTCAACACATGTAGCTTTCTCAACACATGCGATATCAATAGTCCCCTTGGACTCTCCATGGGCCAAGTTTTTCTAACCCTACACTTTTGTTTTATCAGTGACGCTCATGTTTTAAGTGTGGGGACATCAGCGTCTAGTCTATGGTCAAGTCCTAGGTCCCTGTTGCTCAGTTCACCCTTCCTGGTAAGGTCTTAAGTGTGGGGACACATCCCTACACATCTGCTTGGCATACCCTCATGCATATACTAGGATCTACTCATGTATGTATGTCATGCCCTGATTTTACTCTGATAGGGTCTCTTTCCCACCCACTCGTCTTCTACCCCACTCTCGGGATTGTTTTTTCTTCGTTTTTCTTTATCCCTTGTTTTGTAGTTTGTCCTTGTGAATGCATCCTACGTTCATCACCGAAACCCACAACCAACCTTATAGCCCTATTTTTCCCTTTGATTTTACAAACCCCTATTCCGAGCCACAGATCATGAGTTATTCATGTTTGAAGAATTTTTTGCCCATTTAACATGTTTTCATGCGAACGCGACTTTTTCGCTTTAGAACAACAATTTGATGTCACAACCTTGGCTGACCTACACATTTCTTTGGACATTTTTTCTTTTTACGACCCATCATTCCGGTGTTTGGTTTGTCCGTTATTGTTTTTTCCGTAATTTTGAGGATATTCGTGTTGTTTTTGACTATTTTTTCCATGTGAACCTGCCTTAACCACCTCAAAATTTAATTTTGCTTACATAGCCCTATCCGACTTGATTCCTTGCATGATTTTCCTTTTTCCTCCACCTTGTTCCAGCTTACCAATTGTATTTTATTAAATTTTTGGTGATTTTTTGTGTTTGTTTTTCTTTGTTTCCATGTGAACCCCCCCTAACACCATTAAAACTACGTTTTGACCTAACAAACCTGTATCCAAGCTTCCCATGACATTTCTCCTTTTCATTTCCCACCATTCCGATGCATGGATTTCTATGTAATAATCTTCGACTCTATTTTCGTTGGAATTTTTACCATTTTTTCCATGCCAATGCGCCTTCCCATTCTAGGAATCACATTCCACCTTACCTATCCTGTCTAACCTGTTTTTATAGACATTTTTGGTGTTCACCTCGTTGGGTTTCGACTACCAAATCTTTTTGTATTACTTTTTCTTTCCAATTCCAAGTCTGTTTTTACGTTCTTTTCCATGTGAACGGGTCTTATCTCTGTCAAACTGGCATTATGATGTGATAGGCCTATCCAGCATATCTTCTTGCCCACTTTTCCTTCATTTTGCACTTTTTTCCAATTTACAGATTTTCTAGAATTAATTTTCGTATGATTTAGCATCCCGACGTCATGCGGGTTTGCGCGTGAACACCCTCGTTTTCGTCTTCTAACGCCCATAGCCATGTTCATCACTTTTGTCGTGCTCCTGACCATCCTCTTGTTTACCAAAACACAAATTGTTTTTATCCCTGCCCTGTGCATACACGGGACGAGGGGCACCTTTATGGTTTTTACATACTTCATTTTTAAAACAAAAAAAAATTACACAATACATTAATTAACACAAAAATTAAAAAAACAAAACAAAAAAACAGAAAAACCAATCCACCCCCTCTCACCTCCCGATTCTAACTTCCCTCCCCCACCTTTCCCTCCTCTCTTTTCTTTCTTCACTCTCTTTCTTGCTCCTCCCTCTCTCTTTCTCTCCGTGATCCTTCGCCCACGTCTCCCTACCTCGCTCTATCCTCCTCCCCTCTCCCTACGTATTCCCTCCTCCTTTCCCACCCTCCCCTCCTTCCTCCTTCTTCTTCCCCACCGACCCACCCACCCCCCCCCCCCCTCCTCCTCCTCCTCCTCCTTCCCCTTCCCCTTCCCCTTCTCCCTCGCCCTATTCCCTAGGCCGCCCTCTCCACCAGGCTGTCGCCTTGCTCGCTCTCCTTGGATGCCGCCTCCTCCAGTTGTCGCCCCATCTCATTCCACCCTCGCCCGCACTGCCCCTACACCCACCCACGGCGTTGCTGTGGCCGCTACCCCCACACGGTCCGACGCCCTATGGCCCTCGCCCGCGTTGCCCAGGTCACTGCCCCGCACTGTTGACGCCGCCCCTGTTGCACCCACCTCTCCCATAGTTGCCTAGGCCCGGCCTTGCTATGGCCACCACCTCCAACTCCTGCCACCTCCCACTCCCGTCATCTCCAACTCCTCCCTCTCCTCCATACTTCTCACCCCCATCTCCTCCACCTCACCCTCCGGCAACCTCGCCACCCCTATTTCCCTCCCCCACAGAAACAACCCCCCTACCCCTTCTTAAGCCCCCCTTCCCACACCCCCCCAACACCCTTTTTCTCCTCTTCGTCCCTCTTCACCCCATCCTTGCGTATCCTCGTCCACTTGGTCATTCAGGATTTGGACCCGCACGTGCCACCCCTTTCCTGAATACAGTTATTCATGCGCGTTGGGTGTGTTCCTTCCAGACGGGCATCTATGTGTTGCTTGTTTTTGCAATTGTTTGCATGCGGTCTTGCAATTTTTTGCATGCTGGAATCGATTGTTCGCGTACAACATGTGCGTGGTTGATCACGTTCGTGTGTACTATGTCATTTTCGCCCCCATTCACACGTGAGGATGCACATATGGTTTCGCCGTGCCACAGAGCTGTCATTCACACATAGTCGATGTTGAGTATCCCGTTGTCTCGACTTTGATTATTTTAATCCCACATTTTTACATACTTGAAAAATCATTAAAATTTTAAAAACCTTGCAAACTTCAATGCAAATTCATTAAAATTCTAAAAAATTTAATACAAACATTTTTTTTAAAATCCCAAAATTTCCTAAAAACTCAAAACACTTTCCTTCATGATATTGAATCCCCTCAATAATATTAAATTTCAAAAGTTGATGGGCAAATAATAAAAGTTGAAAAACACAATAAACCTTATAAAAACTCTAAATATTTTTAAAAATACCAAAAATTATGAAAAAGCTTCTAAAATTTTGGTTAAATAATTTACCAACTTGTTGAAAATTTTTAGAATTTTTCTTCGTTGATAATATTCACAGAAATTTAAAGATAACAAAAGCCCTTAATTTCATGAAATTTTCCATAAAAATGGTTGAAAAATGGTGGAAAAAAATATTCCAAATTTTATTAGAAAATCATATTCATCATTTTTTTTCCATATATTTGGATTGCTTTTATATGTTGAAATGATTGAAATTAATTAGAAACAATTAATTGACTTAAAAAAACCTTATTTTCTATGTAAATTCTTTAACAAATTCTCTTTCGCTTAAAAAATAGCTAAAGAAATTTGAGAAATTTTTTAAAAATTTATTGGACCCTTGTGCTTCACTTTCAATCCATATTGTTGATTAAACAAACAAGAAAAAATTATTAATCAAACATTCATATCCAAATTCATTACTATTGGTCAGTTGGTTTGATTTTGTTGAATGGATTACATTATGGCTGCATCATCTTCATTACTGATAGCGCATTCAAACTATGGTTGCATACACACCCCTCCCATGTATTTCTTTTCTTTCTTTTCTTATTTTTGCTATCCCAAAACCCACAAATAATTATTAAAAGGAATCCTAATTATCACCACGTTTTACATGCGTCCACGCTAAACACACATATTTTTAAATTAAAATCGACCCGTTATTCACTTAGCACGCACTTCGTGTGCTACATACACATTTAATTCTATTTAAAAATGAACTAACTGTCACTAAGAAGCACATGCTGGCAAAAAAGTACCCAACACACACTTAATTTTGAATAAATAAATTTGCATTTAAAGACCCCCAGTCAAGGTCTGAATTCCGGGTTATGTTAAAAGCACAGTTTCAAACTTAATAATTTTTAAATAAAGGATAATAGTGAACCACTGTTTTCTTTTAAAGGTTTATAACCTAATAAAATTTTACCCATTATTAATAACTTTATTAAAATCAATCCTTCATTATATTTATTTCCCCTACACTACACATTTTCTTTTTACATTAATGAACACACTTCATGGGGATGGGAAAAGTGGGGTCTTGTTATCTAGTCCATTTTGTCGATGTTGGTAAACAGTTTGAGTGATATGTCAGTCTCACCAGTTTTTATAAGTTTCTCTATTTTTGTTTTGCTCATGATGACAAGTCAGGGTACCATATGTATTTTTCTTTTTCTTTTCTGCCGAATACGGGGATTCAAGGTGTCTGATTATATTGCATTGCATGAGACTTTCGGTTGCACATGTGTAGAGGTCATACCAGATTTTTCCTAGGATGTGGACTACTTGGGGTGGTTAGTTAGTAGAACAAGTCCACCTTGTCAAAGGGGTTTTTGTCGAAAGGTCGTATCCACCACGGATCAGAGATAGAAGGAAGTAGAGATAGGAGATGAGAGAGAAGAAAAAGAATAGATAAGAGGTAAACATGACAAATACAAAGCACAATGAATTGAATCATTATGTATTGACAGAACCTGAAATCTTTTGTCTGGCACTACTCAGAAGCAATCTCCAAGCATTAGATCTCCTGGAGCTCCCTCATAGATAAAAAAATGTGTATCAAAATAACAGCTCCTTCTTTGTTGCTCAAAACCTAAATCTGATGGTTCTGTTGGCTTCCAAAAGGGGGTAAAATCCTAGGACACCTTCTCCAGAATCTCCTAGTTCACTCCTTCTTTTTTCAGTTTAAAAAAGTGTAGTTTTTAGCTTGTGAACAAAGATCACGATGCGTGTGATTTCGCCAATCTATTTTTTAATGAAAAATCTCATAAGTGGCTGAAAAGCAACCTACTTTTTGCATGTCATCCTAATCTAGAAGCTTTTCTATCTTTTTCATATTTTTACAATAAATAATATCAAAAATAGGCTAAAATTATCCAAAAATCTAGTATTTTTGGACCATTCATGCCACTCACACTAGTACTCATGACTTAGATCACATTGACTCTCTTGATCAAGAAGAAAGTTAGATGATGATACATTCCATGCTTTTTCACATTGTGTCAGCATATAGCATTATGACATCCACCCCCCTGAACCTGCACATCCTCCGTTATGTGCTAAAAAACCTAGCTGTCACTAGATTCTGAGTCCTTATCCTCTACAACCATATCCTTTGCTTCTTCACCTTCCATATCTTCCTGACTAGCCCCTATATCATGGCCATTGTTTTCTTCCAATTCTAGCAATTCATAGGCAATAGATTCCCGTCTCTTGAATAATTTGATTCTTTTCTGTGCTACCTAGAGTTTTATGTCCCATCCAACTCATTTAATGCATAAGTAGCATTATCAAACATCTGTCTTAGCACATAGGGTCCAAACCATCTTTTGGAAACTTTACGCATGGCACTATGCTAGTTGTCTAAATTGCTATCATAAACAAATACTCAATCCCCATCTTGTATGGTTCTCGGTCTTAGTCTATGTCTTTTGTCAAACCGTTTCGTGTTTTGAATCCTTGCTACCCTTAATTTTGCAATTGCTACCTCTATGTCTTCTGACTTTCTTTCCAATTATCTAATGCGCAAGGCCAACAACTCCTCTCGATTCAACTCCTCTTCCCAAGGTAGCACACTCCATGTGAGTGTCATCTCTTCTATCGGCATGATAGGTTTTTGACCATACATCAATTCTACAGGCATATATCCTATAACAGCACTATGAGTTGTTATGTCAGCCCACAAGGCATAAGGAAGAAATTGTGGCCACTCTTTTACCTTCTCTCCACATGATTTTGCCAATGTGTTCACAATAGGTGGATGACATCATTCACTTTTTCCATTTCCTTGAGGGTTATAGGCTAAAGCTAAAGCAAGCTTTATCCCCAACTATGCAAAGAAATCATGAGCCTCATCTGCATCTAGCTTACCCCTATCTGCTGTAATTTTTCCCACACAGCCATACCGACAAAAGATCTCGTCTAAGAGAAAAGTACACACTGCATCTGTTGTCTTAGTACAAAGAGCTCTCCCTTCTACTTGATTAGTCAAGTCTTCACGAGCAAGCACAAGATATCTCATTTTTCAAAGACCTGTAGGCATCATGACCAAATCCACCACCCACTTAAAATGAAGAGATAATGGATATGTGGGTTGCAATCCATCCCGATGTCTCACATATGAATACATTTGACATGTCGTACATGTTTCCACAAAGTGAGCAACATCCTTATACATACCCTACCACCAATATCTTTCTTTGATCTTTGCAAAAGTACCCCAAACACCTCTATGACCAGCCCATAAGCTTTCATGAAATTCTTGCATAACATTTACTTGTGAAGTTCTATCACCCAAAACTCGCAATGGCATACCCTATTTCTTTTTAGTATGTTTCCATAAGTATCCATGTTTTAAGGAAAACCCATAGGCTTTCCTCTTTATCTTTTTAAACTCCTCATCTAACCATTCATCTCTCTTTGTTAATGTACTGAGATATTGACCAATTCTCAGCCACTCTCCTGCATATTTGTCTTCTAGAAACACTTCTACACAAGATGCAAAACATCTAAAGTGTCTTCTCTTTGTTGTCCAAGGTTCTGTTAATGCTGTAGCAATACCTTCTATGGCTAAATTCACTCTTGCAACATCATTTTCAGCCACAAGAAAGTCATCTTCTTCCTCCTCATCCATCATCCCATCTTCATTCTCATAGCGTGCTTGAGATAACATGTCTGCCACCATAGGGTTATCTCTTCCTGCAATATGCTGAAATTTAGGGTTCAAAGATTTGATGTATGAAATCCACCAGAGTAGCACAACTAGTAATCATACCAAATACCAGAAAACAATCGGTCTCAATGACTACATGAGCACCCATAAAATACTCATTATCACATTTAAGGGCTATCACAATTCCCCATAATTCTCGTTTAACCTATGGATACCTTCTCTGACGTTCAGTCAATACTTTAGCACCAAAATGAATTGCATATCTTTGCCCTTCCTCATCATCTTGCCCAATTGCCCATCCAATCCCAATTGGGCTTGTATCAACAGTAATAATGATAGGCTTTCCATGTGAATAGTTAGCCTTTCTCAATGTAGGAGCAGGTTTTAAGAGCTGCTTCAATTTCTTCATTGCTCTATGATGCTTCCTTTCCCAATGAAATCTCTGACCTTTCCTCAGAAGCTGATATAGAGCATCGGCTACATATGCAAAGTGAGGAATCCATATTAAATAGGACACACATGCACCCAAGAATCTACGCACCTCTGATACATTCATGCATACATCTTGCATTCTATCAATCCCATCTATTTTTTTTTGTGATGGTCTTCACCCATAGGACCCACACATATGACCAACAATCAAAACCTCTTCAGCTCCAAAGACAAACTTTTGTCTAGAAAGAGTTAAATGCACCTCTTCTAGTAGACGTGTCAAAATCCTCTCACAATCCACAATATGGTCTACAACAAACTATCTACACCCATGAGCATCCATCTCTTCATTCTTTTCATCCATTGCACACCCTTTGATTGGAACATCATCCAAGAAGGGCATTGTCAATTGTGGTATAAAATCCATGAGTACCCTATTCATAACATTTGTCATGTATGCCACTAAGTTTGTTGCACCTTGTGGGAGAGTACATATGCATACTAACCCCAAGGGAGTCTTCATGGTTGTGATATCCTTGCTTTCAATTGCAAGCTGAAACTGATCATACCCTGAGTAAAGATTGCCCAAAGAGTAGATTGCTTTTCTACAAAAGCCTTTGCAAATTCATCAACCACATGACCTGCACCCATATTTCTTATAGTCACTTTATTGACTAGTTGCATGTATTGAATAAATCTCAAAGCCCCATTCTTTTTGGGCACAATAAACCAGCAGTTGAGTATGGGGCTAAAGAGGGCTCCAAAATCTTCTCGTGAATCTTTTCATTTAGCAAATCCATCAACTTTGGCAAGTAAGCTTTAGGCACTGGAATAGGCCTCAAGTTCCATGGTACATGTGGCATAGTAAATATTACCATAGGAGAGACAACATTTGGATCCACACAACCTATTTTAGTTGGCTGAAATGCAAATGCCTTTCCATGTCTAGCCAACATTTGCATAAAACAGTCTCTTTCAGCAGGCAAAAGAAACCCTTCTGCACCAACTTTCAATTCATGTAATGTTTCATATGTAAACTCATGACCTATATCTTTAGGATCCCGTAAGCTTGGCTGCCTTGACATTTTTTCATACAAACCCTCACTTTTCGGTGGAAGTGGCAAAGCAATTGGTTTCCCTTTTTTGTCAACTCTTATACTTTGTCTCCACAAGTGCTTTAGCCCATTGTAATCCTTCCTGTTGAGCAAACGATGCTATAACTTCATGCATGTCCAAAGAACATACTGAAAACACTTTGTTTGTAGGCTCATTTTCTACATGTATAGCTGCTAAAATTTAAGCCATAGTGTCATTAATATTTGACCCATAAAAAAATGCTTGAAATGCCTTTATTTTCAGCTAATAGTCCCAATGCTTTTAGTTCCTTAGTATCTCGTTTCATAGATATGTATTCAGCCTTGCTTATAGCTTCCATAGGCTTAAACCAACATGAACTATTTGTTGTAAACTGAGAATAACCAATAGTAAATACATGCTTCATTCCATCAATATGCTTAAACCAACATGAACTATTTGCTATAAACTAAGAATAACCAATAGTAAATATATGCTTCATTCCATCAAGAGGTGAGTACATCCTCTGAACAACACTACTATAGCCCCGCATTACATTAGTGCTTAATGAAAATCCAAGTCTTTGAATTCCCTTGCATTTGGAGCCAAAGGAGACTCTCGAAGCGTACCACGATTTCTAAGATGATTAACACAAATAGTAAGAAATCGGACTGCTTTCCTCCCATCCTTGCTTTTGACTCTTGCATAAATAGAACCATCATCAAGAACCTTTGTTTCCATACGTACTCCTATAATATAAGGTTGTCCCAAAATCACTACATATGAGGAATTATCTTGCCCAAAGAAGTGTTGCTCTTCTTGTACATCACCAATCGTCACTTTTACATTAGGACATGCATCATAGGGCTCTCCCAAAGAATTATTTGCAGCCCTCATACGCCGACCATGATCAGTATCTACAGGCCATGCACCATTTTCATACAATCCACGCTCAATGAAATTTATCTCAAACCCATGGTCAAGTAAAGCAACACAAGGAGTTTCGCGTTCTCCTATTTTCACTTCCATTTCAGTGGTAGCTTTGGCCCAATGAATTCTTGTATAATGATATCGAGGAATAAATCGTAGAGTCTCTTCCCCATATTGTCACATCTGCCTTACTCCACCATGCATATTGCTACAAGACAATGCATTTTCAACCACTTTCTTCTCTTTTCCACATGTTGTCCATTGATTAGTAGCATCCTGCATAGATAATTCGCTACTTACTTCATGCTCATATTTAGTTTGAATACCCAACAAACGAGTTTCCTCTTCAAATTGCAGCAATGCACTAGTGGTATCACTAAGAAACCGAAACTTCCTCTTAAACCTTCTTAAGATCTGTGGCTGTCTCAATGTTAGACTGCAACTTATACCATGGTTGCTTGCCCTTCTTTTTTCCCTCTTGTTTGCTATCTTGCTTTTTCTCCGGACTGACCTCTTCCATAACATGCTCAGGAGGTGGTTGATTTGTGACTTTAAGCTGATCCACACTTCTTGTCACTCTTTTAGATGTCCCTGCATTATCTTCATCTCTCTTTCATTTTTCTCTTTCGTTTCTCTTCCACACTAAATATGCATCTATCAGTGATTCCCAACCAGTTATGTCACGAATGTCTTGCTCTGCATGAGACATTTCACTATCAGTAACCTTTCTCTTTTCAGCTGCATGTAAAGCATGTGTCCATATTTCAGCCTTTGGACCAACCATCACTTGGCCATGCATTCTATCCAACTGAAGATCAAAAATAGAAGCATGTACCGCCGTATAAGCATTTTGAACAGCCAAGTCTTCCAACAACTTCTGCATACCCCCATTTCCTAAATTCAAAGCAAGAGGCAATCCCATTTCTTGTGCATGGATCTTTCCATCTTTCCAAAAGATGAGCTATCGTGCCAAGGCCTCTTGATAGGCAGCACAATCCTTTCTCTCATGCTGCAAACTATCACACCACATACATCTTTTTCCTGGCTTAGGGGCTACTGCCTGTCCCCTATCCTCTTATCCTTTTTCATCCAATTTTTCAACCTTCAATTGAAGTTTCGCATGCGTTTGACCAATTTATCCAAGGCATCTTCCCTAACAAAGGGAACAATAGCATGTAGAGCCATAGAGTTAGCCACAGAAGTGGGTGGCTTACTAGATACATTAACTGTTTTGCCTGTAATAGTGGGCAAGCTAGAGACATGCAATCTTTCTCTTCTTCTATGCTTTTTCACAAGTGTAATAACAGCTTCCTTGACATGTCTCCACTCTATTTTCAAACCTGTCGTCTCGGTAGTCTGATCCTCCAGCAAATCATCAAGCTTCTCTTGAAGCTCAGGATCAGATGCCTGTAGAAATAATTCAATTTTTTGACTTGCATGAGCTTGTTGTTCTGCAAGATCCAACTGCTCAAATCGACTTTCAAATTCTCTTAACAATTCTATAGCCACAAGACCCTTATTGGGTTGTAAAACCCACTCCCAAAAAGTCGTGCATAATCAAATTGGTATCTTCAATGTAAAATTCTTCCCTGAGTGTCTTCTTGAAAGCTACCCAGTTAGCATCCTGCAAGTATAATTTAGTAATCTGTGCTTTCAGTTCATGTACAATAACATACACAAAATACTGACTCCATGCAAGTTGAGCCACCCCAAAGAATTTCATCTTTTGAGCATAGGTATGTACATGTGTAGATACATGCTTGCCATTGAATAACTTCATCTCACGCTCAACTGCTTATAGAGCATTCATCACAACACTTTTTGTTTGAGTAGAAGCTTGCATCACTTGTTGTTGTTGTTATACATGCATAAGCATATTCATATTTTGCACCAATTGTGGCAAAAACTCACTGGAGATCGCGTTCGAAGGTTCTCCCATCTTGTCTTTCCTTCTTCTGATGACATTTCATATCGGGTTCACCAATATCAGAGGGTTTTTTGTCAAAAGGTCGTATCCACTGGGGATCAGAGATATAAGGAAGTAGAGATAGGAAATAGAATATCAGAAAAAGAATAGACAAGAGGTGAACAGGACAAATACAAAGCACAATGAATTGAATCAATATGTATTGACAGAACCTGAAATCCTTTGTCTGGCACTACTCAGAAGCAATCTCCAGGCATTATATCTCCTGGAGCTCTCTCATAGACAAAAAACGTATATCAAAATAACAACTCCTTCTCTGCTGCTCGAAACCCAAATCTGATGGCTTCATTGGCTTTCGAAGGGGATAAAACTCTAGGACACCTACTCACAATCTCCTAGTTTACTCCTTCTTCTTCTTCTAGTTCAAAGTGCAGTTCTCAACTTGTTAACAGTGATCGTGACGTGCATGATTTTTCCAGTCTGTTTTTTTAATGAAAAATCTCATAACTGGCTGAAAAGCAACTTGCTTTTTGCATGCCATCCTAATCTAGAAGCTTTTCTATATTTTTTGTATTTTTATAATAAATAATGTAAAAAAAGTTAAAGTTATCCAAAAATCTAGTATTTTTGGACCATTCATACCACTCACACTAGTACTCATGACTCAAATTACATTGGCTCTCTTGATCAATAAGAAAGTCGGATGATGATGCATTCCATGCTTTTTCACACTGTATCTGCATAGCATCACCACATCGTGAGTTTATTATGATTGACATATTATTTATTCCTAGCTTTTTGTTTTACAGGCATTTGTTGTGACTGTTTGTGTGTGGTATACGTATAATCCATTTGAATGGTGCCTCGTACTCCTCCTCCAGTTCAATAGGTTCTATTGGTGTCCCATGACTACTCTTTATTACTAGATTCAGATCTTATCAGCAAGGTGGGCTTAGCCAAGTTCATAGCACTTTCATTTCTACTTATCCCAAAGAATACCGATATGTGTGATCAGTTTTTAGCCTCTTATATTAAGAGGTCTGGTCTTGTAAGAGGAACAATTATCCAACAGATGCCTAAAAGCTTGGGCAAGGCTCTATCTTTACCCTATTAAGGAGACTCTTTCCCTATTGCTCGCCAATCGTTCTTAAACAAGGATATCCTTAAGTTGTTGTAGAAGAAAACACATGATGTGTTGGACCCTAAGAGGATTATTACTACCTCAGGCATTAGTGTGAGCTCCATGATTTGTAATCTTCTTTGGAAGCAGTTATGCCATATGCCTACCAAACCACTCTCTAACTACCTTTCAAAGGAGTTTTTTACAGCTTCCAAAATGGTGTTGAAAGGCATTACTATTGATTGGAGTTCCTATCTTTTATCAAAGATGGATCAACACTTTGTTAGAGCCACAAGGGGTAATGTAAATAATGTTACATTTGGTTCCTACATTTCTGTCTTCTTGGAATATGCTGTCCCTCCAAAGGAAGTTCCTACCCTGCCAGCTGATCCATCATAAGTTCCTCCTCCTATTGAAAGCATTGATGTTGTCATTGAGGATACTGATCCCATCCCTCCTATGGTAATTTAGAGGAAGCACCTTAAACGAGTAGCTGAATCAACCCTTGTTTCTCCTCTAGTCTCCATTCTTGTTCAATCTAGTAGTCAACTACCAACTTTTCTCACAATGCCGAATCTTTTCAAAGCACATCGTGATGGTACTATGAAGATTTCCATTCCTTCTATACAATGCTTGGTCACAATAGATGCAATTATTTTCTTGTGCAAAGACATCCAAAGTTCTATTGAGCTCTCGGTGTAACTCCCTATATCCAACAGCTCTATTCTTCTTGCTATGAAGAAGTTCAACAGACCAAATAAGAGTTGCATAACGCTAGCTTCTACTCAAGAAAGATTTTCTAATCTTTGTATCTAGACGGAGCAGTAGACTAAGATTATTGATGCTCAGAAAGTGGAACTTTCTAGTTTGCAAACTCAGTTTACTAATACTAAATCCCAAGTGGTTAATGGGACTGAGAAGAGGGATAGATTGTTGCACGAATCTCAAGATCTTCAAGCTTTGATAGCTACCCAAATAGAGGCTTGGGGGTAAGTTACTCATGAATATTTGTGTGCATCACATGAGTTCAAAATAAGGTATTTTTAAAATATCATTTCTATATATTTTTTACATAAAGAAGGGTTTAATATAAAGGGATTATTTAAAGATTGAATTGAAAAGGGTTATGTTTTATTTGTAAAAAAACTCACAGATAAGGATATTTATAAATAGGCCTTGAACACACGTGATGTAGAGGATATACATATAGTAACTTCCCTAAGGACAGAGAAGCTTAAATTAGCTAATACCACCCTAGAACAGAGCAACATTCAAATTCAACAACTTAATGATCAGTTGATTCAGTCTTGCTCTTCTTCACAAAGTCCTACTGTGCAACCGATTTCTTCTTTGTCCCTTGCGGACTTAGCAATTCTTCAAAGACAAGCGAGATTATGCCCTTTGTTCCAAGATAAAGTGAAAAGACTTCATTCTAGAATGGATTTATTATGGTCTTCATTTGAGCAATTCCAAGAATATGCTCCACCAGATCACTCATTTTTTATGCATTATCAATAACAGAAGTTAGCCTTCTATATTAAGCTCTCAATGATGGATCTACCTCTTCTAGAGGATGGATGGAGTGGGGTTTGGTCTTTTGACTTGTTGATTGAAGTACTCTGAATGGTTTTTGAAGACTCTGTGACTTCAGATACTATGCTAATGTCTTATATGTATTTGAGGGGTGATTTTCTGATTCCAGACGATGAAGATTTAGCTTGGTATGTTAGGGATGTGGTACTACAAGTTGCTTTGTATGTCATGCATTTGGATTTGTGGATAGATGAGATATTTTAGTGTTATTCCTCTCCAAAGTGGTTGAGTGCCCTGAAACTTTGTGGCATACAATGATTGACTCTATGATCCTGAATCAAAGATAAAATAAAGCTTCTATTCATATACAGAATATTAACCAACTAAGGGTGGATCTTTTAGCCTATCTTTCCAAACAACACCCATTTTATTCATCCTTCTTTGACACTTATCATCAATAATCTGCCTTAGGTCTATCAGTTCCTTGCTTATCTTATTATCAACAAATGGGCCATAGATATGATGCTTATCTTTCCCTTTATAAATCCAACTCAATAGTTATTTTACCTCTTCTTTTTCAACCTCAAGGTGCCCCTCATATTTGGATCTTTACTTATTGTTCTTTCATTGAAGATCATGTCCTTTTCCCTTCTTTGTCTTGTCCTTTCCCATCTATATATATTCTTTCCACTTTTCTTGCCTATCAATTCACACATTTTTTAACCGTTTCACCTAAATTTTTAGCTAATCCCTATTTAGCTCATTGCTCATTTTATGATTTTGCCTACCCATCTCTTCATCCTCTTTTAGCAATTCCTCTTCCATCTCCTACCACTTCTATTCCTCAACCCCCTCAGTTGATTAGTGGGTATGTAGGGTTTGATCAGAAGATTCCTAGAAGAAGAGGATGGAGTTCAATTGATTCTCTATTGGACCTCAGATTTAATTGGCCATTGATTCGATGGGAGTGGATGATTGCCAGCCAAGCATATCAGAATTATCTAAATTTTTCTCAACAACATTCACAGTCTACAGATCCTTTAGTGAGATTGATGGCTCATTTTGCTTGGTATCTAGCATATATGCATAGGAATTCACATAATGATCTGAAGGCCATTCCAAAGTTGTGCATGAATGTAAATGTGAACATTGATTGCCAACAATTGGATGTACTGTATTTTCGTGCCCTTTGTTTGTCTAACAGATACCTTATCTTGCTAGAGAGGATGTGTTGCCTTCAATTTTTCCAAAATCCTCCAAAAACTTTTGTGGATGAATCCTTATCTATGGACCCTTTATAAAATCACCAAGCCTTCAAGAGGGATCATCTTCACTGATACCTCTGGATGCATCTTTCATGATTCATAATGATATATCTCTCTTTTGGACGTTGTCGTGATGTTATGAGGACACAGTGTGAAAAAGTATGGAGTGCATCATCATCCGAATTCTTTATTGATATAGAGAGTCAATGTGATCTAAGCCATTAGTACTAGTGTGAGTTGCATGGATTATCCGAAAATACTAGATTTTTGGATAATTTTAGCTTTTTTTTATATTATTTATTGTAAAAATCCCAAAAAGTTAAAAAAAAGCTTCTAGATTAGGATGGCATGCAAAACACTAGTTTCTTTTTCAGCGAATTATGAGATTTTCACAAGAGGGACAAATTGACGAAATCGTGTGCGTTGCAATCGCTGTAAACATGCTCAAAACTGCAGATTGAACTGAAAGAAGAAGGAGTGATATGGGAGATCCATGACCAGGTGTCCTAGTGTTTTACCCTCCTTTCGGAGCCAACAGAGCCATTAGATTTGGGTTTCGAGCAGCAGAGAAGGAGTTGTAATTTTTATGCAAATTTTGTTCTATGAAGAAGCTCCAGGAGATCTAATGCTTGGAGATTGGTTCTGAGTAGTGCAAAGATTCCAAGTTCTTTCAATACATATTGATTCAATTCATTGTGATCTATCTTTGTAGTATTTACCACTTGGGTATTCTCTATCTTCTCTTCCATCTCCTATATCTACTTCCTTCTAGTTCTGATCCTCGGTGGATTCAACCTTTCGACAAAAACACCTCCGATATTGGTGAACCCGATGAAGGAGTTGTAATTTTTATGCATGTTTTGTTCTAGAAGAAGCTCCAGGAGATCTAATGCCTAGAGATTGATTCTAAGTAGTGTGAAGATTTCACATTCTTTTAATACATATTGATTAAATTCATTGTGATTTGTCTTTGTAGTGTTTACCACTTGGGTATTCTCTATCTTCTCTTCCATCTCCTATCTCTACTTCCTTCTACTTCTGATCCCCGGTGGATTCGACCTTTCGACAAAAACCCCTCTGACATTGGTAAACCCGACATGAAAGGTCATTAGAAGAAGGAAAGACAAGATGGGAGAATCTTTGAATACATTCTCCATTGATGTTTTGCAGCAGTTGGTGCAAAACATGAATATGCTTATGCAGGTACAACAACAACAATAGGTGATGTAAGCTTCAGTTCAAACAGAAAGTATTGTGATGAATGCTTTGCAAGCAGTTGAGCATGAGGTGAAGTTATTCAATGGCAGGAATGTATTTGCATATGTATATACCTATGCTCAGAAGATGGAATTCTTTGGGGTGGCTCAATCTGCATGGAGCCGGCATTTTGTATGTGTTACTGTTCATGAACTAAAAGCACGGATTACTGAATTATACTTGTAGGATGCAGACTGTGAAATACGCGGGATCTAGAGCATGGCAGATGTGGAAGCTATGGAGGTTGAAAGAGGAAAAAGAAACTCATGAAGACATTGACCCTAACTAGGACAAATTGTTACACAAGTGAATTAGGTTCCAAGATTGAGACTTGGACTCATAAACACAATCTTGTGTATTGACAGTGACATGACACTTTACTGGAAATAAAAGAGTGCTATCATGCATTAGAAAAAGAGTGCAAGTACAATGCTTTATAGGAATTGAGTGGTGGTACTTCTCCTACTGTGCATATGGGATTCTGGTCCTGAGCCCTCACTGCTTCTCACAAAGGGACTAAAGTAGGTGTGATTGCGAATATCTCAACACCCCTCCTCAATCACAACCAAAAGTACAAAGTGTGTAGAGGCTTTAGTGAAAGCAACACTTGCAAAGTGTGGGCACACCATAAACATGGCAAAAACACTAGAGGATGTCGCAGATAAGGCTAAGTGTGGGTACCACAAACATGATGGACATCTAGAGGCTGTAGTAGGGACCTCACAAAGTGTACAGAGGCTGTAATACAAGGATAACTGAGGAGTTTACAAGTTTATGTTTGAGGCATTAGGGCTAGGAAATACAAAACTAAAAAAGTCTATCTGAATAGAAGCACTGATGAGGTTTGTCCTTCTCCTGGTGGTCTTCTTCTTCTTTTTCTTCTTCCTTTGCTCCATTTTCTTCTTCTTCTTTGACTGCAACTAGATAAGCCTTTTGGGACCTATTTCTGGCATGGCAGAACTTCTCGGTGTGTCCGGTCCTTTTGCAGAAGTCACAGAAGAGCTTATCCTTCTTGCCTTTGTACCTATTGCCAACATATAATGCATGCTCATCTCTAGAGGTACTTGGTTCTTCCTTAGTTTTTAGCTTCTTTTCCTCCTCTAGATATCAACAAGTTCAGGATTTGGCATGTTGATTAAAGTCGTTGATACATTATTATATTCAGGAGGCAAACTCTTAAGTAGAACACCGATGCAAACATCTTCTTCCATTTTAATGTTGATTCCTACAAGTTGGTTACAAGTCCTTCCATGTAATTTAGATGTGTGGCAACAAGTGATGTGCTGGACTTCATTTCAAGCTTGAAAAACTCAATTAGGAGACCATACTTCGATGATTTAGACTGTGCACCGAACAAGGTGTCAAGTCTCTTCCATGTATTTATGTGAGGTTTCACAGTTATCCACATGGTGGATATAGCTATCGTCTAGCTCCAATTTGATAATGGCCTGAGCCTTATCATCATTATTTTGCCAAATGACAGCAAGATCCGTATCAAGAGGCTTCTTTTCTTTTCTAGTGGTAATGGCCCAGAGACCCTTCTTCATCAGGATCAATTTGATGCGGGTCTGTCAGGTATGAAACCCGACTCCTTTGAAACGGGCAGTTGTTGGAGAATCTTTGCCCATGTTAAAATTGAGAGACCAGCATCAAATTAGCTTCAAATTACTGAGAATAACCACGAATGAGTTGATCTTTGTATGTGTCAAAAGACACAAGCAATGGCAGTGAAGTATCAAAAGATACTAGTTTGAATTTTGATGTTTGTTGCTTGAGTTTAACTTGATGATCTAAAAAAAATCTTCATAGATTTTCCTCCTTGCTGATTTGATGGTTGAATACTTGTTGAAAACTTCATATTAGAGTGACCTTGGTTTGGTTTAAGTGGCAGGAGAGAGAAAATGAAGGAAAAATGAGCTTAAAGGTAAGTGGCTATGGCTGTCCTGTCACTAAAATAGGGACCAGCAACTAGTAAATGAGCTCCCATGCGCTCCACAGGTTGAGTCATCTCAAACCCTTTGAGATGGAGGACCCTCACTAATGGGTCTAACTCCCACTAAGAGGGTTTGTACTCATTATGCTCCAGTTGAGAGATCTAAGCCTTCAAAATGGTCACTGTCAAAATTGCGCCCAGATTTGGAAAAATGCAAATTCCGAGCATGGTGTGCATCAATATCATTGATTTTTGTGCCAAGAAGTTGCGATTTGACCTGAAGAACAATTCTCGAGAGAAATCTTGAAGAGATATGGCCTGGTTGATGAGATATGGTTGCTCCAACAGAGGTAGGTAGGTGTTGTCCACAGACACAGTTATGGCAGCAACTCTAAAAAGAGGCAATGCTGAAGCTATAGTTGTCCAATGTCAATGATTGAGGTGCCAACAAGGAGCTTTGGAAGTAGAGAAACACTTCTCCAGAAGGAAGTTGAGAGAGATTTGGCCTGTGGAGAGAGATATGAAAGCTTCAAAGTGACAGGGTGCTACTGTCTATGGCTGCCATGAAAGCTTCATTAAAGGTAGGAATGCAAATGAAGTTGGAGATAGGGTCCAGTACTCAAACTGAGCTGAGAAGAGATGGAAAAGAGCTGAGAGAAGTAAAAGGAGAGTTGGGCCATGCTCAACTGAGCTTGATACCATGTGAAATACGCGGGATCTAGAGCATGGCAGATGCGGAAGCTATGGAGGTTGAAAGAGAAAAAAGAAACTCATGAGGACATTGACCCTAACTAGGACAAATTGTTACACAAGTAAATTAGGTTCCAAGATTGAGACTTGGACTCATAAACACAATCTTGTGTATTGACAATGACATGACACTTTACTGGAAAGAAAAGAGTGCTATCATTGCATTAGAAAAAGAGTGCAAGTACAATGCTTTATAGGAATTGAGTGGTGGTACTTTCTCCTACTGTGCATATGGGATTCTGGTCCTGAGCCCTCACTGCTTCTCACAAAGGGACTAAAGTAGGTATGATTGCAAATATCTCAACACAGACTAGGTGGCCTTCAAGAAGACACTCAAGGAAGAATTTTACATTGAGGACACCAGTTTGATTACGTGCAAGACTTTCCAAGAGTGGGTTTTACAACCCAATAAGGGTCTTGTGGCTACGGAATTGTTAAGAGAATTTGAAAGTCGATTTGAGCAGTTGGATCTTGCAAAATAGCAAGCTCTTGCAAGTCAAAAAATTGAATTGTTTCTAAGAGGCAGCTAATCCTGAGCTTCAAGAGAAGCTTGATGATTTTTGGAGGATCAAACTGTAGAGACAGGTTTGAAAACAGAGTGGAGACATGTCAAGGAAGTTGTTACTGCACTTGTGAAGAAGCATAGAAGAAGAGAAAGATTGTATGTCTCTAGCTTGCCCACTGTTACAGGCAAGATAGTTGATGTATCTCGTAGGCCACCTACTTCTGTGGCTAACCCTATGACTGTACCTGCTATTGTTCCCTATGTTAGGGAAGATGTCTTAGATGAATTGGTCAAAGGCATGCGGGATCTTCAATTGAAGGTTGCAAAATTGGACGAAAAAGGGCAAGAGGAAAGGGGATGGGTAGCAGCCCCTAAGTGTGGAAAAAGATGTATGTGGTGTGACGGTTTGTGGCACGAGATAAAGGATTGTGCTGCCTATCAGGAGGCCTTGGTACGATAGCTTATATTTTGGAAAGATGGCAAGATCCATTCACAAGAAACAGGATTGCCTCTTGCTTTAAATTTTGGAAAGGGAGGTATGCAGAAGTTGTTGGAAGTCTTGGATGTCCGAAATGCTTATGCGACGGTACATGCTTCTACTTTTTGTCTACAGTTGGATAGAATGCATGGCCAAGTGATGGTTGGTCCAAAGGCTGAAATATGGACACATACTTTACATGTAGTTGAAAAGAGAAAGGTCACTGATAGTGAAATGTTTCATGCAGGGCAAGACATTCATGGCATAACTGGTTGGGAATCACCGGTAAATGCATATTCAGTGTATGCAAAACACGGATGTACTTGTGGAAGAAAAACAAAAAAGAGATGAAGATATTGCAGGGACATCTAAAAGAATGACAAGAAGAAGTGTGGATCATCATAAAGCTGCAAATCAGCCACATCCCAAGCATGTTATGGAAGAGGTTAGTCAGGAGCAAAAACAGGATAACAAATAAGAGGGCAAAAAGAAGGGCAAGCAGCTAGGATATAAGTTGCAATCTGACATTGAGATAGCCACAGATCTTAAGAAAGTTCTTGAATAATGGACCTTAAACAGTCGGGCAGAATTTACCTTGGGAGAGGTGCTTGGCATTGCCAAGCGAGAATTTCATGATAAGATCATTGGCAGAATTAAAAGGAAGCGTCAGTTTCTTGGTGATACCACTAGTACATTACTGCAATTTGAAGAGGAAACTAGTTTGTTGGGTATTCTGATTGAATATGAGCATGAAGTAAGTACAGGATTGTTTATGTAGGATTCTACTAATCAATGGACAGCATGTGGAAAAGAAGAAAGTGGCTAAAAATGCATTGTCTTGTAGTAATATGCATGGTGGAGTAAGGCAAATGCAACAATATGGAGAAAAGACTCTAGGATTTATTCCTCGAAGTCACTATACAAGAAATCATTGGGCTAGAGCTACCACTGAAACGGTAGTGAAAATAGGGGAAGGTGAAACTCCTTGTGTTGCTTTACTTGACCATGGGTCTGAGATAAATGTCATTGAGTGGGGATTGTATGAAAATGGTGCATGACCTGTAGACACTAATCATGGTTGGCGAAATGAGGGCTGCAAATAATTCTTCAGGGGAGCTCTATGCTGCATGTCCTAATGTAAAAGTGACGATTGGCGATGTACAGGAAGAGCAACACTTCTTTGTGCAAGATAATTCCTTTTGGGACATCCCTATATTACACGTATGCGTATGGAAACAAAGTTTCTTGATGATGGTTCTGCTTATGCAAGAGTTAGAAGCAAGGATGGGAGAAAAGCAATCCAATTTCTTACTATTTGTGTTAATCATCCTAGAAATCGAGATACACTTCGAATGCAAGGGAATTCAAAGACCTAGATTTTCATTAAGCACTGCTGTAATGCGGGGCTACAGTAGTGCTGTTCAGTGGGTGTACTCGCCTCTTGATGAAATGAAGCATGTATTTACTATTGGTAATTCTCAGTTTACAGCAAACAATTCATGTTGGCTTAAGCCTATAGAAGCTATGTGTAGGACTGAACGCATATCTATGAAATGGGCTACTAAGAAACTGAGAGCATTGGGATTGTTAGCTGAAAATGATGGCATTTTAGGCATCTTTTATGGGCTGAATATTACTGATACTATGGCTAAAATTTTAGCGACTATACATGCATAAAATGAGGCTAAAAACAGAGTGTTGGCAGTATGTTCTTTGGATATGTATGATGTTATAGCATTGTTTGCTCAGCAGGAAGGATTAGAATGGGCTGAAGCACTTGTGAAGACAAAGTATAAGACAATTGACAAAAAGGTGAAACCAATTGCTTTGCCACTTCCACCAGAGAGTGAGGGTATGTATGAAAAATTGTCAAGGCAGCCAAGCTTACGGGATCCTAAAGATATAGGTCATCAGTTTACATCTGAAACATTACAAGAATTGAAAGTTGGTGCAGAAGGGTTTCTTTTTCCTGTTGAGAGAGATTGTTTTATGCGGATGTTAGCTAGACATAGGAAGGCATTTGCATTTCAGCCAAGTGAAATAGGTTATGTGGATCCAAATGTTGTCTCTCCCATGGTCATATTTACTGTGCCACATGTACCATGGAACTTAAGGCCTATTCCAGTGCCTAAAGCTTACTTGCCAAAGTTGATGGATTTGCTAAATGAAAAGATTTGCATGAGGATCTTGGAGCCTTCTTCAGCCCCGTACTCAAATCCTTGGTTTACTATGCCCAAAAAGAATGGGGCTTTGAGATTTATTCAAGACATGTAACCAGTCAATAAAGTGACCATGAGAAATGTGGGTGCATGTCCTATGGTTGATGAATTTGCAGAGGCCTTTGCAGGTAGAGTGATCTATTCTTTGGGTGATCTTTACTTGGGTTATGATCAGTTTCAACTTGCAATTGAAAGCAGGGATATCACGACCATGAAGACTCCTTTGGGGTTAGTACGGATGTATACTCTCCCACAGGGTGCAACAAACTCAGTGGCACACATGAAAAATACTATGAATAGGGTACTCACGGATTTTATACCACAATTGACTATGCCCTTCTTAGATGATGTTCCAATCAAAGGGTGTGCATTGGATGAAAAGAATGAAGAGATGGATGCTCATGGATGTAGATAGTTTGTTGCAGACCATATTGTGGATTGTGAGAGGATTTTACACGTTTAGAAGAGGTGCATTTAACTCTTTCTGGACTGTCTTTGGAGTTGAAGAGGTTTTGATTGTTGGGCATATGTGTGGGCCTTATGGGCGAAGGCCATCACCAGCAAAAATAGATGGGATTGATAAAATGCAAGATGTATGCACAAATATATCAGAGGTGCGTAGATTCTTAGGTGCATGTGTGTTCTATTTGATATGGATTCCTCACTTTGCACATGTAGCCGATGTTCTTTATTAGCTTCTAAGGAAAGGTCAGAGATTTCATTGGGAAAGGAAGCATCAAAAAGCAATGATAAAATTGAAGCAACTCTTAAAATCTTCTCCTACATTGAGAAAGGCTGACTACTCACATGGAAAGCTTATCATTATTACTGTTGATACAAGCCCAATCGGGATTGGATGGGCAATTGGGCAAGATGATGAGAAAGGGCAAATATATGCAATTCGCTTTGGTACTAAAGTATTGACTGAACAATAGAGAAAATATCCACAGGTTAAAAGAGAATTATGGGGAATTGTGACAGCCCTTAAATGTGATAAGGATTATTTTATGGGTGCTCATGTAGTCATTGAGACCAATTGTTTGTCGGTATTGGGTATGATTACTAGTTGTGCTACTCCAGACATTGCTATGCTTCAATGGATTGCATTCATAAAATATTTGAACCCTGAATTTCAGCATATTGCAGGAAGAGATAACCCAGTGCAGACATGTTAGCTCGAGCACGTTATGAGAATGAAGATGGGATGATGGATGAGGAGGAAGAAGATGACTTTCTTGTGGTTGAAAATGATGTTGTAAGAGTAAATTTAGCAATGCAAGGTGTTGCTACAACATTAATAGAAGCTTGGACAACAAAGAGAAGACACTTTAGATGTTTTGTATCTTGTGTAGAAGTGTTTCTGGAAGACAAATATACAGGAGAGTGGCTGAGAATTGGTCAATACCTCATTACACTAACAAAGAGAGATGAATGGTTAGATGAGGAGTTTAAGAAAATAAAGAGGAAAGCATATGGTTTTTTTTTTTAAAGATGGATACTTATGAAAACATGCTAAAAAGAAACAGGGTATGCCATTGCGAGTTTTGGGTGACAAAGCTTCACAAGTAAAAGTAATGCAAGAATTTCATGAAAGCTTGTGGGTTGGTCATAGAGGTGTTTGGGGTACTTTTACAAAGGTCAAAGAAAGATATTGGTGGCAGGATATGTATAAGGACATTGCTTACTTTTTGGAGACATGTATGATATATCAAATGTATTCATCTGTGAGACATCAAGATGGATTGCAAACCACATATCCATTGTCTCTTCATTTTAAGTGGGTGGTGGATTTGGTCACAATGCCTACAGGTCTTTGGAAAATGAGGTATCTTGTGCTTGCTTGTGAAGACTTGGCTAATCAAGTGGAAGGGAAAGCTTTACGTACGAAGACAACAAATGTTGTGTGTACTTTTCTCTTTGAAGAGATCTTTTGTCAGTATGGCTGTGTGGGAAAAATTACAGCAGATAGGGGTAAATTGGATACAAATGAAGCTCATGATTTCTTTGGACGGTTGGGGATAAAGCTTGCTGTAACTTTAGCCTATAACCCTGAAGGAGATGGAAAAAGTGAAATAGGTCACCCACCTATTGTGAAGGCATTGACAAAAGCATATGGAGAGAAGGTAAAAGAGTGGTCACGATTGCTCCCATATGCTTTGTGGGCCGACATAACAACTCATAGTGCTGTTACAGCATATGGAGAGAAGGTAAAAGAGTGGCCACGATTGTTGAAGGAAATGGAAAAAGTGAAAGAGGTCACCCACCTATTGTGAAGGCATTGACAAAAGCATATGGAGAGAAGGTAAAAGAGTGGCCACGATTGCTCCCATATGCTTTGTGGGCCGACATAGCAACTCATAGTGCTGTTACAGGATATATATCTACAGAATTGCTGTATGGTCAAAAACCTATCATGCTGATAAAAGAGATGACAGTCACATGGAGTGTATTACCTTGGGAGGAGAAGGTAAATCGAGAGGAGTTGTTGGCCTTACGCATTAGACTGTTGGAAAGAAAGTCAGAAGACATAGAGGTAACAACTGCAAAGTTAAGGGTAGCAAGAATACAAAACAAGAAATGGTTTGACAAAAGACATAGACTGAGACCAAGAACCATACAAGATGGGGATTGGATATTGGTTTATGATAGCAGTTTAGATAACCTATATAGTGCTATGCGTAAAGTTTCCAAAAGATGGTTTGGACCCTATGTGGTAAGATAGGTGTTTGATAATGCTACTTATGAATTGAATGAGCTAGATGGGATAGCCATCAAACTTTCGGTAGCAGAAAAAAGAATCAAATTATTCAAAAGGCGGGAATCTACTACCTATGAGTTGCCAAAATTGGAAGAAAATAGTGGTCCTGATACAAGGGCTAGCTAGGAAGATATGGAAGAGCAACCTATTTATGTAGCATCCAATTGATTGAAACCATGCTCTAGAATCTCTATAGCTATCAATCCTTTTTTGGGCTTCTAAACCCATTCTCTGAAAGTTTTCATAGTAATCAAGTGTGAATTGTCAAGGAAAAATCCTTATTTCATTGCCTCGCTAAACTCACCCCAATTAAGATCTTTTGGAGAGATCTCTACTATGCATGTCTTAAGCTAAGATTTGAATAGAATACTAGCTCATCCTCTATGCACAAAATTATCTATTGCTTATAATGCTTTCATTGGTGTAGACTTTTCCTTTGTGGAGACTTGTAATCTCTAATATTGTTGCTACTATTACGAATACATATTAAAGGATTAAAGTAGTTTCCTTACTTCATCAATGACATAGATGCATGTCTTGAAGATCAAATAGCATCTTCTATCTTCAAGATTCTAGATGTGGCTTTTCACATCAGATTCACCAGGTATTAGGGGGTATCTATCAAGCTACTAACCACTGGGATTCAAGAGACAAGATAGGAGAGGTGAAAGAATCAAGATGAAATCATAGGACTATGATTTAAGTCTTGAATAAAACTCTGTACACAATAGTAGCACAAATAGATTTCAAACTTTGCATCCAAGGTGATGGCTTGACCATGCTATGCAACTTGTAATCTCTTTACTAAAGTAATATAATAAGATATAATGTTTTAGTCACTGACCAAAATTATCAAGAATGTGTAATAAAAAACCCTTGGATATACTTTATACTACTTTTAGTATTAAAATCCTATGAAAAAAATTGTCCCATAGTAGTAAAACACTTCTTGCTTAACACCTACAATAGTGGCTATCTCTTCATGCAAATCTATCTCAAATTTAGTATTCCTAGGCGAGCCTTTATGGGCTAAAGGTACCTAGAAAGTGATAGATTTACTTCAACTCTCTGTAATACAACAATAAATCACTTTTATGATTGCCAAGGCCTCACATAATCTCTCTTTCCCATATTTACAATAGAGCATATCATTTCAATCCCCCTTGCTTTACCATGTTCTTGCTTTACCCAAAACTTCAAGTTTGCTTTTCATGGTAAAGATTCTTTACCCAAAACTTCAAGTTTGCTTTTCATGGTAAATATGTGAGGTCTTAGCAATCATAAAAGTGATCTATTGTTGCATTATAGAGAGTTGAAGTAAATCTATCACTTTTTAGGTGCCTTTAGCCCATAAAGGCTCGCCCAGGAATACTAAATTTGAGATAGATTTGCATGAAGAGATAGCCACTATTGTAGGTGTTAAGCAAGAAGTGTTTTACAACTACAGGAGAGTTTTTTTTCTTTCCATAGCTCATGCTTTTCTTGTGGAGTTTATTTTAAATCAAATGCAATAGTGAAAGTGCTTGCACTCCATGTAGTCTATCCACGTCAACATATTTTTCACATTGAAAATTAGCATGTTGATTTCCCATGATAGGTTTGAAAGGTTAGTTCATTTCCCACTTACTCTTGAGCATGTATACTTACATGGTCACTTGGAGTTGTTTCTAGGGAGCTTGGGTGTAAGCATTCCACTTGGAGAAACTGAAAGAGGAATAATTGGTTCAATGACTCACTTGGAGTTGTTTCTAGGGCACTTGGGTGTGAGCATTCCACTTGGAGAAACTGAAAGAGGAAAAATTGGTTCAATGACTTTGGAATGGGGTTGAAACTTGATATGCATGCCTTCTTTTGATCCATCTTGTCAAATGAATAATGCAAATATATTTTGTTGGATAAAGTTTTGAGCACGTTCTCCAACCATAATAAACATTTCTACAACTCATTGTTGTAGCATGCACTTTCTCCTTAACATGAAATATTGTGCACATTCCTCTTGAGCTTTTGTGGACTAAAGTTTTATCTTTACTGATGTACAAATGTCAAAGTTAGAGAATGTGCTAGATTTAGCAAGAGATACTATCTTGAAGGTTATATTCCAAGTGTGAAAATGTGGTGGATTGTGAAAGCCTTGCATATCCCAATGATGTTACTGTCAAGTTTACTTCATTTAGTATGTCTACTTCCTTGTACATAGCAACATTCTCTTTGAACATTTTGACTCTCTTAGATAACTTCTTTCGCACAGACTTCTCAACATGCATGGTCCAGGACATGAAAGCTCATGTACATGATTCAAAATAACTAACATTAATAATTTCCTTGAAGTCTTTTCCAAATCCTTAAACACTTGCACTATTAATAAGTAGACATTTAAATCTCCTCTTAATCATTTTACTTGCTTTGGACTAGCTGCATAAACACTGGCAACACACTCTTTCTGATATCTTGAAATCCTATCACAAGTAGAAATGCTATAGGTTTTTAAATAGTGGACAAATGTTGCGACCTAAAACATGCCCGACACTAGCTCTAGGGTTCTCAATTGTAGTCCAACAGTTTTGCCCTTTCCCAACTCCATAGCGAGAGTATCCAAACATATAGGTGATCAACATCTCGATTCATATACATAAAGAGCTCCCCCCAATAGAATACTATGGCCCATATGGCTCTCCTACACCCCAACGATTGGCCCTGTGAGGGATGCATCATCTTACACACAGAACATGATTCTAACAAAGACCTCTCATAATATAAACATAATGATCCGAAATACTGTATATATTCCTCACGTAATTGATTTCCCTAAGATATCAAACTAACCTATAACAAAAGGAAATCTTACACTCTCAATGTTGGTCATCACCTAGACATACAATGTTGGTCATCACCTAGACAAAATTTTCTTTTTTTTCTTCTTTTAACTATTTTTAATGAATTGTTTCATTTATTTAAATATAATTATTTTTTTGAGTTTTTAAATTTATATGAATTAAGAGAAGTGCAACCTATCAGCATATTCAATTTCATGCTATATGAACATCATTTAAATCCCAAAATACAAGACCAATCTCATTTTTCATTAAATTTTATATTTTGATTTTTGTAGTTTAATTATTATTTTTAAATATACATAGATAAAGATGAATGGATTTTTAAAATTACAGACATCAACAAGCATATTTCAATCATTTACAATAATTTTATCATAATATTCAATAACTATTTATCTAAAAATTTAAATAAAGATCACTTACTTGAAAATACACGCAATGTATTTCCAAAATGAAAAGTCGATGATAGTCATTTATAGCTGTTGACGCTTTCTTTGCATTTTCTTGATCCATTCCTCACATTCCATCATGAAGTGGCATCCATTCCCCCTCATTCTATCAGCCCATATGAACCGAGTCTGGAGCGATTGGGAGTAAAAAATTTGAGGAATCCATGTCCAGGAGCATGAAGCATGATTTACTCAATCCAAAAATCCCATTTTTTGGAGGATTTGAGGGGGTCACCTAAAAATGGCATTTCCCCTCCCATTTGTCATGTTTTTTGGGCTTGAGCTTCTTTAAGCATGATTAACTAATAAGCCCTCCCAACTATCTAGTTCTATTTTTACTTTTTCATACTTGCTCAAAGTGGTTTCAACCCAATTGAGGGGGCAAACGACCTCGGAATTGTGATCCGACTAAACAAGTAGCTATCTAGCATTCAAATCTATCATCATAGCCTCCATCGCATGCTTTTTGGCTTTCGGATCCAATAGCTGCTTCATAATGTCAAACCTTGAGGCCATTAAATGGGGGATCAAATGGACTTTGATTGACTAAAGAACGCTTGCATTGGATTATTGGTGTCAAAATACACCTAGAAAAACTCCAGCTCCTTGATCCACAATCATCTCATTTTGCATTAAAAATGCCTCTTTTACAGGTCTCGAAGTCTTCTTGCACTTAAATCTTGGCTTTATAATCCCCTCTCATTAGCGACCATGGGATAGGGCGACTCAGCCAATCGAATCCATGAAGGATTCTGCAAAACCATAAAGAGCAGCAAGCTACTACAAGAAAAATACACAACAAAGCACAAATACAGTACCCCCTAACAAAATCAAAGCATGAAGTTCATGAGGGATAGACCAAGTGTAATTTGATAGAGATTCGGAGCTAGTCACTAATCAACTGCTCTAATACAAAATGGCTAAAAAGGACTATCAAAGGAGTTATCCAAAGCGGTAGTCTAACCTGCCTACCTGACCTAGGGCAACTGACTTAGGGCAACTGGACCAAGAACTCCTACTAGGTAAGGACTCCTATAGCCTATTCTATATATTTTCCATTTGACCACATTGTTCTTCAATATTTTAGACTCAGGTGTGTAAAAAGGAGGGATTCGAGCATGTTTTGATCTAAGGAGAATAGGGGTAATTGGCCTCAAGTCCTATCTCGGTACCCAAGTACCTACTAAGCTCTCACAAGGTGACACTAAATCCTTTTCTTCTTCCGTTTACTTTTATTTTTGCTCCATCCATCCTTATTTATTTTTCTTTATGGCTAAATGTCACCCCCAAGAAGACAAGGCACCAGCCCTAGTTTTGCAGCCCTGAGTCAGACTCATCCCTAGGAACCTACCAGGCCTTCGCAAGGAATGAACATCTGATCTTAGAATTTTTCTTCCTTTATTTTTTTATTTAGGGGTTAGAATCTCTTTTTACACACCTACGTATCTTATATAAATTTTAGATATATTCATTGTTTCTCCTTTTTCTTATATTTGGCAAGCTTCTCTATCTGCCTCGCAACTAATAGAGATTCCTAAAAAAAGTTGCCTAGCAAGCTAGCCGAATTGGGTCACTAGGACAACTCTTAAAAATAGCTCCAAGAGTGCATGAGAATGTCTTTATAGGAGGCAAAACCTCCCCAAACACATCGAGCCTAACCTTGGGAATTTATTGTTAGTCCCCTACAAAAGAAAAATTCCCCAAATACATATACACATTGAGCATAAAGGGAAAGGACTCGTAAAGGAAGGACATCACCCCTAGACTAGCCACAAGAAGCTTCTGCATAGCAGGAGGCTCTCTCTAAGTACTCCATCAAATCTGTTTAATGCAACACTAAAACAAAAAACATTAACCGCACCCACACCAAAAAAACAATTGGCCCTTTTGGCCTCAAGAAATACACTACTTTGCTATGAAATAGACGGCCCTCTTGCCCTAATGAAATATAGCATTTGGATCTATCCAATACATGGTCTACTTGGAAAATATATTACATCTTATAAGACTAACCGAGATAGACCAACGATAACATAGGATGTGAGGGCTAGCCTCATGGTCCTTCTCATCATCGAGGTTTAATGTTAGATTTTTATATACCCACAAGTCTAAGAATTCCACTAATATAAAATCAATATGGACTATCTCTCCTTGGGTGCTATTAACTAAATGAATGGTCTCATTGGGATCATGTGTCCCACCTTGATTGTCATTCAAATAAATTGACTATTTGAGCTTCCTAAAGACCCGTCCAATACAGACAATCATAGATTTATGCTCCCTCAAACCTTCCCTATTTGTATTATTGCATATATCAGTGTTACAACCCAAACTAGGTAGAGTTTCAATCCTAGGCCCATCACACTCATGCATCCTAGATTGGTGCATATAGTGTTAGATGTATCATTATGGCCTTTGGTCTCATCCCCTTGGAAATTGACCATGCTATGTGCACCTTGAATTCTTGGCCTTTCATCTAACACACCAACCATGCTTTTAGAGATTTTGAGTCTCCAATCCCATCTCATATTCCTCTTTCAATTCTTCCATTGTCTCAATTTACCACATTGGTTTAATGGACTCAACCCAGACTTATTGCTATGACCAAATAGCCTAACATACTTATGACTTCCATCCAGCACAAGTGGACTTTTGGCATTTTGCATCTTCTTCACATGGGATTCCTTTACTTGCCTCTATTCACTTTGTGACTTCTCACTCATAGGCACCATGCTCTTACTAAGAGGAACAACATCTACCTTAAAGCGTGATTCACTTATAGATGGCAAAGGTCTCTCAAGAACCTTTCCAGGAGCAAAATGAGAACCACTCATAGAAGCTCATCCACACTTGTAGTACCAATGGTCTTATCAATATTGCCTTCATAGCCACCCCTCATGGAAGTTTTGTAAGCCCTACTAGGACTTTCTTGGCGTAGACTCTTTCCACCAAGAGGCATGCTATAACTATACCTAGAATTCACATTTCGTGCCTAGAGATTTTGACTACCAAGGTTCCCCATGAAGGTTGCCTTGGTATTAGCAAATGAATTATCTCCTTGTAGAAAAGGTTGAATGCTTGGATGCACTTGCAATGAGTGGGAAAAACTCCAAAACTTTTCCCAACATCTCTAAATGTACTGCTCATAGTCAAATGCCTATATCTTAGCCTCACTTAATGACTTAGGATCTCACTCCTCACTTGGATTTGTGTATTAATCATTAAGCCACTCATAAAGAGCTCACGCAACACATCATTTGGCAACACACTAGCTCTTCTTGGCCAAACCCTAAGAATATCATCAAAGGCTCTAACATATTCTTTAATTGAGGTATATGACTTATCAAATGTGCATAAGTTGCCCTAAGACTTCAGTCATGGAAAATTTTTTCTCATACTCATCTAGGAAATGATCACACATCTCCTCGAAGGTTCTAATTGACCCTTGTTGAGATATTTGCAATCACACCTAATGTAGCCCCTTTGTATGAGGTAGTTTGGGCTGAAGACATGCAGGATGTAGGAATCCCATAAGCACAGCGAGGAAAAACTATACCCATCCAACAAATATAAAGCATTGTACTTGACTACCACATTTCATATAGAATGAATACAATGTCATGATGCTTTGTGCTTTCAGTTAAGTATCTTGTCTTTGTCAATCCTACAAAATATTGCGTTTATGAGTCCAAGCTACCATCTTGGAACCTAATTCACTTGTGTAACAGTTGTGGTCTTCAGTCCTTGGTCAATGTCATCATGAGTTTAGTCTATGCTTACAAGCTACCATAGCCATGCTCTAGATCTTCATCTTTTACATGGTAACAGATCTCAGCTAAGCATGGCTTAGCACGTCTCAGGTCTCCCCTTTGCTCCTTCAGCTCCTTTTCATCCCTAGACAGCTCATGATCAGTGTATGACTTCATTTTTCAACGTCATCCTCAATCAAAGCTTGTGGCAGCCATAGCTAGTCTGCACCCTGCCTCCTTTGAGCCCTTGGATCTCTTCATAAAGGCCATTTCAACTCATAATGTCTCTGAGGAATCGTTTCTCACCTCAAGGTGCTTCATCTTGGCACAAGCAGCCCTGACATTGGCCCTTCTACAGCCTATCATTGTCAAAATTGGAGGTCACTACCTGTTTTGCGACACAGTCTAGTCATACTGCTACCATAGTCACTATAGTCCATGATCTGTGTGGTGGTTATGGGGCTTTAGAAGCTCTATATGTAAGCCTTCTTCAACTCAGAGATCTCTTGAAATGATGGCTTCTATGAGCTGCTACATCAGAAAAATCAGACCTTGAAACCCTATTTTGGACTCCATAGCCACTCAAGCTTCAAGCTCATAAATCAATTTTTTTTCACTCCTACCACTGGGATCACTCTATTGACATCCTGGTTCACTGATTTAGTCAGAGTCACACATCAAAGAGGGGAAGATCTTGGAGTTCTTTGAAGTTCTTCTTTCTGAAGATTGGAAGATCTCAAGCACTAACATCAAAACTCAAGCTCCTCTTGTACTTCATCTTCTCACTATTCCTTGGAGGTTGCTGAAGATCTAGAAGAGTTCAAGGAAGATTAGAAGGCATTTGCAAGCTAGCACACAAGAAGCATAACCATCAAGGTAGTGCTTGTCAGCACTAACCATAATGTGTTTTCACACTACCTTCTTATGTCCTTTGACACATTAGGTTTCAACTCTTTTTGGTGGTCAAAAAGTCAAGGATTTAAAGTTGAGTTCCAATGCCAAACATGAAGATTTTTAAGTAGGTGCTTTTCATGAAGAGTAACTTGCATCTTATGGCCCATTTACACTACATAGAAGATGTTTCTCTACCTATAGGAAGACATGGAGCTGCCTATATCCAAATGCCATCAACATTTCCATTTGTAGAACTACTTGCTATCTTGGAGAAAGTGCAAGAGTTTGAAGTAATTTATTGTGCCTCAAAGATGATACCTTTTCTTGAGGAGGATATGGACATAAAGACTGATGCAACTAATGCAAGCAAAGTCAATAAAGAAGATGACAAGGAGAACTAGAGGACCAAAATATCAATCATGAAGACTCTGAAGTGGCAAACAAAGTGAAGTACAAGTACAAGAAGCTAGACAAGAAGAACTCCAATGACACTATAAGATATAGGCCTTATACCGACGTTAAAAGAGATGAAAATGTAAATAACAAAATTTTCCCCCATCATCGCAAAAAGCATCGTTATTGGCAATGCCATAGAACAGTCAGTATCAGTGTCGTTATCAGTGCAAATGCGACGCTGATACCGACGCAAATAGCAACGCTTAATAAAGACGCTCTACGATGCTAATAACAATGCCAATAACAACGCTATTGAAGGGGTTTTTGTCGAAAGGTCGAATCCACCGGGGATCAGAAGTAGAAGGAAGTAGAGATAGGAGATGGAAGAGAAGATAGAGAATACCCAAGTGGTAAACACTACAAAAAAAAATCACAATGAATTGAATCAATATGTATTGAAAGAACCTGGAATCTTTGCACTACTCAAAAGCAATCTCCAAGCATTAGTTCTCCTAGATCTCCTTCGTAGACCAAAAACGTGGATCAGAAAAATCAGCCCTTTCTCTACTGTCCGGAATCCAAATCTGATGGCTCTGTTGGCTTCGAAAAAGGGATGCTTGGTCACGGATCTCCAAGATCACTCGTTCTTCTTTCAGTTCAATCTACAGTTTTCAGCCTGTTTACAACGATCGCGATGTGCTCGATTTTGTCAATTTGTCTTTTTTATGAAAAATTTCCTAATTGGCTGAAAAAGCAACTAGCTTTTTGCATGCCATCCTAATCTAGAAGCTTTTTCTAACTTTTTCGGATTTTTGCAATAAATAATATCAAAAATAGACTAAAATTATCTAAAAATCTACTATTTTTGGATAATCCATGCAACTCACACTAGTACTAATGGCTCAGATCACATTGACTCTCTAGATCAATAGAGAAGTCGGATGATGATGCATTCCATACTTTTTCACACTGTGTCCTCATAACATCATGACATCCACCCCCTCTGAACCTGCACGTCCTCTGGTATGTGCCAAAATTCTAGTTGTCACCGGATTCTGAGTCCTCCTCATCCTCTGCAACCATATCCTTTGCTTCTTCATCTTCCATATCTTCCTGAGTAGCCCCTGTATCATGGCCACTATTTTCTTCCAATTCTGGCAACTCATAGGCAGTAAATTCCCGCCTTTTGAATAATTTGATTCTTTTTCCTGCTACCAAAAGTTTATGGCTATCCTATCCAACTCATTTAATGCATAAGTAGAATTATCAAACACCTGTCTTACCATATAGGGTCCAAACCATCTTTTGGAAACTTTACGCATGGCACTATGCTGGTTATCTAAACTGCTATCATAAATCAATACCCAATCCCCATCTTGTATGGTTCTTGGTCTCAGTCTATGTCTTTTGTCAAACCGTTTCTTGTTCTATATCCTTGCTGCCCTTAACTTTGTAGTTGTTGCCTCTATGTCTTCTGACTTTCTTTCCAATTGTCTAATGCGTAAGGCCAACAACTCCTCTCGATTCAACTCCTCCTCCCAAGGTAACACACTCCATGTGACTGTCATCTCTTCTATTGGCATGATAGGTTTTTGACCATACATCAATTCTACAGGCATATATCCTGTAACATCACTATGAATTGTTCTGTCAGCCCACAAAGCATAAGGGAGCAATCGTGGCCACTCTTTTATCTTCTCTCCACATGCTTTTTCCAATGCCTTCACAATAGGTGGATGACCTCTTTCACTTTTGCCATTTCCTTTAGGGTTATAGGTTGAAGTTAAAGCAAGCTTTATCCCCAACCGTGCAAAGAAATAATGAGCTTCATTTGCATCTAGCTCACCCCTATCTACTGTAATTTTTTCCACACAGCCATATCGACAAAAGATCTCCTCTAAGAGAAAAGTACATACGACATTTATCGTCTTAGTACATAGAGCTCTCCCTTCCACTTGATTAGTCAAGTCTGCACAAGCAAGCACAAGATACCTCATTTACCAAAGACTATAGGCATTGTGACCAAATCCACCACCCACTTAAAATGAAGAGACAATGGATATGTGGGTTGCAATCCATCCCGATGTCTCACAGTTGAATACATTTGATATGTCGTACATCTTTCCACAAAGTAAGCAACATCCTTATACATACCCTGCCACCAATATCTTTCTTTGATTTTTGTATAAGTACCCCAAATACCTCTATGACCAGCCCACAAGCTTTCATGAAATTCTTGCATTACTTTTACTTGTGAAGCTCTGTCACCCAAAACTCCAATGGCATACCCTGTTTCTTTTTGGCATGTTTCCATAAGTATCCATCTTTTAAGAAAAATCCATAGGCTTTCCTCTTGATCTTCTTAAACTCCTCATCTAACCATTCATCTCTCTTTGTTAAAGTACTGAGATATTGACCAATTCTCAGCCACTCTCTTGCATATTTGTCTTCTAGAAACACTTCTACACAAGATGCAAAACATCTAAAGTGTCTTCTCTTTGTTGTCCAAGCTTCTGTTAATGCTATAACAACACCTTGCATTGCTAAATTCACTCTTGCAACATCATTTTCAGCCATAAGAAAGTCATCTTCATCCTCCTCATCCATATCCCATCTTCATTCTCATAGCGTGCTCGAGATAACATGTCTGCCACTGGGTTATCTCTTCCTACAATATGCTGAAATTCAAGATTTAAAGATTTGATGTATGCAATCCACCGGAGCATAGGAATGTCCGGGGTAGCACAACTAGTAATCATACCCAATACTGGCAAACAATCAGTCTCAATGACTACATGAGCACCCATAAAATACTCCTTATCACATTTAAGGGCTGTCACAATTTCCCATAATTTTTTTTTAACCTGTGGATATCTTCTTTGTCGTTCAATCAATACTTTTGTACCAAAGCGTATTGCATATCTTTGCCCTTCCTCATCATCTTGCCCAATTGCCCATCCAATCCTGATTGGGCTTGTATCAACAATAATAATGATAGGCTTTCCATGTGAATAGTCAACCTTTCTCATTATTGGAGCAGATTTTAAGAGTTGCTTCAATTTCTTCATTGCTTTTTTTGATGCTTCCTTTCCCAATGAAATTTCTGACCTTTCCTTAGAAGCTCATAAAGAGCATCAGCTACATGTGCAAAGTGAGGAATCCATATAAAATAGAACACGCATGCACCCAAGAATCTACGCACCTTTGATACATTCGTGCATACATCTCGCATTCTGTCAATCCCATCTATTTTTGCTGGTGATGGCCTTCACCCATAAGGCCCTATCCTCCATAGCTAAACCATGCTCAAGATCTGTGTTTCTCAACATGGTATCAAAGCCATGTTGAGCATGGCCAAGGTCATCAAACTCTTCCTTCAGCTCCTCTTTATCTCTGGTTAGCTCATTGTCATCTCATGAGCTCATTTCTCACTCCAATTCCACTCTTTCCTTCATGGTAGCCCTACACCTACCCTGCTTGGAGCTCTCATATCTCTTCATATAAGCCAAATCTCTTCAATCTTCCTTCTGGAAATTTTTCTCACCTCAAGGCACTCGTCTATGTCACATTTCACTCTGCAGAACATTGGTGATTTATAACTTTGACATTGATAAAACTCGTCATCACTGTCTTGTCTGCACCTATCATTGTTCGTATTGTGGATTCTCCTCTTGCATGCAATGGTTCATTCTATAGCTATAGGGCATTTTAATTCCATCACATAATCTTTATCTTGATAAATTTTGAGCCCAAATAGTCCACTATGGGAGCTACTACAATAGAAAAACATGTCTTGTCCTAAAACCCTAAACAAAGACTCCATAGCCATTTTGCTTCAAGCTTTTTTCCACTTCATTTCTCATTGTTCTAAACTCAAGTAACCCTTTGTCACTCAGATTTGATTAGTTCCTAGCAAGTCAACTCTCAAGAAGAAGATTTGGAGAAGTGTACTTGAAGATCAAGCACCATCAAGCTTGACATCAAGTTTTTCACATCTAGTATCTTTTGATATTAATCTAGTGCTTCTTGGCACTTGTGTTTTTTTGGGACATTCAAGGTTATTTGGTTTTCTAGTTTTACTTCATTTCTTGCAAGGGCAAACATGAAGATTCTTAATATGGAATGCCCAATTGATTAAATCCCTTGTAAGCCTCAATCTTATTGTAAAAGGATAGACATTGCCGGAATATACTTGTAGTAAGACTTCCTTCAAAATGTCTAAACGTGAGCAAATAGCCAAATTCAATGGTGAAGGCTTTCTCGCCTAGAAAGAAAAAACAATGTCATGAGGAAAGACCTTTGGGATTTATTTGAGGATGATACAGGAGATGCAGATGGCAAGAAAGAAGGAAGATGATGAAGATGGGTTCGTTGAACAGGTCTAGCTCAAGCTTGGGTAAGTTACTATGAATATATGGTGCATCACCTAGGTTCAAAATAAGGTATTTTTAAAATGCCATTTTTATATATTTTTTACATACAAAAGGGTGTAATATAAAGGGGTTAGTTACAGATTGAATAGAGAAGGGTTATGTTTTATTCAAGAAAAATTCACAAATAAGGATATTTATAAATAGGCATTGAATGCATGTGATGTAGAAGATATACATATAGTAACTTCCTTGAGAGCTCTAGACAAAAGAGTGGAAGAAGATGAACAATAAGGCTCTAGGCATCATTGCCTAGGGACTATCTAATGATGTATTGCACCATATCTCCGGCATCAAAGATGCAAAAAATGCATGTGATGAGCTTGATATGATCTTTGGAACTGAAGCTAAAAACTCAAAAGTAAGATTACTCATGGAGTTCTATAGGCTAGATGTAAAGGATAGTTCTTCTATGTCCATGCACATTAACAAGTTTAAGAGCCTAAAAACTCAACTTGCAACTTTAAAGAAGATTATAGACGAGGATGAAGCCATAGTGGTACTACTAGAAAGTGTAAATTAAGAACCATATGAAAACCTTGTGTCTATCCTAAGCAATGTTCCTAATCTCTCACTCAAAGACATTGAGCATTCTCTATTTATAATGGTTGAAATTAGATTGAAAAAAAAACAAGTATATAAATGAAGCATTTGAGGTTAGATGGAGGCGGAGAGTATCTCTCTAATGAATTCAACAATTTTTTGAAACATCATGGAGCTTAGAGGTAGTTTACATGTAGGTACACTCAGCTCAATAGAATGGTGTTACTACTGAAAGAAAGACACATTTAGAAAAATCGCATGAGCCTGGATGCAGTGCATGATGGGAGAGGAGAAGTTTATTGGTATGAAAATGGGTTTGAAAAATGCCTTGCTAAGAAAGATGTTGGATCCAAAAGCTAAAAAGTGTTAGGTGTTGGTTATTCCCTTGAACAAAAGGGTTACAAACATTATAATACAATTACATAAAAGATATAGGTTGAGAAAAGATGTGGCATTTGATAAGATGAATAGTTGGATTTCTATTGAAAAATAAATTTCTACAAATCATAAACTAAAAAATATGATTATAGCAACTATGGATCCATAGGTAAAAACATTGAGTGGGCTAGAAGAGTATTCTTCTAATAGGTGTACTAAGAGACCATAGAGTTGTGAGTTCCATGTGAATAACACTCCCACAAGTATAGAAAATGTATCACAAAAGAAAAAAAAAAGTAATTGAGCCACTTGGTATACTACATATTTATCCAGGCTATTCACATGTAGATAGTGACTCTGGTGGCTTATATTAGATTCACTACTAGGGAATGGGGTGAGAGCAATGGCCGATTGCAACACAAAATAGTGATATCACTATTAGTGTCACTAATTTTCATTTGTGATGCTAATAGTGATGCCGCTTTGAGGGAAAAAAATCACAAAAAAACTTGAGCATGGCATTTGCTGAAAATATTTGTGAGAGAGAACGAAAGAGAGCTCAAAGCTTTAAGAGGGAGAGGAAGAGAAAGAGAGAGAGAGAGAGAGGTGGGGAAAGATCATCACCACCACATGCAAAGAAAAAGGAGAAGGGTACAAGGGAGAAGGGAAGGAAGCCATGAAGAGGAGGCACTATGGGTTTCATCTTCGAGCCTTTGAGGTAGGTACATTGTCTCTTCTTACTTTGTTTTTGTATTTTCTTCTTTTCTTTCTTTGTTTTTGTTTGCAAAGAGATGCATTGAAAGAGAGGGATAAAGAGAGGTACAAAGGGAGAAGAAGGAAAGGAGAGAAAGATAGAAAGAGGGAGAGAAAGCAGAGAAAGGAAACAAAGAGGAAGAGGAAGAGGAAGAGGAAGAGAGAAATGAGAGATGAAGGGAGGGAGAGAGGAGGGTGAGTAAGAGAAATAATGAGGGAAAGAGGGAGAAGGAAGAAACAAAGAGAGAGAAAATAAAGAAAGGGAAAGAGATAGAGAAAGAGAGGTGGGGATATAGGAAGGAAGAGAGAGGGAGGAGGTAGAAAAGAAGGACAAGGTAAAGAGAAGAAGAAGAGTGAAAAAGAGAGGGGGGAGAGAAAGAGAGATGAAAAGAGAGAGAAAAATAGAGATAGAGGGAAAAAATAGAGAGAGAGAAATAGGGAAACAATGAGAGAATGAGAGAGAGGGGAAAGAGAGAAAAGTAAAGGGAGAGAGGGGAGAGAGAGATGAAGAGAGGTAGGAAGACATTACTTTTCATTTCTTTGTTTTTAAAGTTTATTATTTTCTCTCTTTAATTTTGTTTGTAGCGAGATGTAGAGTGAGAGTGGGGAGGGAGGGAGAGAGAGAAATAGAAAGAAGAAGGGAGGGGAGAGGAAGAGAAATAAGGATAGAAATAAAAAGGGGGTAGAGTGATGCTTCATAAAAAATAGAAAGATAGAGAGAAAAAGAGAGAGAGGGATGGGAAGAGAGAAATAGAGACATGGAGGGAGGGAGAGAAATAATGAGAGAGAGAAGGGGGGAGAGAGAAACAAAAAAAGGGAAATAGAGAGAGAAAGAGGGGTGGGAAGAGAAACATAGAGGGGGATAGATAAAAATAAAGGGGGGAGAAAAAGAGAGACAGAAGGAAGAAAAATAGAGAGCAAGAGAGAGAGAGAGAGAAATAGGGAAACAATAAGAGAATGAGAGAGAGGGAAAAGAGAGAAAAAGTAGAGGGAGAGGGGGGAGAGAGATAAAGAGATTAGGAGAGACATTGCTTTCCATTTCTTTGTTTTTTAATTTACTTATTTTCTCTCTTCAATTTTGTTTGTAGATGTGTTGTGTGGGAGTGGGGAGGAAAGGAGAGAGATATGTAGGGAGGAGAAGGAAGGGGGGAGAGAGAGAAAAGAAGAGAAATAAAAAAGGGGAGAGGGAGGGGCTTCATAAAAAATAGAAAGATGGAGAAAGGAAGGGACATGAATGAAAGAGAGAAATAGAGAGATGGGGGGGAGGAAGAGAAAGAATGAGCAAGAGAGAGGAGGGAGAGAGAAACAAAGAGAGATGAAGGGAGGCAAACAATGAAAGGAAAAGAGTGAGAGAAAGAGAGATGGGAAGAGAAATGGAGGGGGAGAGAAAAAGAATGGAAGGAAATATAAGAATAGAGAGTGAGAAAGATAAGTAGAGACTAAAATGGATGAAGAGAAACAATGAGGCAAACAAAAGCATATTGTCTACCATAACATAGACAAAATGGACAATGTTAATAGTCGTGACATCTTAGATCATGAGGTGTATCTCAATTAGTGTGTCTCATGTTCTTGTACTCAGTGCAAGAGCTGAAAATTTGATGAAAGCGTCGCTTGTCTCTAGACCACATGTGATTCTTTGACAAGTTTAGATTAGAGATCATTGGCCAAGAAATCTTGGACTTTGAGCTAACGGTAAGAAATGTCTATATCAATCATGCTTTATATTCACACTGTAATTGAATATCACATACAATAATATTAGATGTGCCCTAAAAATATCTATAAAGAGGTGGCATTTCATCCCAACAAGGAATGGATCTATTACGGCCCATAAGAAGAGTTCATGGGCATGTAATGGATGTTCCTAAGCCAATAAATCCATTGGAGGGCACGCCCCTAACTACACTCTCAATACCAAAAGAGACACTGGATCTTTCAAACCTTCCTTCAAACTTTGAGCTTGAGATCGAGGCAATGATTAATTCATTACTACTCATGGATGTTGATCTTCTAATCCACTGAGAGAGGAGGCATTCATACCATTGTATAATGGGTATTGAGTATCTTGCTTAAATATGCTACTCGTGCTCCTGAGTGTACATGCAAAGTATGGATGGAGAGATGTGAGTCTGATTGAATTGTTTAGGTACATACTATGCTCCTTTGTTTTTGACTCCATTATAAAAACACTCTTTATGCTCTTCAAAGATGCTTGGTTTTTTTTCAAGTTGCTAAAATATCACATATTACCATGTGGAAACAAGATGCCTGAGTCTCGTGATGATGCATGATTGGTGTTACGAAAGCTTGGCATAGACTACAACAACATCCATGTATGTGTCAATGATTGTGTGTTGTTGAGACTATGGAGATATGTTCAAAGTGTAGTGCTCATAGAATCGATAAGACTTGCAAGTGCAACCGTCCCCCTAAGAAGATTCTCAAACACTTTTCACTTATACCACATATAGGTCACATGTTTCGTACGTCAAGCATGATAAAGCTTAACAAAGTGACATGTACAAAATAGATCCACAAATGGAATCCAACAAATATCAAAATATTCACACGCACATGGAGCCATATTGACTCCACCTCTCTAGGCTTTGCATGAGAGCCAAGGAATCTTCAGCTCGATCTTGTTATGTATGGCATAAATCCATTTGTTCCTCGCTCAAATTCTTACAATGTGTGGCATGTAGTCCTTTTAAACTACAATATTCTACCATGGATTTCTATAAAGAAAGGACACTTTCCTTAGCTTGCTCAATTTTTTGTGCTACTCTATAACTCGCCCTTAGATCCCTGGAGCTCACATACTCTTCTTTTTTGGTCATGTGATTTGTGTATACATTTTCTATGTAGAAGTAGTATCTTGCCATGATTTTACCGGTCACTTTCATTACGTGATCATGTATTTATTTCATGTATCAATGTTATGACTCAAGTACACTTTGCCTTTATTTACACGAGCATTGTACACATTACTAAAACTATTTTGTATGGCCCAAATAAAGCACATAGTGCTATATGTGGTAAGGCAGCTTGCTGCCCTACCACCAAAAAAAAAAATTTCCCTGTTACCGTCGCTATTAGCGTCGCAAATTTACTGCACTCGTCACTATCAGTGTCGCAAAATGCATCACAAAACATCGTTATTAGCGTTGCTATTTGCGTCGGTATCAGCGTCGCAATTGCAACACTGATACCGACGCAGATAGCGACGTTGATAACGACACTGATGTCGATTGTTCTATGGCGTCGCCAATAACGACATTTTTTGCGACGATGGGAGTAAATTTCTTTATGAACATTTTCGTTGCTTTAAAGGTCCATATAAGGCCTATATCTTGTAGTTCGTGAACTTGTTGATATCCAAGCATCACTATTAGAGGAGGAAAAGAAGCTAAAAACTAAGAAAGAACCAATTACATCTAGAGATGAACATGTATTATATGTTGGCAACAGGTACAAAGGCAAGAAGGATCAGCTCTTCTGTGACTTTTGCAAAAGGACCGAACACACCAAGAAGTTCTGCCACACTAGAAAGAGGTCCCAAAAGGCCTATCTAGTTGCAGTCAAAGAAGAAGAAGAAAACGAAGTGAAGGAAGAAGAAAAAGAAGAAGAAGAAGACCGCCAGGAGAATAACAAACCTCAATAGTCCTTCTATTCAGATAGACTTTTTTAGTTTTGTATTTCCTAGCCCTAATGCCTCAAACATAAACTTGTAAACTCTTCAATCATCCTTGTACTACAGCCTCTGTACACTTTGTGAGACCCCTGCTTGCTACAGCCTCTGGCTGTCCATCATGTTTGTGGTACCCACACTTAACCTTTTCTGTGACAGCCTCTTGTGTTTTGCCATGTTTATGGTGTGCCCACACTTTGCAGGTGTTGCTTTCACTAAAGCCTCTATACGCTTTGTACTTTTGGTTGTGATTGAGGAGGGGTTTGAGATATTTGCAATCACACCTACTTTAATCCCTTTTGATGTACAATAGAAGAAAGTACCACCACTCAAATCCTATAAATCATTGTACATGCACTCTTTTTCTAATGCAATGATAGTACTCTTTTCTTTTCAATAAAGTGTCATGTCACTGTCAATACACAAGATTGTGAATTTATGAGTCCAAGTCTCAATCTTGAAACCTAATTCACTTGTGTAACAATTTGTCCTTGTCAAATCCAATGTCTTCATGAGTTCCTTTTTCCTCTTTCAACCTCCATAGCTTCCGCATCTGCCATGCTCTAGATCCCGTGTATTTTAACAGATTTTAATGAGATCTTTCAACAATCAAGATACTTGGATGAACAACTGCCTTTTTCTAGCTCAGTGATGTTTTCCAAAGGATATTCAGAAGCTTACAATGATATAGGTGAGACGATTGCTAGAACACAACAAAATCCTTATACTTTCTCCAATGAGCATAACACAAAAAAACTCATGGAACTTCACAAAGCTTGTGAAGTGGACAAATTGGCAAAATCTCAATCTTGCAAGGATAGCATGACAAGAAGGAATCTTTACCATGTATTTCTTTGGTTCCAATTAAAAGTCTCGATACAAATATCACACCTATCAGGGATGAAATTGCTTAGAAAAACCACCAGAATAACACCATGTAAATAATGTCAACACTTTTTGCAAAACTTCATTTTGAAAAGAATTTTCGTCAAGCTTAAGATTTTACCCTTTCACAAGGGAAAATTTTGAAATATAAGGGGTGCATATCTTTTCAATTCTAAGATCCCATATCAAACAAGATAATACTCCCAATTACTACAATAGTTCACTTTACAAATTTTCTTGAGATAATACATTGGAAAAGAACATTTCTTCAAATTGTGGAATTTATGGAAAATTTTTCCTTCACAATGAAAAAACATTAAACACATGATATTCTTATCTTTTTTCAAAATTCCCTCACAAGAAAAACAAAATCAAGAGCAATTGCCTATAAGCTTAGGATAAAACTTTGCTTCACTCATAGAAATTCTTTACATCGCCTTTGAAATTAAGAAGTGTTGCCTCTTAAGTTAAGTGCTAATAAAGGAAGATAGAATTTACAAAAAATATTGTAGACGTGTTTGAAGGAAAATGTGTGACCTTTACTTTTTTAGATTATAAAAATAACCCCAAGAATCTTGGAGGAGAAAGAGCTTTGAATTAACAAAATAGAACCTTATAAGAGCTTTACAAAATGAAGTTGGAATAGAAAGAGCAAATTAATGTGGTGGAGAGCCCTCCCAAAATTCACGATGGCCTGAATTCCATTCTCTAGGCTTCTTCTTTTCCTCCAAATTTTGCACTATACCCTAAGCTTCTTAACCTCTTCTAATCATTAGCAAGACGTACTTGGTTGCCTTGCTTCTCTCTCCAGCCCCGAATTTTGCGTTGATGCTCTTGGATGGAAGAAAAAAACAATATTCACATTTTCTTTTCAAAGGATTGAAGAGAGCTTTCCTACTCCTTTAACTCTTCTCTCTCTCTTCCCCTCCCTTTTTAGGTAGACTTTTGTTGAGAGTGGAAAAAGACTGAATTTTTGTTGTTTTTGAGGTCTGAATGGTTGATTTTTTATGGATTTTGAGTGATATTTAGTTGTTTTTGGAAGTTTTTGAGAGTGTTTTGGACTATATTGATTATTTTTTGGAAGCTCATGATGATTCTCAGTAGAAATATGAGGCTTTATGATGTTCTGATTGGTTTTGTTGAGGTTTTGATTGGTTCTGATACCTTCTGTATAGCTTCTATTTTGTTCTGATTTTCTTCTCTATGAAGCATGGATTGATGATTAATGAAGGTTGAGATCTTTTGAAAGTTTATTGAATAGTTTTTAATAGTTTGGAATGGTTTTGGTATGAGTTATGAGGATCTACTATTCTCTGATGTCCTTCTGTAACCCTCTGTAGACCTTCTATAGAGGCTCTGTCTCTGCTCTGTCTCTACTTTGTTCCCGTTCTGTTATGTTCTGTAGATCTTCTATAAGTGTTCTATAAAATGTATATGTGACTTTGGAAAAAAAATTTGAATTTTGGAAATGATGAATCTAAGTTCAAAAGAGCTAAAACAATTGGAAGAAGCAGCTGCTAAAGATTGAAGAGAAGACTGAAGTAACAGTGACAGTAGTGAGCTATGAAGAGACTCTGTAGTGGCTCTGGTGCCCTTTCATACCTCCCATACCTCTTGGGAGGTGCATTCACGAACTAAGAAGGATTATTAAGTTCCATTCTTGAGTATTTTAGTAAGGAGATGATGTACTATTGAGAGAGAGAGAGAGAGAGAGAGAGAGAGAGAGTTAGAGATAGCCAATTCTATCAAATCAATATATTTACTATGAGAGATCAAGAGAGAAAACTATGAAGACAATGAATATGAATACTATGTGATTTATTTTCATTCAAAAGTGGTGTATTCCTTTGTGTTCTTGTTTGTTATGATGGATTTTGTGAAGAAGTTGAAGATTATGGTTGATTCTATCAAATCCATGGAAGATATCTACTATGATGCTGCGTGAAGATTTGTTGTTTTCCTTGTTTTGGTCAACTAAAGAATGGAACAAAAGCTTGTTGATGTTACAAGATAGATTTTCTTGCAATAGAAACCCCTTTTCCTTGGTGTTCCTCTTGGGGCTCCATATTTTTGGTGCGCAGTCGAGGAAAATTGCCATCAACAAGCATCAGAAGAGGCTGAAAATGAAGGAAATGGCATTGCTAAGAAGAGGAGAATTCAATGGATGCTTGCAAAGTTCCTTCTTCCACTGAAGAGTTGGAGATTCTTATTGCCAAAGCCACTTTCTACAAGAAGGTCATCCCACAATGGCAGAAACATATTACCATCATCGTGCAAGCTCTATGTGGTGGACTATTTCCTCTCCTTGTTGGAGTAGCAGAAACTTGCATCTTGGTGATAAATTGTTTGGAAAAAAACGGTTGGAAACAAACTGAAGAGCAGAAATAGAGAGAATGACCATCCATGGAAGATTTGTATTCATTGAGAAGTTTCCATACATCATTAAGTGGGAGATCATGGTGCGCAGATCGGTCGCAGAATGCTCACGTAGTGAATCCCGGAAGGTCCCCAAGAACAATGAACTCTACCTTTTTGCACAAAAAACAATGTAAAAAGCATGAATGACAAGAGCAAGAGACCAATTGGGTTCAATCTTCCCCCATGCCTTGTGTGTGCGCTTCACAAAGCATGTATTTTATGTATATTTCCATCTTCATGCTCAATAATAGCCCAATTTACAAAAATATGACAAGCTTTTAGCTTTTGAGTTTGCCTTTTACAAAAATAGGAAATAAAGCTAATGGATGGTGCCCATGGAGTCTGGCACGCCCAACACAATGTCCCAAATAGAAATAACATATCCGTGCGCGTAGGCGCATACAAAATAATAATCAATAATCAATGCCTCAATAGACATGACAAAATATAGGCGTGGCGCCTATCAAAATATAATCCATAGGTCGAATACTCGCTAGACTCCAATGCTTTCCTCCGCCACTGCCGCTATCTCTACACATCAACTGAAGCATTCACAATCGTTAGTAAAATAATACAATTAAACCGACAAAAGTGAATACCTAGCAGTCTTCAGCTACATAAATAAATCAACTGGTTAGAAATAAATCCTAACCTTAATTTATTACGAGTGCGCACTCTAAACCCATAAACGTTTATTAATTTAATATGCATTTTACGGAATCACCCGCTATGGAATCACCCATGTACACACTAAATTAATGAAACGCCCGAAAAGAACAGGCGTCCCCATCAACTTCTCGCACAAAGAATCCACTTTGTGTATGAGCCCTGGTCATCTAAGTTTACGGAATCCACCGTAAAACCTCACAGAATCCACCGTGGAATATGCCTCCTGGCATCATACCCCCGGGGTGGGATAGCAATTGACCTCAATTGCTATTAGCTCAATGTGGAGCTAACAGAGTGGGGAAAGCATTCAAGTCTCTAGCGTGCATCCATTGTGCTTCCTCTACAGGATGGTTCTTAAATTTTACTAGATATCTAGAATACCTTCGGCCAGTTCTAGTGACGATCTGAAATGATAAGTTTGGGTAATCCATGGTTAGTAAAAACTGTTTTCAAAAACAATTGTGCTGCTTGTGATGCTGTTAAAGTTTTCTTACATGGAATGAAATATGCTTGCTTACTAAATCTATCTACAACTGTCCAAATCATGTCATGGTTAGATTTAGTATTTGGCAAACCACTAATGAAATCCATAGAAATTTGTTCCCAAGGTTTAGATGGAATAGACAAAGGCATTAGTAGTCCATACTGTTTACCATGATGTCTCTTAACTCTTTGACAAATCAAACATTCAGAAATGAAATTAGATACATCTGCATCCATATGCGGCCAATAAAAATCTTCAGTTAACATACGTAATGTAGATATGATACCTCTATGACCTTGATATGGGGGACAATGAATTTCATTCAAAACAAAAGATCGGAATGGAATAGTAACACACAGTCTCTTTTCATAAAACATAAATCCATCATTATATGACAATGAATCAACAGGAATGAAATTATTTTGTACTAATTTATTCCAATCAGAATGAAAAGTAATATCCTGGTGATATGTATCTTTCATAGCAATCAAAGAATCAAAAGATATGACAGAAATATTATGAATTGCAGGTCTTCTACTCAATGCATCAGCAACTACATTTTCTTTTCCAGGTTGGTATTGAATGATAGGATGAAAACTTTGAATAAAGGAAGCCCATCTGATATGACGGTCAGAAATTTGAGGTTGGCTAAGTAAATGTCTAATGCTTTGCTGGTCAGTCTTTATCATGAATTCTGAACCCATTAAGTAGTGTTTCCACTGTCTTAATTCTTGTACAACTGCTAATAGTTCTTTGTCATAGGTGGAATATTTTAGCTCAGAGGGTTTTAGCTTACAACTAGAATATGCTATAGGATGATTGTCTTGCATTAGTACGGCTCCTATTCCTGATCCGCTAGCATCAGTCACAACTAGAAAGAATGGTCTATTAAAGTCAGGCAACTGTAAAACAGGGGCATTGGTTAATGCATGTTTCAGTAAGTCAAAGGATTTCTGTTGATTTTCGGTCCATTGATAAACAATTCCTTTCTTGAGAAGTTTGGTTAATGGTAAAGCAAGTAATGAGAAATTACGTATAAACTTCCTATAGAAACTAGCAAGACCAAGGAATGAGCGTAACTCATGCACATTTTTAGGAACAGGCCAATGCAATATTGCATCAATTTTCTTAGGATCAACTTTAATTCCTTCAGATGATACAATATGACCTAAATACTCAATTTCTGTCTTAAAGAATTCACTCTTTTCAAGATTTGCAAACAATTGATTTTCTTTCAATAACTGAAAAAATAATGACAAATGCTCATAATGCTCTTTCTCATTTTGACTAAACACCAAAATATCATCAAAGAAAACAATCACACAGTACTGATATTTTAAAAAGATACGGTTCATCATTCTATTAAAGGTGGCAGGTGCATTAGTCAATCCGAATGGCATGACTAAGAATTCGTAATGGCCAAACTGGGTTTTGAATGCAGTCTTAAATATGTCAGATTTATCTAGCCTCGCCTGATGATATCCAGACTTAAGGTCAATTTTACTAAATATAGAAGATCCTTGCAGTTTGTCCATAAGGCCATCAACTCTAGGTATAGGATACCTATTCTTTACAGTGATCTTATTTAAAGCTTGGTAGTCAATACACATACGATAGGTATTATTATTTTTCTTGACTAACAATACAGGTGCACCGAATGGAGAACTGCTAGGTCAAATTAAACCTCTATTTAGTAATTCTTCAACTTGACTTTGGATTTCTTTTTGCTCTATTTGATTGTGCCTATATGGTGCTTTGCAAGGTGGTTGTGTGCCAGGTATCAAATCAATCTTATGGTCTTCTGGACGTGAAGGTGGTAAACCTGGTGGTAGGTCTTCTGCAAAACAGTCCTTAAAATATGCAAGAAATTCCTTATGCCTAGGGTGTATATGATTTTCTTTTGCTTGCAATTCATTCACCCAAATGAGATATGATTTAGTACTCTTGCATAATGCACGTTTTGCTTGAGTATGCGAAAGCAGTGGAAAAACATTAGATGCATGCATACCATATAATGTAATAGATTTTCCTTGAAAATTAATATTCATTGTGTGTGTGGAATAATCTATATCTGGATTATGCTGGTGTCGCCAAGGCATTCCTAAAATAATGTCACTCGACTGTAATGGAACAACTAAGAAATTTCTTCTTTCAGTGTATGAACCAATTTGAATCTCTAAATCTTGTACTTCTTGTGTACCATTATACCTAGTACCTAAAAATGCAGCTTTTATGCGATAATGCGTAGGTACAATCTGTAATTTCAATTCCTTTACCAATTTTGCTGAAATAAAGTCATGAGTACTACCGTCATCATGCAAGATAGTCTTTTCCTTTCCATGCACCAAACATTTCATAGTCAATAATGAATGTGGAGTAGGCATACCTGGTAAAGTGTCGAAAGTAGTAGTAGTGTCATTCTCATCTTCAGTGAAATCAGGCATATCCTCATGCTCGTCTTCGTCCATGGCTCCAAGATAGTTGATATGAGCTGGTGGCTTCTTTGAATGACAATTTGCTGCGAGATGTCCACGCTGGTGACATTTATAGCATACTATTGGCTTGGCTTTGGTTACATTATTTGCAATGGCTGGAAGTCTAGGTACATTTGGATTTGCTTGTGGAATAGGTTTAGGATTTGGATTGACATTGGATGGTAATGCAGGTGATGTAGCCAAATTCTTGCGGAAAGATGGTGAAGAGAAACGACCTGGATTAAACCTTCTAAAATTGGAATTGAATTGTTTAGATCCATAATTACCATTGGCTTGGAATTGCTGTGGTCGTCTGTCTCTACCACGTAACTTATCTTCAGTGTTGTGAGCTAGTGAAATGGCGTCTTCAAGGGTAGTAGGCTTGAACATGTTCACTTCAGCGTAGTAATGCCCAAGAAGTCGAGACATATACTTCCGCTTATGTGTCATCTCTGGTACATCTTCAAGCATGCGTAGCTGTAGGAGTGCATTCCAAAAATGCTCTGTATATTGTGGTATAGGCTCACGATCCTGTTGTTGAAGTAGATCCCATTGCTTGATAGCCTTTTCATGAAATTGCGGTGTTAGGAAATTCTTTTTGAACTTCTTCTTGAAATCTTCCCAAGTAGCAGGACATTCTATGCTCTTGCGTACTACAGTCCACCAAAGTGATGCTCTGTCTACCAAATGATTAGTAACACACTTGATATTATCTTTTTCTGGATAGGTTTCCTCATGGAAATAGTCATCAAACTGGCTAATGAATGATAAAACAGTCTTTCCTTCTCGTATGCCATTGAAAGTGCGAAATTTGAAACTTCGTTTACTTATCTTTGATTCCTTGCGAATGGTTTGAGCTTCAAAAGTGGCGTCGATGGTACGTCGAATTAAATCTTCAGCTTGAGGTTCTTCTTTGTCGGTAGACGCTCTTTGTAATTTTGTCAATTGCGCTTGCAATGCTTGCCTAGCCCTTCGTTCTTCTTCCAATTACATCATGATTAGATCCAGCTTTTGTTCCATGGTAGGCTCAGGTAGGTCGTCTTCAGCCATAGGATCATCCATATATGGTTCCGTCATCCTGTAAAACTCAAAAGACCTTTCTCACTCAAAATCAGGTTAGCGGGATGAGCGTAGCTCAAATTCGGGGTTACAAGGCTATGTGTTTTTGGGTATTTCTTTCTCAATCTTCAGAAAATCTGCGATATTTCCTTCTTCATATGCTGAAAATACTTCAACGAACCTGCATATGGGTAGAATACCTTGCCACGAACAACTTTGCAGTTCAGAGTTTCTATGCAGAAACAACCCTTCTAGGAGTTTTGAGCACAAGTCATTTCTGACTCCAGTTGACTAGTCTGACTTGCAGAGTTGCAAACTTAGCTGACTTGCAGAGTTGCAGACTTAGCCGACTTAGTGAACTTGCAGGACTTGATCACAGTCGACTTGCAGGACTTGATTTCGGAAGTGCAGGACCTGAAGTTTGTGACTTGCTAGAGATTTGTCTTGTCTGACTTATCTTAGTTATGGGACTTATGGCTTACTAAGCCAAATATGATTTTCTGGTATCGCGGCATGTTGACGTCGTGTCTGAACTCGGCGAGAATATACTGACGCCGCCCGAGATAAAATTTTCGAGGTTAAGCTTATTAAAGCTTAATACTAAGCTTTAATACTTTTGATTTTTAAGCTTTTAGGCTTGTAGTGATGAAACTTAGCTCTGGTTTTTGACGACTTGGTGAAAGAGATGAATGCGTGGTCCTCCGCCTGTACAGCCTGGTCTTTCGCGATCTGAGAGTAGAAACAGGGGTTCTTGATCGCCAGAAGTCTGCCTGTATCGACGGTTCACGACAAGATTGACCGTAGAGCCCGATCGTTCCAGGAGCTCCGCCTTCGCACGAGATGGGTAGCGATTGGAAGCTCTTGACCTCAGCTCCGCTCTGATACCACTGGTGCGCAGATCGGTCGCAAAATACTCACGTAGTGAATCCCGGAAGGTCCCCAAGAACAATGAAATCTACCTTTTTGCACAAAAAACAATGTAAAAAGCATGAACGACAAGAGCAAGAGACCAATTGGGTGCAATTTCCCCCCATGCCTTGTGTGAGCGCTTCACAAAGTATGTATTTTATGTATATTTCCATCTTCATGCTCAATAATAGCCCAATTTACAAAAATATATCAAGCTTTTAGCTTTTGATTTTGCTTTAACACAAAAATAGGAATAAAGCTAATGGACGGTGCCCATGGAGTCTGGCACGCCCAACACAATGTCCCAAATAGAAATAACATATCCGTGCGCGTAGGCGCATACAAAATAATAATCAATAATCAATGCCTCAATAGACATGACAAAATATAGGCGTGGCGCCTATCAAAATATAATCCATAGGTCGAATACTCGCTAGACTCCAATGCTTTCCTCCGCCACTGCTGTTATCTCTACACATCAACTGAAGCATTCACAATCGTTAGTAAAATAATACAATTAAACCAACAAAAGTGAATACCTAGCAGTCTTCAACTACATAAATAAATCAACTGGTTAGAAATAAATCCTAACCTTAATTTATTACGAGTGCGCACTCTAAACCCATAAACGTTTATTAATTTAATATGCATTTTGCGGAATCACCCGCTATGGAATCACCCATGTACACACTAAATTAATGAAACGCCCGAAAAGGACAGGCGTCCCCATCAACTTCTCGCACAAAGAATCCACTTTGTGTATGAGCCCCGGTCATCTAAGTTTACGGAATCCACCGTAAAACCTCACAGAATCCACCGTGGAATATGCCTCCTGGCATCAGATCATGAAGAAGCTTCAGGAGTTGTGGTCTGTGGAGGTTCGCAAAAACAAGAAAGAAAAGAGTTGGAATTTGTTCGTGGATGCTCAACAGCAAGATACGTGGGATGCTTGGTGTTCTCAAAACCTTCTATTTGTTGAATTGGCAACCCACTGGAAGTTGGTAGACAGAGTGTTTTTCACAACATACACTGTTGAAACCCTCAGAAATTGGCATTATTATAATGATGACACAACAATGATCCTAAGAAGAATGAGTTTTGATACTTTTAGGATGGAATATCTCCCCCTTTGTAGTGGTTTGAAAGCTGAATTCAGAGATGTTGAAAATAAGGAAGTATAAGAGATGTTGGCCAAAGAATCCTCCAGAGACTGAAGCCCCTCTCTGATTCTATTCTGTGAGTACAAACCAATTGATTGGAGCCTACCGCCTGATGAATGACGCAATCAAGAGGCAAGCATTAGAACGAGCCCAAAGGTACGTAAGAAGAGAGAAGGCAAGAATCAAGGCTCAGAACGAGCTCGCAACAGAAGCCTCCTTTGACACCCTAAAAGCACTCTTTACAGAAGTCCCCATGGTGACTCAAGGTCCCCTTTCTAGTCACATTCGTCTTGGAAATATTGATGATAGGCCAGCAAATGTAGTCCCATTGCCAATTTTTAAGGGAGAGTACAATGAAGAGCACGATCTTCATGTAGCAGAATTTATGGTAGAATGTGGGGCTAACAATGCCAGAACCCCTAAGCATTGATTAGCGATATTCCCTGCCACTTTCAAGGGCATGGCATTTCAATGGTATGAGAGACAAGTAGCAAGAACTTTTAGCACATGGGATGACCTGAAGTTGGCCTTTCTCACTAAAGTCAGGCATGAAGGTTTTTAAGAGCGGATGCAATAGAAGTTCATGAACCTAGGTCAGTCCTCTGGAGAAAGAGTAGAAGCTTATGTCTCGCGAATGGAATCCATCTTGAAGAGATGGACTAACCATCATTTGGATGAAGGTATCCAGAAAGGAGTGTTCCTCAAAGGCCTACAACCACAAGTTTGCAAGTTCATGGAATTGGGAAGACTAGTCAATCTACAAGCTGCAATGGAAGATGTAAGATTGTATGATGAAGTTGAAGCAAGGTTGTCAATGATTCTAGGAAGAGGAGTCTTACCTCCTCCCATGCCAAGAATGGTATACCCATCAAATGCAGTCCTAGGGACAATTCCCTACCCCTATCCTCAGATGCAAACAGTGCCGCAGTACAGTGCAGCTAATCCACAGTGGTCACCGCAGATGACCACTGTGCCTCAAATGATGGTTCAACCACAACAACAGTGGCCTCAAACATTTCTTCCAATGGTGACTCAACAACAGTGAAATTCTACAACTGGAATCAACAACCCCAAGTCTCAACCGGAGCTCTGAATCAGAACTAAAACAGAGGACCCTCTAGTTCAACCCAACCAGTGTATGTAGTAATTACAGACACTACAAGATATAGGCCTTATACCTATGTTAAAAGCGATGCCATAGAACAGTCGGTATCAACGTCGCTATCAGCGTCGGTATTGGCATCGGTATTAGCATCGCATTTGCGACGCTGATACCAATGCCAATACCGACGCCGATGGCGACAGTTCGCGGCGTAAATAATGATGCCAATAACTACGCAAGTAGTAAAATTTGTGACGCTAATAGCGACGGTAATAGGGGAAAAATTTTTGTGGCAGGGCAGTAAGCTGCCCTGCCACATATAGCACTGTGTGCTTTATTAGAGCCATACAAAATAGTTTCTACACTGTGTACAATGCGCTTGCAAACAAAAATAATATATACTGAAATGATAACACTAATACATAAAATAAATACATGACAAGTTATCACTAATACATAGAAAATGTCTACATAGATTAGGCGACCCAAAAATAAAGGTGTGTGAGCTCCAAGGATCCAAGGGCGAGCTACATATCCTCGCCCTCTGAAAGCTAGTCCCGCCGCAAAGAAGCATCGAACGGACTCTACAAAAAAAGAAACAACACATCAATCCACCATGCAATAATGCATTCTAATTAAACATGGTAACTATGGACAAGAAAGATGAGTGACTTACAAGGCCGCCGCGTCTATACAATCGGTCGATCAATGAAGTGAGACCGTGTCTCTTTGCATATCGAGTCTCAAGGCTAGTCGGATCACGATTTGTAATGGAGAGCTGCAAAGAAAATAAAATGCTAACTGTTAGAAACATGATCGTCAGTACAAAGGATATTGCAAAAAAATAAACAAGCAAAATAAAATAAAAACTTACAAAGTCCTCCAAATATGTCATGTGGCCGCTACTCCCAAGATGATGGACCACTCCGGCCTCGAGTCGTGCCCTCGTCGCCTCGCGCTGCTAACTCCAACATCCTGTAGAATCTATAGCCTCCTCCCTCAGTCGGCTCCAGTCGTCTGCATCTAACCACTCGGGCTTTGCAGCCCCACTCTTGATTGCCTTGCGTACGTCGAATCGTCTGTGTGACATATATGCACGCATGCAATCCATCATCTAGCCTGTAGAAAATCTATCTACTGAGGCTAGAACCGGAAACTCCTCATGCAAGGATGCTACTATGTAGTCCTTGCTCCCCTCTGGTATGTTCTTCCAAAGATCTAAGACGTTGTGCCGAAAAACTTGTTGGCACAACTCTCTCATGCGAGCCATCACTCTCCTCCCCTCATCATTCATAATGATGGCTCCTGACCTACCATCGACTAGATATCCATATCCCCCTGGAGTCTGCCTAAGATGGGTCCTCTCCCATTTGGGTCCACGCTCTTGGGCATATCCAGGAGACCCCTGTGCATCCGGTGTACCAACCGGGGTAATATGTCTCGAAGTGGCACCCGGGGTGCCACCCGCCGACGACTGAGCAAAAGCCGGAGTAACTAGAGTAGACATCCCCACAGGTGTGACAAATCCCTGAGGTGACGCAACTCCAACTGAACGATGAGATGGAGACACCACGTCCGCGCCTCCACAACATCCATCTGAGCTTAAGCCACGCTCCCTGGAAGGGCCACGAGAGCGAGGAGTCGCACATGTATCTTGTATCAATTGTGGGCTCACTGCATCCGTATCTCTGTAGCATCCCCCTGACCCCGAAGCACTCCCTCCCTCTGGCACAAGTCTGGAGCATCGAGCTCGTCTGCACAAAGCTAAAGCATCCAATCGTGCTGAAGTAGATCTAACAGAGCACCCTAACGAAGACCGAGACAGCTCCTAGTCTACCATATCTCTGAATCTCGCGATCTGGTCTGGTGACATGCGTGTGAAGATATCATGTAATTCCTCATCGCTCATCCCTCGACTCATCCTGAAAATATCACCTGCACAGACAAAAAATGATGTTAGAATAATCAATTTAAATCATACAAAGCACAGTAATATAAATCCTTTTAAAAAATCTCACTTAAAATGCATATCTTAGGTACCCTTATAAGCGATTGGTCAACGAATTGAGTAAGTGGATGCTCCAAGTATGAAGTATCCTATGGTCCCATGTCAATCTCTTGACACAACTCCACATACAATGGAAGGTCAATAGACATGTCACCACAAAAGGATGAGTCCACCTCATTCTCAAAGAATTCTTGGACTCCTGTATTTCCATCATTGCTAGCCGATGCTGGCTCTAAGCTTTCGACGGCGTCCACCCCTTGCAATATCGACCCCTCTATTTGCATATTATCTTCATCTATGCTCGGAACATCGCTTTGATCATATACTCTCGCACTTTGGAGAGTTGAAGGTATAGCATACCACCATCGAGGTTGTCGGGGGTTTGGATAGAAGATTACATGTTCACGAACATGTACAAGAGAGTTCAAACCATTGTGACATAAACCATGTCATAATACAATTAGCAAACAAATGAGTCCATGCACCTTTTCACAATGGGCCGGCAACACAAAGGTGTCGCACAATTCCATCCTTTTTTTTTTTAAATCTATTTTGAGAAATCCAGATGGACCTCATCCAACTGTTGCTCTAGCTCCTCCAAGTACCACTTTGAACCACTGCACATCGAATAGTGTCATGGAGAAGCTACGGTAATCCACCATAACAATACTTTGCAAGTTCCCAAAATACTCCATCTCATCCAAAACCGTGTTTGGATCCGTTGCTCGTCACCGACTCTCTTGCTCAAACCTTGCCATGATACCACAGTCCATTGTGGAGCGCATTTTGTCAATACACTCCACGCAAAAATGCCATCCGTGCGACCATGCTGCACTATATATTTTGTACTGTACATTGAAACACTCAAATTAGATGTCACATATAAAATTTAGATACAACAAATTCTAAACCCCTCATCACCTTTGGACTACATCCCCTCGAGAATTCCCACTCCTCCATTGAGACCTATGTCCCTTCGCGAGATGCTGCGGTCAAAGCTCCATGCAACCATCACGTTGACATGAACTGCGGCATCTCCTCCATGCCCTCGGGATATCGAATCGGTCGATGATGCGTACTACGTCGGTTTCAGCTCACGCATCCTCTCGATCTTGCCTAGCGAGCTGGTACTTGTTGGCGAGCCATGTCTCCATAGAGGCATGATGCAACATACAAAAGCGATTCACCTTCTCCTCCATTGAGGCATCCATTATTTTTTCTACCCCATTTCCAACCACCACATCTCCAGTCAGTCTATCATTGTCCTTCAGCGACCATAGCATTTCGTTGTCTGGATCCACCATTGGTAGCCATTGTGAAATATGCACTAGCACCTCAGACACTAACCAACCTTCAACCATGCTACCTTCTGGCCGAGCTCATTGTTGCACAAAGCCTTTCAGGGTTTTCATGAAGTGCTCCAAGAAGAACATCCATCGCGTATGGACAGGTCCAACAATCTCCACTTCATCTACAAGATGCATAAGAAGGTGGATTTGTATCATGAGCATGCTGGTGGGCAGGTATTTCTCAAAGAGACAGACCGTCTCCATTACTCCCCGCCTCGCGGATTCAATAGAGGATGTCTTAATCTCCTTCTGTGAGATCCATTGCACCAAAGTCGATAACCTGTAAATGGCCCCACGTATTTCTGGAGTAAGACTGCAATCGCGATCGGTAGTACAAATTGCCACAAATGAGAAAGCATTATGAATAATGGCTACACTCCAAATAGCAAAATGCGCATGTCAATTACAATCCATTCGTAGTACAAACCTGACATATCTTATGCCAGTCATGGGATTTTAGCCCTGATAGTTGGTCGTCTTTAGAAAATGCAGACCTAAGAGAATGCATCATACCCGTCGGAGTACGGATAGACTTGACTACTTGCTTCACAATGTGCTCTTCTTTAGTGGACAAAACCCAAGGAGTGCGAGGAAGCTGCACGCGACCATCAACACTCGACTGCGGCCAAAGCGCCTCCATCTTACCTACCTCCTTTTTTATGCCTATCAGAGAATATCTATCTTAGGTCCTTCTGTTCCTACCCGACTGTATTACCAACAAATGGTTCACCGTTATGATATATATCTTTCCCTTTATCAAACCAATTCCACAACCATCTTACCCCTTCTTTTCCAACCTCAATCTTTTCCTCAAATTCCCATATTTACATACTGCTCTTTTATCGAGGATAGAGTATTTTCCCCTTCTCCACCATGTCCTTCTCCATCCATCCATGTACCTTCTATCTTTCCTATTTATCAATTAATACCCTTCTTAAGTGATTCCCTAAAATTTTCAATCACTCCTTTAAATTATTCCTCCTTTTATGATTTTGCCTATCCCTCTCTTTATCCACTTTTACTTATTCCACTTCCATCTTCTGCCACTTCTATCTCTCAACCACCTCAGTTGGTTAGTGAATATGACGGGTTTGATCATCAGATTTCCAGAAGAAGGGAATGGAGCTCGAATGATTCTCTTACAGGACCTCAGATAAACTGGCCAATTATTCCAGGAGATTGGACAACTACCAGTCAAGCATACCAGAACTATATTCATTTTGCTCACCAATACTCACAATCTCTGGATCCTTTGGTGAGATTGACAGCTCATTTTGCTTGGTATCTAACATACATGCATAGGCATTCCCATAATGATCAAAAGGCCATTCCAAAACTTTGTATGAATGTCAATGTGAACATTGACTCCCACCAGTTGGATGTCATGTACTTTCATGCCCTATGTCTTTCTAGCAGATACCTTGTCTTGTTAGAAAGGATGTGCTGCTTGCAGTTTTTTTAGAATCCTCCTAAGACATTTGTAGATAAATCCTTCTCCATGGATCGATTCCGAAACCATCAAGCTTTTAAAAGGGATCATCTTCATTGATACCTTTGCCATGTATTTTGGAAGAATTTTAATGATATATCTCTTTTTGGAGGTGTCATTCAGATGGTTGTGTTAGTGTTCATGTATGTGTTGTCTTAATTGTATGTGATGAGTTCGTGTTGGTTGCAAATATTTATTCGAGAGCTCTTTTTAAAAGATTGCTGGTAGATGAAAAGCCTATGGTGGAAAGCTACTGAGAACCTCTTATATCCTTTACAAATTTGTAATGGTTTTTAAATGATTAATCAGATGAGTTAATGAATAACGAAGTTTTCCTTTAGTAGTATTTTTTCTCTTAGATACAGGTGATAGGTTGGGGTCGTGTTTTGGCAAGATTATTGAAGATCTGAAGGAAGATCCAAATTGAGCTCTTTAGTGAACTTATATTCTTCTTTTCCTTAGGTCGCAAGGACGCTTCCTTTCTAAGTGTGGGGATATGTTGAGAGTGGAAAAAGACTGAATTTTTGACTGATTTTTGTTGTTTTTGAGGTCTGAATGATTGATTTTTGGTGGATTTAGAGTGATGTATGATTGTTAATTGAAGTATTTGAGAGTGTTTTGGATGATATTGATTATGTTTTGGAAGTTAATGATGATTTTCAGTGGAGATATGAGGTTCTATGATGTTCTGATAGGTTCTGATTGGTTCTGTATAGCTTCTGTTTTGTTCTGATTGTCTTCTATATGAAGCATGGATTGATGATTGATGAGGATTGAGATCTTGTGAAATATTATTGAATAGTTTTTTAGAGTTTGGAATTTTTTGAGTATGAGTTATGAGGTTTTGATGACCTTCCGTAACCTTCTGTAGATCGTCTGTAGAGCCTCTGTCTCTGTTCTATAACTGTACTGTAGTTGTTCTGGTACTATTCTGTGACTGTTCTATAGACCTGTAAGTGTTCTGTAGAATGTATGTGTGACTTTGGGAAAGTTTTCTAACCTTTGGAAAGGATGAATCTAAGTTCAAAAGAGCTAAAACAAGTGGAAGAAACAACTGCTGAAGACTAAAGAGAAGACTAAGTGACAGTGACAGTAGTGAGTTGTGAAAAGACACTATAGTGGCTCTGGTGACTCTTCATATCAGATATACCTCTTGGGAGGTGCATCCACGACCTAAGAAGGATTATTGAGGGTTATTATGAGAGTATTGTAGTGAGGATATGATGTACTATTGATAGAGAGAGAGAGAGAGAGAGAGTCAGAGATAGTCAAATCTATGAAAACAGTGTAACTGTATATGAGAGATTGAGAAAGAGAACTATGAAGATATTGAAGATGAATACTATGTGATGTATTTTCATTCAAAGATGGTGTATTTCTTTGTGTTCTTTGTTCTATTGATGGATTTTGTGAAGATGTTGGAGAATATGGTTGATTCTATCAAATCCGTGGGAGAAATCTACTATGATGTTATGTGAAGAATTGTTGTTTTCTTTGTTTTGATGATCAAAAGAATGAAATAAAAGCTTGTTGATGTTACAAGATAGATTTTCTTGCAAGAGAATTCCCTTTTCCTTGGTGTTCCTCTTGGGGCTCCAGATACTTAAAATTTTGGCATGATGCCCCACCACATGGGATGTTTCAGTCATAACTGCGCTCCACTGTGTGTCGAGTTTTTCCCATGGCACTATGGCTTTAGCATAATCACTCGTTGATGCCATCACCGCCATAGCTTCCAACATAATTATTCCATAACCTCTAGGTTGATGGATGGTTATACATGATTTCTCTTAGGTAGAGACCACACCAAGGCGAACCTCGACCCATGCCATCGCATTAGAGGATCGGGTAACCACTAACTAGTTACTCTTCTCATCACCTAAATTATCTTCTGTAGAGGACTCATGCTCTACATAACTAACTAAGTCCATTAGTAAGTTTTGTATAGGGAAAGCCAAGGTTTTCCATCCTTGAACAAACCCCATTTTATGGTTAGCTTAGCATACTCCTAATGGGAATTATAAACTTAGGTCCCTTTACAACCTAGATTCGGAGATCGCCACTTATAGGCAGCTCTCGGCAGACGCACCACTGATGGGACCTAAAATGGACAGGCACTGGCTATGGCACTAGCCGGACCTCATGCATATGACAGACAACCCCACCACATAGCCTCGCGGGCCAAGAGCGTCTAAAAATCACTTTGTACTAAATGCTTATGACGATTTTGCATTTGTATCCAATATGTAGTCCAACGTTCACCTTCCCTTCTCCTCACAGGGAGATCCCATAACATATAGGCATAATGCCTCGTAATACACACATAGGGAAGCACCTCTCGGCTGATTGTCACGACTCCACTGCGACTCTCCTACACCTCTAGTCCCAAGATGCGTCGCTAATACATATAACATTCGCACACACTCTTTCATAATTCAGTGTTTCAGGAGATTTTAATTTGCCTCACAAGACTTTCCCCAACGGAAGCACCCGTCTAACCTACAACTTAGGTTTCCTGTCCTCTCAACGTTGGTCAAAGTTTATCAATCAATTGCAATGCATTCCAGGAGATACCACATGGCATGCTTGATGCAAGGTGTATGACAATTGTGCACAACTATTTTATGATTTTAGAAAAACTGTCATGTAAGGTGCGAAAAACAGTCCTTTCATGAATTTTAACTAAGCGTTACGTGCTGCGCTACTTTAGGGACTAGCACCGGAACTTCCATGCTACTAGTCACCTATATTTAATTATGGAACGATCCCTAAATGCTATGCACAAAGAGGAAAATCAAAATTTGTATATTTTTAGCAATTGGATCGTCGCACAAACTTCATTCCCCCCTCACCGTTTAGGTGTTGCTGTGGTGCATAGGTGTAAATGGTTGTTTTGTATCATTTTTGTATGTAAAAAGCGATAAACACGGACTATAACATAGAGGAAAATGCCAAATTGAGGCTTGACCTCATGCTTTAACCTTGCCAAACATTCATGCACATAAATCTTATTTTTTCACATTTTTTCAGCGTGAAAACTCTAATTTTCTTTATTTTTTACTATTTTTTCTTATTTATTATTCACAAAAAATAGGTATTTTTTGATTTATTTGTATTGTCTTATCATTTTGACTGAAAATTAACATTTTCTCTGATTTTATCCCATTTTCATCCCTTTTCTCCGACTCAAAATCGAAAAAACCACTAATTTCCATTAAAAATGACATTTTGCGGGATTTAAAGAATTAATAACGAATCTAAATCATTACGGGTTCTATATTTCTGTAGCTACAACCCTCAGTCATGATGTAAACAAGGTTCAAACAAAATTTCATTGCATATGAACAACATTTGGACCATGAAACAACAAAAACAATCAAATTTCTTTATAAAATTGAAGCACACCGCGTGTCTTGCGTGTTGCGGGTTTTTTAATAATTATTCTAGGAAGCCCACAGACTGACCAGCAACCATTCTTCAGTGTGCTGAACCTCTTTCATCAGTCTCCTCTTCATCTTGAAGCAATCCTATCACAGCCGGACAAGCATTCTTCAGCCCCTCTCCTTCTTGATTTCTTGCATACGAATTGCCTCTATGCAGGAGAGAGATGGAGGAGAGAGAAAGACAGTTTTTTATCTCTTCACTCAGTGCATCATTCTTCGATCCGTTTGTGGCGATGGAGGGCGAAGAATAGAAGCATCTCAAGGCCAGGAGCATTCCACCTGCCTCACCCGATCAAGAAATCATGATGAGGGGGGAAAATTGGGGTGCAAAAAATTGACGCTCCCCCTCCCCCCCATCATTTCATTTCGTGACTATTTGACTCTTAAGCTCTTTGTTAAGAGCTTTTAAACTCTTAATCAACTTATCTAGTTCATGCATTTTGCTTTCACACTTCCTACAAGTGGCTGTTTCGTTTTTGGAGGGGCAAACGACATCGGATTCGAGATCTGTTTGAACGGGTGGCTTTGTGGCATCGAAATCTACAAAGCTGGGCCCCGTCATGTTCTTCTCGACTTCCAGATCCACTAGCTGCTTCATAACCCCGAACCTTGCAATGATTAAATGGGGAATCAAAAGACCTCGGAATGGAGATCCAAGACTTGCGTTGGATTCCTGGCGCTATTTTACATCTAGGAAAACTCCAGCTCGGTCATCTGCCACCGTTTGATTTCCATGAAAATAAGCACTAGCGCTTTAGGGACTTGCCGCTTAAGATTGTACTGATTGCCACCGCCTCCTTTGACGAAATCTATTTTTCCCCGGATATTCGTAATTTTTGGCTATTTTTAAGCACTTCTCGGTATCAAAAATCATCTGGTATTCTCCTGCCCCGCCGTCGCACCGCCCTCTTCCTCCTACCCCCACTGTGGCCGCCTTCTTCCCCTCCCCCTTCATCATCGCCGCCTCCTTCCCCTCCACCTTCATCTTCGCCGCCTGTCTCTTTCCCCTCCACCATCATTGGTGCCTGCCTCCTCCCCTTCCCCACCTTCACCCTCGCCTTGGGCCCCCTCCCCTGCGGCTCCTTCATCATCGCTGCCTCCTTTCCCTCCACCTTCATCTTTGCCGCCCACCTCCTTCCCCTCCACCATCATCGCTGCCCGCCTCCTCCCCTTCCACCTTCACCACCGCCCCGTCCTCCTCCTTTTTATTCTTTATATTCTCTTCTCTCCCCTCCCATACCTAACCAACCCCCCCCCCCCCCCCCATCCTAACCATATCCCCCAACCAAACCCAACCTCCCCTAACCCCAGTTTCCCACCCCCACCCTAGCCCCCTTTCCCACCCCCACCATAGCCCCCTTTCCCACCACCCCCACCCTCAACAAATCCCTCAAACAACTCAATAAAAAACCCCCACATGCATGTCTCCCTTTCATGCTTGGTGCTCCCATGTGCTCGCATATTCGTGCGTGTATACAGATGTGCTTTTTGTGATCGTGTTCAAACGCTGCTAGCAGGTGTTCATGCGCGAGGACGTGCATCCGGACTTGTCCGTGTGGTGGTGCGTGCTCAGTCATTTCCATGCAGCTATTCACACGCAGCCCAGGTACCTATTTTAAATTTCAAAACCCGATTAAAAATCCGAGAAAACATCTAACTACTTAAAAATTCCTTTCAAAATCATTAAAAATTCAATTTATAGCCAAAAAAATAACTGAAAAATCCTTTACCCAATTGAAAAAAAATTGGTTTATTTTCTTGGTTAAAATGCAAAAAATAAATTGCACAAATTACGAATGTTAAAAATCATTCAAAGTCCATTGAAAATGGAATAAAATTCATTTAAAAATCAATAAAAATCAAAAATAATTTTTTAAAAAATAAAAAATTTCCACCAACTCATCTAAATATTTTTAGAATATTCCTCTTAATGAAAATGCTTTGTCAAAAGATTCAAATATTATTTTAAGGCAAAAATACTAAATTCAATACCTAAATTCATGGAAAAATCATTTTCAATTCCAAAAATAAGCTGAAAAATACTAGATAAATCCAAAAACATTGTTGAAATTTGATGGTCTAGTTTTTATTCATGGTGGCCTACTGAAACCTCACCATTAAATTTTACAATATATTCATGTGTCTCATTTACTCCATTTTAATCGTATTTTTAAAAAAACAAACAAACACATTTAAAAAATACTAAAAAATAAATAATCACCTAACAAAACAATTAACAAAAACAAAAATAAAATAAATCACACACACCAAACAAACATACTTCCATTAACCTTGCCTTGACGTGACATATCATTTTCAATTCGTGGCTTTTTTTCCTTTTTGAACTACTGACTTACATATTGGGATTGAGACGTACACATTCCGTTTCATCGCATACCCACATACCTACTTCCAGGGTTTTTTTTCCTTCTTATTTTTTATTTTTCACTACCCCAAAATTCACGATTAATTCTTAAAATGAATCCTAAACACCACCATGGCACACGCACTCACGCCAAACACACCTTTTTCTAATAAATATATCCTGCTAAGGTTGAGAAGATTGCCGCCTCAATAGCCCCAACTAACCTTAAGCAATTGAGGGGATTCCTTGGCCATGTGGGCTATTACAGAAGGTTCATTGCACACTTTGCGACGAAGGCAGTCCCTTTGCATAAACTCCTAAGAAAAGATGTCGAGTTTACATGGACCACTGATTGTGGCGAGGCATTTAACACCCTTAAGCAATGTCTGATTGAAGCACCCATCCTACAACCTCCTAATTGGACGAGGGAGTTCCATGTTCACACTGATGCATCAGTTGAAGGCCTAGGTGCAGTCTTATGCCAAAAGGGCCCCTCTAAGTTAGATCAACCAATCTACTATGCAAGTCAAGAAATAACGGACAGGGAGCGGAACTACACAGTGATAGAGCTTGAGTGTCTAGCAATGGTGTTTGCTTTGGAGAAGTTCTGACATTATCTACCTGTCGATGCATTTCAAATTCTACATGGACCATGAAGCCCTTTCCTTCCTGATGAACAAGGCCGATGTAAAGGGAAGAATGATTAGATGGCTCCTTCTGTTTTAAGAGTTTGACTTTGAAGTGGTTACCAAACCCGGTCGCTCTCATGTCCTGGCTGATCACCTTTCGCGAATCCCTCAAAGTGATGCTGAAGAAGAGCATGGTGATCCAAACCTTCCTAATGCTTCCTTGTTTCTAGTCAAAACGCTTACCCCATGGTACGCAGACATAGCCAACCTCCTGGCAACCCAACAATATCCCCTTGGCATCTCAAGCCGTGAGAAGAAGAAGCTTTTGTTGGAATCATCCCCCTACACCCTGTTAGGCGGCGCTCTGTACAAGAAAGGTAAGGACGAAGTCTTGTGAAGATGTGTTGCAGGAGAAGAAATCGACATAATATTGAAAGCATGCCATGACGAGCCATGTGGTGGACACTTCGTAGGAGAAGCGACAGCCAGAAAGGCCTTACTTGCAGGATATTGTTGGTCAACCCTCCATAAGGATGCTTATGATTACTGCAAACGTTGTGATGCTTGTCAGCAAATGGAAAAGCCTACCAAATCTAGTGCCATGCCCTTGCAATCCATTCTTTCCCTAAAGCCATTCAAGAAGTGGGGGATTGATTTCGTGGGCCCCATTGATCCGTCAACCAGAAGGAAGCAAAATAGATACATCTTGGTCTGTACAGACTATGTAACAAAGTGGTGCGAAGCTAAAGCTCTGAAGCGAGACGTTGGGAATAGAGCAGTCTTGTTCCTGTACGAGAACATCATCACCCATTTTGGCAGCCCCCTAGAGCTCATAAGTGACTAAGGTACGCATTTCCTTAACGAGATTATGGAAGAGATGATAGAAATGTATAAGATCCGCCATCGTAAGTCCACTCCCTGTTACCCAAGAGCCAACGGCCAAGTTGAAGTTACCAATTGCATCCTCTGCTCGATCCTGACAAGGACAATTGCCACACATTGCCGTGATTGGCATGATCGACTTACAAAGGCCCTCTGGGCATACAAAACCTCCCATAAGGCAGCTACAGGACAAACTCCTTTCCAGTTGATATATGGAATGGAGCCATCTTTACTATCTTTTGCAATTGGAGTGTCTTGATAAGATCCGCAGGATGGCCCGACAGTGTATGGAAGCCACACAAGCTCGCAGAAAGGTCTATCATAACAGTTTCATCAAAGCAGAAGGAGTTCAAGGAAGGTGACTTAGTTTTTGCTTATGATTCTCGATTTGGCAAGTTTTCAAGCAAGCTTCAACAATGATGGATGGGTCCTTATAAGGTACTTTTCGTCAATCCGAATGGCTCCGTCCAAGTCCAAAAATTTGATGCCTCTAATGATCCCTTCATGATCAATGGCTAACGCCTAAAGAAGTACTTCCCTCCTTGGAGATCTTGACAATCATAGTCGACCCACCCTTTTCCTTTTGGGAGTCACACTGCCGTTCTCATTGTGCTACTAATAGCCATTATGCTCTTCTTTATGAGGTGGCATCCTTCTGCTGCCCCTCCCAAACACCTCCCATCCTTACTCTATTCTCCTCTCCTCTGATCTAGCAGTGGTGGTGAGGATGGTCCTGACACATGTTATTTCTACCATTCTCTTTATTAAAGAAAAAAAAAGAGAAAAAAAAGATATATCAATCATAGGAGAAAAGAACTTAGGTCCCTGTCATGCCGACCTATTCTTTGAGAAAAGGTGGAACCACCCTCAGGAGTAGGAAAGAAGAGAAAAAAAAGCAAGAAAAGAAAAAAATGAAAAAAAAAATAAACAAACTGCTATGGGAGAAAAGAAAGCAATTCCCCATCATAGCAGGCCTCATTCCAAGAAAAGATGGTCAACACCCTTGGGCGGGAAGCTAGCTATGGAAAAGGTGAGTAATACCCCATAGTTCAAGATAGCTGACTTACCAGTAGACCTTCTTCAAATACAATTACAAGCCACCTCCCTTGGTGCATTGTCTCTACAACTTCATCAATTTATCTGATCCCTTCAACAGATGATCTCTTTTCCAACCCAATCGAAGTATCAAACGTGTTGGCTGCCTCCCTGGGTATGCCTCATCTTTAACACCGTGATGACAATAATAGACGAAGCGATCTTCATTGATAAACAATTGAGTGATGTGAGCTATCATTCTAACAAGATGGGCTGTGAGTATGGGCTACCATGTGTATTTATCGACAGAGTGTGAGACAAAGGGTGGGGTGAGTATCCAGTTCTTGCCCTTTACATTTAACGGAGAGGTGCGATGTGTGAATGGACTGTTGCGCGCATGGGTTGGGCCTCTCAATGCACAAAGCACGATCTATTCCTGTGCACTACACTATAAGGCTTCATGTTCTTCATCCTTACACGTATGCCGACACAGGGCGAGATGCATAGTTGCACCAACAATTTTGCACAATCGATTGTGAGGATAACAATGATGGGTGTAAGGATCGGGTTGCCCTACTGTATTCTCAAACAACATGTCAATCAAAAGGGGGTTGAGTGTGACTGGTTTTCGTCAATCAATTGTTGAGAGGTGAGGATTGAGGGACATTACGATAATTGGAGTCAAGTATGTTCTCGTTTTCCTATGCACACATGGGATTGGTCTCTATTATCACCACATGACCCATCATCCTCTTCTGTATACTGCACAACAAGGCTCCCTGGCCTTCCTACTTGCACCTATGCCAGACGGGGTTGGATGTACCAATGCACCATCAACTGTGCACCCTGGCATACTCCCTCTGCACCATCCCCCTTGTCGATTCCTAACCCGAGTGTGAGATTTGGGTTTCAATCATGATTCACTCGAGTGATGTCAGTACTAGGGCTTCTTTCATTCCATTTGAGTGACCGTGAACTGAGTGCAATATTCTTCGCCCGTTTCTCGCGATTCCCTCACCAAAGCTACCTCCTTGGGTATTGCTACTGTGTGGTCCCTACCCTGCTAGATGTGTATGTACTACAAAGACACCTTGGTCTCTCTTGCATCTGACTACGACACAGTATGCGACATCAACAGTCAACCTCAATTCTCTCCACCATGGGCCAAGTTTTTCTAACCCTACACTTTTTGTTTATTAATGATGGTCCGGTCTTAAGTGTGGGGACGTCAACAATTGGTCTAATGTGTGGACCTAGGTCCCTGATGTTCGGTTTACCCTTCCCGTTAAGGTTTTAAATGTAGGGACACGTCCCTGCACGTTTATGATGTATACCCCTTGCATATGCCTCAATTTGATCATGTCTCTATGCCATAACCTAATTTTACCCTGATAGGGTCCCTTCCCCATCCACCCATCCATTTTTAACCCACTCTTGGGGCCGTTCCTTCTCTATTTCCCTTTATCCCTTATTTTGATGTTTTTTCATGTGACTGCATCCTACGTTCACTAGAACCCACATCCAAACTTCCAGCACTATTTTTCCCTTTGAACTACCCATTTTTTCTTTTTACCAATCCCTGTTCCGCTAGACGGTTCTTGAGATATTACTTTTTGAACCATTTTTTGTCAATTGGACGTGCTTCCATGTCAACACATCTTTTTTGCTTCAGCACAACAATCTGACATGACAGCCCTGCCCTACACCTTCCATATGATATTTTTTATTTTTACACCCTGTCATTCCAATGCATGGTTCATCGATTATTAATTTTTACAGGTTTTTGGGGCATTTTCATGCGTATTTTTTTATATTTTTTCATGTGAACATGCTCTATTTCCACCGGACTTCCAATTCAATTTGACAATTGTGTCTAACCAACCTTTCCCCATATTTTTCCCTTTTTCTCCACCCTAGTTTGCCCTCTAGATTTTTAGTTATTAAATTTTTAATGTGTTTTTTAGCATCTTTTTTGTGTTTTTCGCATGTTAACCCCTCCTCATTCCCCCAAACATGAGTTTTGATGTGATTGCCCTATAAATCCTCTTCCTTTGGACATTTTTTCTTTTTGCTACCCGTTGTTCTGGTACTCGGTTCTTTTCGTATCAATTTTCAAGTCCATTTTCAAGTTTTTTTTTGTGTTTTTTCCATGTGAATGCATCTTATCTCAGTCGAAACCGTGTTTTGACATGATAGGTTTGTCGAGCACATTATTGTGCACATTTTTCCTTCTTTTTGCCCTACGTTCCAATGAAAGGATTCTCCAATATTAATTCCCATATGCATTTTTTAGCTCGATTTTTGCATTTTTCCGATGTGAATGCCATGCATTCTCCTCAGACCCCTGTTGCATTTTTCCATTGTCTTCCCCTGCCTTCCCGCACTTTTTTTTAACAGCATTTCATTCCAATGCACAGTTTGGGTTTTATTACTTTGTTCGTGTTTTTACGTGTGTACACCTCCCGCGTTGCGCGTAAACATCCGTGTTTTTTAATTTAGCCATCCTCTGCCATGCCCGTCGCACCGTTCGCCCTCGTGCTAGTGTCTCGGCTGTCTACAGGTCCCGCTACTACAAATTTTTCCCTCCTCCCTCCTCTCCTTCCTCCCTTTTCTCTCTCCTCTTCTTTCTCTCTCTTTCTTCTTCTCTCTCCCCGACCCCTCCCTCTCTGTCTCCCCTCTCTCCTTGCTCTTGCTCTCCCTCTCTCTTTCTTTCTTCTTCTCTCTCCCCAACCCCTTTCTCCCTCTCTCCCCTCCCTCCCTGCTCCTGCTCTCCCTCTCTCTTTCCTTCTTCTTCCTCCTCCTCCTCTCCTCCTTCTTCTTCCCCCTCCTCCTCCTCCTCCCCCTCTTCTCTCTTCTCCTTCTTCTTCTTCTTCCTCCTCCTTCCCCTTCTCCCACTTCCTCTCTCTTCTCCTTCTTCTTCTTCTTCATCTTCCTTCTTCCTTCTTCCTCTTCTCACACTTCCATCTCCCTCTCCTTCTTCTCTCTTTTCCTCCTCCTCCACACCCTCCTCCCGCTTGTCGCTGTCACCGCCCTCCTCCTCCTTCTTCTTTCCCTTCTTCCTCTTCTTCTCCTCCGTTCTCTCTTCCTCGCTCCACCCCCACCTCATCCATTCATCCTTCTTCCCACTCTCCTTCCTTCTCCTCCTTCATCCTCCACCTCCCTTCCTTCGTCCTCCACCTCCTTCCTCCTCTCTCTTCCCTCCCTCCTCCCATCCTCCATCGACTGGAGGGCCGACGCCACCACCATGACCAGTCGAGTCAGAGCCGCCTCGCTCTGTAGAGGTCCGAAGTCACCTCAGCGCAGGGGGCCGAAGTCACCTCAGTCGCAGGGGAACGCCGCCAAAAGCCGCTATCGCTCAAAATAATATGTGCAGTGGTTCGTGAATGTCACTTGTCATAGGGACACTAAGCGAGATAAAGAGAACTCAAGATAAATTCATGGATGTATACTAGTTGTACATGTTGAAGACCATAATAAGAAGTTGTTCCATTCTTGTTGATTGGGAGAATAGTAAAGGCGGCAGAGTGATCACCTATCCTTCTTTCGAGTTGCTTTTTCTTAAAATTCAAAGATTCTTGCCTTCAAGAGAGAATAAATTGACTTTTTGGCAAGGAAGAGCATGGATATGTTGATGAATATGATGCTCAAGAGTGAGCTTATAAAAGAATCATTACACATAGTATGAGAAACAATATTAAGAAAGTGGAGTTGAAAGATGAAGAATGCTCTCGAATAAATCTAGTTGAAGGCTTGAGATGGAGGTATGGCAAGAAGTTCATTTTTATTATTGGATGTGAAGTTGACTTTACTTGTACTCCCACACTTTTGTAGCTATCGCTTCATCTTCAGCATGATTTGCGTAGGATACATAATCTTCATGAGTAGTTACAGTCGGAATTATGCATTATTACATATTCTCGGCTCTCAGTCCATCAACGTTGGTGTAGAAGAAGTGATTACCAGTCTGTTCAGTCGCCTTCTTCGCTTCATTCGATTTGAATAGCCTCAGTAGTCAGGATCATCATACAGATTCCATTATATTGTTGATCATCTCCTTTTGCACGAGTCCCTTTTATAATGGCAGCCACAATTGACTTTAACACAGATGATGACAATTATAATCCCCGCCGCATTCAGTAGCAGCTCACTACGATGATGCATAGGATGAACATCAACCAGGATGCCAACCTCCTCACGCTCGTCACCATAATATCGATGGCAATGACTATCTTCGGTGCTAGGAGTGTATAGTTGATTAAATTAACACCGGTGTTGGATATCGTCTAAGCATGAGTCCCCATTCAACCGTAGTTAGAAGGGTGACTTCATAGGAGACCATCATTGCAAGCTCCATCCTCTTGATCTTCTTCATTCGCCTCCTGGTTACAGTCATCCTCTCATGTCGATTGCTTGTCGTCTGCCTAACTGTCATGTTTTTTTCGATGATCGTCACCTCCTCCCTTACATTAGGAGAAATATGGACTATTTTTTTTGCCCCTTAAGGAGTGAATAAAGAAATATAGGCCTAACCAATGAGAGAGTTGGGATTCCAGATTCATGTAACATGAATCTTCTAGCCATATCTTGGCCCAAATCTTCCCTCAGCAATAAAATAAGGGGAAATGTGGGGAATACAATGATGTCACTTCTTGGAAGTTTGTGACTCGAATTTTTATTTTCTTATTTTTTTATGTTTGACTTTTCATTTCTCCCCTTTTCAATTTCCCCTTCTTTCTTAGGCGAATCTCAAATTTATCATATCTCTTTCCCCGCTTCTTCTTTCCTGACGAAATCTTACAGCCTCATTGTTGCTTGCCCTATCTGTAACCCTATGAAATTTCATTTCCTCTACACAAACATAGAGTGAGTTTCACACGTTTTATGAAAGCAAAGCTTATTCTACCAAAGCCCTAAGATTTTCTTCACAAAAATTTATAGGTATATTATTCTCTTCCATGGATGTTCTATAGTAAAGTTTTATCTCATTTGGACAAAACCTGTGTAAGTTATGTGCATTATCTAACATGTAATTTCTTTTGTTTTGGTACTCTAGGAGTCTATTACAATCAAGAACAATGATCTTTTGAACGCTCAACTTCTTCTTCAACATCTTATGGTTTCTTTGTAAACAAAGTTACTGGTACGTTGTCTTGTTTTTTTGTTGCTCCATGGTTAAATTTTATCTCGTTTGGACAAAATGTATGCAAGCTATATGCATACTAAGTTTTCATTTGTTTTTTTACTCCTAGAGTCTTTGAGGGTGGAGAACAATGATTTTTTAAAAACTCAACTTCTTCAACATCTTTGGGCTTCTTTGCAAAGAGAGCCACAGATATATTGCCACTTTTTTCTATTGCTCCATGGTTAAGTTTCAACTCATTTGGACAAAGCCTATGTAAGTTATATGTATGCTTTGACTCAATATTTCTTTTGTTTTTGTACTCTAGAAATTTGTCAATGAAGGAACAATGGTCTTGTTATAAGTCAACTTCTTGTTCAACATCTTTGGGCTTCTTTGTGAAAAGAATTGTAGGTACAATGTTTTTTTTTAATTGCTCCATTTAAATTTCATTTTATTTGGAGAGAACATTTGCAAATTATACACACGTTAATAGGTAACTTTTGTATTTGGTTACTATAGATGTCTGCATGGAGGAAAAATATCAATAACATACTTGCAGTGGAGATCTTCAATAGGAAAGATAATGTCGGTAATTGGATTTTTGATAAGTATGGATTGGATTTTGATGCACCCAAGTACTCGAGGGAGGTTCAAGGTCAGGTGTAAGGATGTTGCAAACCCTGGCAAACATTGGAAAGGTAGAATTTTAGAGTTCAGAAAAGTGTTCAATGGAACAAGTACAGTAACAAAAGTGTTGATCCAACATGTTTATATGCACAAACAAATCTCTGTACACGACAAGAACTACAAGGAAAATTATAAACAAAACAGTAAGTTTTTAAATTTTATCATTATTTATTCTTTTACATCATAGTTGTTTTTAAAAATCTTTGCAATGTTCTAATTCAATCTTGTTTTACTAACAGCTCTATATCCATCAACTTTGCATGAATGGCAGAATGTGAAATATTTGAGCGGCAAGATACATGTTCAACATAAAGACATAGGTTCTTTGATCTATGATAATAACTATGCAAGTCAACTTGCAACTCAAAATATCTTCTTTTATAATTCATTGTATGTAATAGAAAGCCAGAGATTGCAGCATGTCCCATTGTTGCCACTATCTAGTGGTGAATGGTTGATTGGTAGCTTGGAGTTGTCAGGAGCATGTAAGTCCAAGATAAAATCTAACATCAATAGTGCTATGAAACCCACCACAGGATCCAAAGATGTGCATCTTAGTTGGTTTATTCCATTCTCATTGTTTGCACATTTGTTTGGTTCATGTGATGTTCTGAAGAAAACAAAGATTACTTATCAATGCAAGTGTCCATCTGAGGAATGGATGAGTCAAACTATTGGGTGAGTCTTAGCAAGTCAAAAGAACACATTTTGATGAGATGATTGGATGCAGGGTCAACCAATCCGATCTCACATTCAAGTAAATCTTTTTTACTACTTTGAATGCCTTGATTTGATTGACATAGGTCTTGCTTAGATAAATTGTTGTGTTATTCGCATTTACTTACCATTATTTTTGTTTTTATTACAGGCATTTCATCGCTAGACAAACTCTATGCATTTTCTTTTGATATAGAAGATGGCGACTTTTGCAAGGGGAGTGGATCAACTTTGATCAAGATACTCGAGATGAGACACATACATCTCTCGTAGATGTGGTTGTCTTGTGGAATCGTCATAATCCTTTTGTGGTCAGTGCAGAGAGCCATTGGCCCATTTCTTTTCTAAGCCAAGAAAACCAATTAATGTCCAATGAGCCCCTTTGCAACTTCTATTTCAAGTTAGATAATAGAAAGGTCGGGATTCGTAGTGAGCAATCCATGACATGTAAACAATGTGCTTCTCCACATATCCTTGAGATAGTGGAATCCTTGTAAATTTCTTTATATAAAGAACGAATATAAAAATTTAAACTTTCGAGTACTTTCAATTTAGATCATCTTAGTTTACTATGATCCAAGCGTGCAATAATACATACTGTAATTAGTCAATCGTGCTTGTTAAAATCATAATTAAATTGCAGGCTAGAGTTCTATAATCTATGCAATATTATCTTTGCATAATGATATATTATAGCTCATCTCTTCTACTTATTTCTTAAAATTAAATATTAAATTGGATCCAAGGGATTTTGAAGGTCTTTCAGATTTCTTTTCTTTAAAATTTTCTATATTTTCTATAGTTGGACTTACATATACTCAGTGATCCAAGTATATTCGAGGATATAATAATGTAGAACGAAGCATTTGTCTATATGAGTAGTTTTAACGGTTACTTTAAAGTATTGAAATAAAGAAACTAAGGTAAGAGTTTTAATTTGAAACTTTAGTGTTAAAAAAGAACCTTTATTTAAAATCCTGGATACATAAAAGCTATAACTCCAAACTCATTTTCACTTTCATTCCCTACTTCCCTACACTTGTGCTCTCCTCCTTCTCTCTTTGTGTGCCATGGCTACCACTCCCACCTTCGCCACATGGATTAGCTCCACATGCTATGCACACATAGGAGACCAAATATACCCTAGGTTTTTTGTGACCTTGAGTCTAGAGAGCTCGCTTTCCACCGTAGACCCTAGCTCTAGTATACTTGCATCGTTTTGTGATGCGGCAAACCCTCTCACCTACTCTACTCTTAGATGGGTCCCCATAGATTTCCTATATAGTTTGCATGCTGGATCAAGCCATGCAAAGGTAATAAATCGAGCCTTCATACATGTGGGGCAGTATCTCCATGCCAAAGCAGTGCCCACCTCATCCCAGGACCATGCCATGATGGATCTCATCGAGTGCGATGCAGCATTTGTCATATATGTTTTGTGCACTGAGGTGTAAGAGGATAGTGAAGAAGACATCGACACACCCTCTCGGCCACAACTAGAGTATTTCAAGAGGGATCCTAACAAGATCACACTCGATCCGAGAGTAGAGGCAACACAAAGCTTAGTCATTGTGCACCCACCTCCTTGCCCTATTGAGATGTCGACAAGCGATGAGCCATCCCTTGCTTCTCTCCATGCTATCATCATCGAGGGGGTGGAATATTTACTTATGCAGGATGTACTACTTATGCTGGAGTGCCTGAAGAGAGGGCCTTCTTTTCATAGGAATGTCTTGTCAATTTTCTACAATGGTATATCTTCCTTGTGTATTGGCTCTTCTATCTTCATTGGATAGATCTCCACTCTCCTAAAGTGACATTTGTTTCAACTCGAGGAATAGATGATGTTTGATATAAATCGAGAGATGGTTTCTCCACTTGCAAAAAATTTATCTCCACAATACAATTTATTTATATGCAATCATTGGTGTGTTGCTTGGTCATCTCCTTATAAGCAATATTTGTCTATAATAGCTTGGAAGCAACCTATTCAACTTGAAAACTGGCAAATTTATGCTAGTCATCTATTCTAAAACCCCTCGTTATTCAACTTTAACCATTAGTGAATTGGTGCTTTTACTAGCTCATGTTTCACGTCATCAAAAGCTACCTTACAAGGGTTGCTCCATTCAAATAGACAGCTAAAGGATAATAGATTTGTTAGTGGCACCGTTCTTTTTACCATGGCATTTATGAACCTCTGGTAGTACCCTACAGACGGCAAAAAGCAGTGTACTTCTTTTGGAGTGCATGGAGGACTCATGGCAACTATAACCTTGATCTTTTCACGGTCAGCGCGATCCCTACTGAACTAACTATATGGCCTAGCAATAGCCTATAAGGCACCCCAAAGACGCACTTCCATGGGTTAAGAGCTATGCAAAATTGTCTACGATGCTCAAAACACTTTCTTAAAATAATCAATTGCCTTTCTCTTATGGTGCCTACCCCCAGGTCATCGATAAACACTTTCAAATCCTCTAGGGAGATGTCACCAAAGATCTTGTCTACTATTTGTTACCATGAACCATGTGCATTACATAAACCAAAGGCTATCACATGGTATGCAAAGGTACCGAAGACAGTAATGAAGGTTATTTTCAGCTTATCTTCTTCTACAATTGTCATCTGGTTGTATTTCGCAAAGCAATCCATAAACGAATATATTTTCCTACCCTCTAATTGGTCCAAAATTAGGTCAATAAAGGGCAACGAGTAGTAGTCCTTAAATGTCTGCTTATTTAACTCTCTAAAGTCTACGCAAAGTCAGATTTGATTAAATTTTCTTCTTTCTGATAATAGCAGGTGAACACCATTTAGTGTGTTGAATAGGGAAGATCAAACCAGCTTGCCCAATTTCTGTAACTCCTCAAACAGCCCATCCCTCAGTTCGAAAGGCATACACCTTACCTTCTAACGCACAGGACGGCTACCTTCCTTTAGAGGAATGGTATGAATAGCTAGGTTAGGAGGAGTACATCTCAGCTCATCATAACTCCAGGCAAAGAAGTCACAGAACTCTTGAATAAGGGACACATAGTCTTCCCTTTCTTCCAAATTGAGCATGGACCCTAATTTAATGGGTCACGGATCATTTGGCATACCAAGATCCAGCTCAATTACATCCGCGTCTCTTACCCTATCTTGAGCTTCTATTGGCTCATTGAGAGTTATTTGATAGATGTCCTCTATACTGGACCCTTCTTTTGATTCATCACTTGATGAAGTCTCACTAGCATATACATCTTCTAATGTCTCTAATTCCATAGAGGATAGAGGAGCTCTCTCACTTTGAGGAGACTCAAGATAAGTATCTACTACTACACAATTGGCACCTCTACCAAAAATCAATCAACTAGCAGGTATATCCACTTGACAATCGGATAGCAAGATCCATGGCCTTCCTAACAATACTTGATAGCTTGGTCATCCTACGAACCTAATGACCCTAAAGTCCACAGTGCAATCCACACTCACAACGGTCACAAGGACTTTGGTAATACAATCTTCATGTTGTCAAAGAGTTTACTGTTCATAATATAAATCATGGGATTCTTATGAACACAGAAGAACTTCACTGGGAGTTATATGAGGAATTTGCATACAAAATTCAGACATTGTTATCCAATAACCAACTTAGTTACATAAGTTCTTTTGTATTTAGCATATAATTTTCAATTATACCATGTATATTAATGAAAAATAAGTCTATGGGAACCTACAACTTGGTCAACTGGAAGTAATTGATAGTCTGCAGGATAAATCACATTGATTCACGTGCAAAAATATTGTCAGAACTCAAGAAAAATGCCAAAAGTTGCCAAAAGTCCACTAAGTTCACAGGGGACCTGAAGTAATAAACTTAAGTGACCAGCAAGTGACCTAGGTAGGTCAAAAAGTGACCTAGGCCTGAGCATGGAGCAGCCCGCATTTTTCGGCGCAAAATGCGGGCTGCACAGTCTGAGCACAACTGGAGAAAGCTGAAGCTATGGTGCATGCTTTGGAGCATGCAAACTGAAGATCAACAGGCCTAAAAGCTGAAGATGTAAACACGGTGAGAGCTCCACTTCTCTACCCATTTGGTCTGACGAAAATGCATGTTGAAACAGTCTATAAAAGGGGGAAATCTGAGAGAAAAGTATGGAGCCTACTCTTATGCACGACTTCTCTCATTTTGTCTACCTCATTCTTGGTCCAATGAAGCCCGACTTGTACCCAGGTACTTGAGTGACTTTGGGGCAAGCAAAGGGTGAGGATTTTGAAGGTATATGGGCTGTTATGGGCTGAAATAACCAGTCATAAACAGGGAAGCCCACTGTTATTGTCCATTTTTATGAGCAAACAAGAGATTTATGTGGTTGTAATGGAAGGAAATGACCTCTTTTCATCAGAACTTTGTTCATTAATGATTAGAGGAGCTTCTTCATGAGTTTATGCACTCATTTTGAGCTTGATTATGGGCTAGAATTTTCTATTTTAAAACAAGGCTGAAGCTAAAATTATGCTTCTTCAATTCATTTCATGTATCATTGGCCCAAATCTTGAATGTATTTGAGTCTATCAACATAATACTTGTTCCAAAGGGTTGAAATCCATCTATGTACTTGAAATAAAAGCCATTAGAACTTGCATTTGATATTCATAATTGAATTGAGAATATGAAAATATCCTTTATGATATGATGTATGTATCCAAAGACATTTGATGTAATCAAGATAGAGTTATTTCTTCCGTTCATGTATGCTAAATACATAGAGAAAAAGCTTGAATTCTTCTTCCGTACCTAAATCATTTCTAAATCCCGGATCTTATTAAACCCCAATCTATTTCCCCTTCCTGAACTTTGAATCCTAAACTCCTCTTCTGCACTAAAGCCAGGGTGGTAGACCTTCAGCCTTTAACACGACGACAGTGGTCACTCTATCTTGATTACATCAAATGTCTCTGGATACATACATCATATCATAAAGGATATTTTTAGATTCTCAATTCAATTATGAATATCAAATGCAAGTTCTAATGGCTTTTATTTCAAGTACATAGATGGATTTCAACCCTTTGGAACAAGTATTATGTTGATAGACTCAAATACATTCAAGATTTGGGCCAATGATACATGAAATGAATTGAAGAAGCATAATTTTAGCTTCAGCCCTGTTTTAAATTAGAAAATTCCAGCCCATAATCAAGCTCAAAATGAGTACATAAACTCATGAAGAAGCTCCTCTAATCATTAATGAACAAAGTTCTGATGAAAAGAGGTCATTTCCTTCCATTACAACCACATAAATCTCTTGTTTGCTCATAAAAATGGACAATAACAGTGGGCTGCCCTGTTTATGACTGGTTATTTCTGCCCATAACAGCCCATATACCTTCAAAATCCTCACCCTTTGCTTGCCCCAAAGTCACTCAAGTACTTGGGTACAAGTCGGGCTTCATTGGACCAAGAATGAGGTAGAAAAAATGAGAGAAGTCGTGCATAAGAGCAGGCTCCATACTTTTCTCTCAGATTTTCCCCTTTTATAGACTATTTCAACATGCATTTTCGTCAGACCAAATGGACAGAGAAGTGGAGCTCTCATCGTGTTTACATCTTCAGCTTCTGGGCTTGTTGATCTTCAGTTTTCATGCTCCAAAGCATGCACCATAGCTTCAGCTTTTTCCAGTTGTGCTCAGACTGTGCAGCCCGCATTTTGCGTCGAAAAATGCAGGGTGCTCCCTGATCAGGCCCAGGTCACTTTTTGACCTACCCAGGTCACTTGCTGGTCACTTAAGTTTATTACTTCAGGTCCCCTGTAAACTTAGTGGACTTTTGGCAACTTTTGGCATTTTTCTTGAGTTCTGACTATATTTTTGCATGTGAATCAATGTGATTTATCCTGCAGACTGTCAATTACTTCTAGTTGACCAAGTTATAGGTTCCCATAGACTTATTTTTCATTAATATTGATGCCAGGAGGCATATTTCACGGTGGATTCCGTGAGGTTTTACGGTGGATTCCGTAAACTTTGATGACCGGGGCTCATACACAAAGTGGATTCTTTGTGCGAGAAGTTGATGGGGACACCTGTCCTTTTCGGGCGTTTCATTAATTTAGTGTGTACATGGGTGATTCCATAGTGGGTGATTCCGCAAAATGCATATTAAATTAATGAACGTTTATGAGTTTTGAGTGCGCACTCATAATAAATTAAGGTTAGGATTTATTTCTAACTAGTTGATTTATTTATGTAGCTGAAGACTGCTAGGTATTCACTTTTGTTGGTTTAATTGTATTATTTTACTAACGATTGTGAATGCTTCAGTTGATGTGTAGAGATAGCAGTAGTGGCGGAGGAAAGCATTGGAGGATAGCGAGTATTCGATCTATGGATTATATTTTGATAGGCGCCATGCCTATATTTTGTCATGTCTATTGAGGCATCGATTATTTATTATTATTTTGTATGCGCCCTTGCGCACGGTTATGTTATTTCTATTTGGACATTGTATTGGGCGTGCCAGACTCTTTGGGCATCATCCATTAGCTTTATTCCTATTTTTGTGTTAAAGCAAACTCAAAAGCTAAAAGCTTGATATATTTTTGTAAATTGGGCTATTATTGAGCATGAAGATGGAAATATACATAAAATACATACTTTGTGAAGCGCTCACACAAGGCATGGGGGGAAATTGCACCCAATTGGTCTCTTGCTCTTGTCGTTAATGCTTTTTACCTTGTAACTTGTGCAAAAAGTAGAGTTCATTGTTCTTGGGGACCTTCCGGCATTCACTACGCGAGCATACAGCATCCGATCTGCGCACCAAATATACATGGTATAACTGAAAATTATATGCTAAATACAAAAGAACTTATGTAACTAAGTTGGTTATTGGATAACAATGTCTGAATTTTGTATGCAAATTCCTCATATAACTCCCAGTGAAGTTCTTCTGTGTTCATAAGAATCCCATGATTTATATTATGAACAGTAAACTCTTTGACAATGTTGTCTCAAACTATCATCAGCCATTTGGAGAATTATGGAGGCATCTTTCTGGATTGCTAAACCCAGTCTCTCCATCAATTCTGAACTCATGATGTTAACAGATGATCATGTATCTACGATAGCATGATCCACTAGTATTCCAACAACATATGCTACAATCCTTGGGCAATGTTTTTCAGCATGCTCCCACCAATCATCTCCTACTCACGCTATACCCAAAGGTTCCACAATATACCCAGTACATAGGATCTTTTTAAATTCCTTATGCACTCCTAGAGACAACTTAATCAGTTGCAAGAGATTCACATCCGGTTTGACTTCACAAAGAGAGCTTGCTAAATAAAATTTGTGATAACTCGCTAAAGCTCTCTTTTCTTGCCAAACCATTCTCTCTTTTGGTCTTTGAACTAGCTTTGGTACTTCCTTCTTAGCTTTTTCCTTTTTCCTTGGCAACTCCTTATCCTTCTTGGTATCAGCTTTACTCTCTATGGGTTTTAGAGGTCCCCCTTCCATGTTGGGGTTAAGGATTTGCGTCCCTTTGTCATCCTGCTTAGGGTTTCCATCGACAGGTTTTACATTACCTTTGTCACCTTCTCTACCCTTTTCACCTCTCATAATGGCCTGCAGGTTAGAAGCTTTGGTGCCATTAACCCGTATAGCCTCAATGAGGCTAGCTCCACTACCACTAGCAGCTCCTCTTAGTAGCCTTACCTCTTTGAAGTATTTGTTTTGGCCCATCATCTCGGTGAAGGTTGTTCCCTTGCACACGGTGGTTAACAGGACCTGATTGCCTACTACCTTGCTAGAGAGAGCTAATCTTACTCCAACATGTGGTAGCCAAATGGCTGGATTTACCATAAATATCACATTTAACGTTTGGAAAATTTCTAGGGTAGTGGTGGCCGCCACACCATTTACAACTAAATCTTGAGGGTGCACCCTCTTTAGGGCATCGACTTCCTATTAGATTCTATTATTTCTTAAGGAAATTAACATCAAGGGCTATTTGTCTATATTGTTCGAAAATCATGTTAGTGTAGTGCTTCATCATATCCTTAACTTTGCTAAGGACATTCGATGCACTTGACTCATAGCCATGATCGTCTAATTCATTGTTCCATCGGCCTAATAATTTGATTTGGTATTGGTTGCTGACTCACAGGGAACAACGTTAGGGTTTGATGCTTGGCCTCCAACATTTGGTGGAGTCGTCTAACTAGCCATAGGCATAGTCACACTGGGAGGAGCTAGCAATAAAGGCACATTTTGGACTATGCTTCCTCTCACATTCGGGTTAGTCATAGCTATCCCTTGACTTCCATTGTCATTGTTCAATGCCAAATTATTTCCCAAAACTAGGCTCATATTAAGATTGGTTCGAGAGAGAGACATACGCCGCTTGTAGTCAGGATTCTACTTCTTGTGCTCGTCTAATGGCAGTGTCTACATCCAGCAAAGTGACACTAAACTGTACTTGAATGTTGAAATCCAAACCATGCAAAAAACATTGCACTTGGGTAGCTATTGGGCTAGGGATAGAGGCTTGCAATTTGCGAAAGACCTCTTTTAACTTCTTGGCATATGCTCGAATATCCTCATGTGGCTCTTGACATGTCACATTTAGTACACATAGCCAATATTGACCACCCCTTTCAAGGGCAAACTCCCTTTGAAAGGATTTGAAAAATAAAAAAAAAGTGGTTATGGTTTCGGCCTCTAGGCCATGATACAATATGGCAGCTCTTCCTTTGAGAGTCATGTTAAAGAATATCATTAAATGCCCTTCATCCTAGATGTGACAGTTGAATATCAACTTTTGAAACTCCCTAATGTGAAGCTCCAAGACTCACAAGACCATCAACCGGAGCTCCAAAAGCAAGAAAGGGTTGAATGAGCTAGATGGTAGGCCAAGATAAACAGAATATATTCTCTGCAAAGGAGTGGCCCAATATCTTTACAAGGGCGGGGTCTTAATAACCCTAGCTCAGCACACAATCCATTAGGGGGAGGAAGCTCTAGTCCTTTCCCCCCTTCAATCAATCCCTCCACTTCGAGTGGAGTTATAGTCCCAGTTGTTTGAACCCCTGTAGCAAATCCGGTTATCACCATGGTAGCACAACCTATTGCTATACCTACAGCTTTAGGTTTCCCTCCACCCATCTTTAATGGGTTAGTGGAGGAAGGCATACACAAGAGAATAGGTCCCACTCAACTAAGGCACGGAACCCGCCACTCGTAGGTAGCTCCCGCCTATAGGGACCTAGAACATGACACTGGCTATAGGCACTAGCTGGGCCTCTATAACACTCAAAGACAACCCCACATGGCCTCACGTCCAAGAACATCCGAGGGCACACTACCCTAATCACTACTAAAGATATTGTGTTTGTAATGAAATGTAGTCCAACAATCGCCCTTCCTTACTCCTCAAAGGGAGATCCCACACATCTTGGTATAATATACCACATAACACAAACATAAAGGAGGCAACCCCTTGGCTAAATACCGTGGCTCCACTATAGCTCTCCTACACCAAGAGGATTGGCCCCTTGATGCGCTCCTCTAACATAAAGAACATATGAACAATTTCCACTCTTATATATTTTGAATGATCCAAGAGATTTGATAGTTCCTTACCAAGCTTGCCCCAAGAAACCGTTCATCTACCCTACAGCTCAAGTTTCCTTTTACACTCCACGTAGGTCAATGTTTGGAAAACAATTGCAATGTGTCCACGTTTGATACTATGTTATGCTTAATGCAAGTGTGGGTGACCATTGTGCTCCAGCGTTTTATCATTTGAAACCAACTAGGTGAAGTGCAAAAACAACCCTTCAATGATTTTCCAACTAATCGTACGTGCGGCATTGATAGAGACTAGCACCGAATTTCTTCGTGCTACAAGTCTCTTTAATTCAAATGATAATCCATCCTATATGTTATGCATAAACAAATAAATTAGAATTTGCATCATTTTCAACAACTAATCACTTTCACAAACCCTCCTCCCTCCTACTATTTAGGTGTTGCATTCGTTGGGTAGATATAGGGTTCATTTTTAATGTAATTTTTCATGTAAAAACTGATAAAAACATACTATAACATAGAAACAAGGCTTTCCTCATGCTCCAACCTTGTTATACACTCATGAACATAAAAATGTATTTTTCTTAATTTTTAAGGTGCAAAAACTAAATTTTCCCTTATTTTTTCTATTTTTTCATTTATTTGTTCATTTAAATATGATACTTTAGAATTATGATTTCTTGCTAATCAAGGACACTCAGCATAATTTTCATATCCATTTCTATCCCATATGACCCCAAAACACTCAACAAAAATCCTAAAATCTAGTATTTCCATAAAAATTGTAACTTACGGGTTTTGCATGTTTTGTGATAAATTATTATATCATTATATTTTTTGGTTTTCTATCATATTTCAGAGAGAATGCAACAAGGCCTGTAGATGCTAGTGCAACCAGTGGGAGTCCCGCACCTAAGCTCCGAAGAACAAATAAAGTATCTGTTGCAAGCAGGCCTGACCCCACAAGAGGTGGACGCATTAGGTAGGAAACCCGACAAGAGGAAGAGGCTGGACTAAACTTAGAGATGGGACCTCATGAAAAGGAATTAGCCCCACCATCTCCTTCTCCACCCCCAGAAGACCAACAACCAACAGACACCTCCACCGAGAGGAGAGCAATGCTGAAAGAAAAAAGGAAACAAATGGTGGAGGAAACCAAGAGAAGATTGAATGCTAGACTAGTAATAGGGACAACTACACCCATTCCGCCAACCTCAAATGAATTCCCAGCCAACTTCCATGCAGATCTCATCGTCTGGGAGCAATAGGAAAGTGCACGCATCCTTTTGATCTTAACTTCCTCTTCCCCACCAACTTGCGTTGGGTCCTTCCCATTACAATGATAGAAAAGGTCATTGCTATTGGAAGTAGGCTAGGAGACAAATGGCTGAAGGAGAGAGAATAGAACCCCACCCTCTAGGGCACAGAGGGTGCAGAATTTTGGCAGGAAAAGGTTTTTGAGGTCCCGATATTAGTGTTGGGCTACGAGTGCCAGCCTACATGGAGAAGGAGTCTTTGTGATATAAACATGGACACTTGGGTGGCGTTCTGCAATACCCTCTCATTTTAATGCAACAACCTGATATTCATGCCATACCCCCGAAGAATGGGGTGGATTTTGACCCCAATGTCCATGGTTGGTACGACTTCCCTATGATTGACAACACAAATTGTACCACGCCAAAGGAAGCTCTTATATTTACCCTAGAAAATCTGGGCGACTTTATCATCCGTTTCATGGGTGAATTCTCCTCGTGTCTCGACCTACATTCATTACTACATGTAATTACCTTAGGCTACCTAGGATACTACTTAGGAAAAATCCCACCCCACAAGAATACAACCTTCCACCCCTTTTCTTTGATCCCAATGCCATAAACAGTTGTGCCATGGCTCGACTAATGATGCGCGCCACTTTTCTCCCCTTGTTTTGTTTATCCCTTCTAGAGGATATGAATGATAACTGCTTTACACATTGCAATCATCCATTCCTCTCTACCACCAATCTACAAGTCCACCTAAACCTCAAAGGGTACTTACAAAGTTGACAATTCCTAAATAAGTCTCTTAGGCCTCCTTCCCCCACTCGAACGACGAAGCTTAGGTCTCGTCTTGTCTATGTAATTTTATTTTATTTTTAAGAAGAAGAAGAAGAAGAAAGGAAAGAAGAAAAAAAAAAGGAAAAGAAAGAGAAAGAAAGAAATAAGAAAAAGAAAGCAAAAATGAAAAGCAAAAAATCACAACGAACAACAGTTTACCCTACATAAGCCACAATCATTGCACCTAGGGATTCTCAAGTTAGGTGCGTCCGGTGGCTTTGATAGGCCAGCTCCGTCCCTAACCCCCTAGCCTCACTTTGATCCCCCACTTCACGCTTAGGGCCCATTAAGGGCATTTAACCGGGTGATCCATTTCTTTCCAAAACCGATTCCCCTAAGATCCCATCATCGTCAACTTATATGTCCATCCCTTCTCATTGCACCTTCATTAGCTCAAAACGGCAAGTGTCTTGGCACTAGCACCTGCCTAAGATGGGGATCATCTTATGCGACAATGTCACCATGCAGGGAAAACAAGGCAAAGGCAGAGACCAAGGCAGCCCCAGTCAAAAAGTGAATGAAGAAGCTCATTTGGAACAGTGTAGGAGAACGTAAGCTCCAAAAAAAAAGAGCGAGCTCTAACTACGTTGGCAAGGTCGATGAGGACAGCCCTATCAACGATAAAGGATTCTCCCTCAAGGAAGGAGATAAGCACGGAATATTATAGTAAGGCTCCCTCAAGGATGAGAGACACCCTCTGAACGTTCTTGCAAGGAAAGCACAAGGAGCAATGTGATTCATTTTAAAAGGCACGCATGTTTCCTTCGGTGCAAGTGGTGAACTCTACACGAACAAAGGTAAAGGGATAAGGCAACTTGAAGGGAGTAAGAAAAGTCATGTTCAAATAGCAACCGCAAAGAACAAGAAGACGGATCCGTCCAATACCATATTGAATGTTAAAAGATGGATCCGCCCATCAGCCTCTCTCCAAGCAACAGGGATATGTCCAACATAATATTCAATTTCAAAAGACAAGTTCCCTCAAGGACAACAGCAAAGAGGGACCCACCCCAACTACATCTTCAATTTCAAGGGCCAATCCGCCGCCCAACACCGACCCCCACAAGGGCTTGCATACAAACTCAAAAAAGCCATCAGGCAACACCCATCCCTCCTTCCAAATCCTCCACATCAGTTCCATGGGATTGGCACTAAACTAGGAGGGGGGTAATGTTAACCTCACCACAAGAAGAAATCAAAAAAAGTGGAAAAGTGCAAGCATAAGTTGGGTGTTGGGGGTAAAGGTGCCTCTGCCTAGCCGCCCGTATATTACTACATTGACAGTCACCGCCACTGTACACTACAGGTGGTGGGCGCCCATCACCGTCACTTTATTCTTTATTCTTTTAGTGATAGTTTGAATAAAGAAAGGCCCAATCACACATCGTGACTGTTGGAGTTCCCATTTGTTGTCTCTCTCTTTCTTACTCTTGCTCTCCCGCCATAGCTCTCGAGTGCAAGCTTCGATCCTTCTCACCTTTCAACTAGTATCAGAGCATGACTTCCAACTCGTGAGCTTGGCTCGTGGCATTCTCAGCTTCCCATCAACTCCCCACTTGCATTAGGTCTCCTTCTTCTCGACATCCATAGCTCATTCTCTTGAGCTCTCGTCACTCCCTGGCTTCCCAAACTTCTTCTCGGCCTATTGAGGCACCATCAGGGCATTGACATTGAGGTATTGCTTCATTATTTCAGAGTTTTACTTCAGTCCACATGTCTGGATAAACAGGATTTTCACAGGTTATGGGCAGCCGTAGCTTACACCTATTGGAGCTTCCTTCACCTGGATCTTGCTTCCAGCCTATCAAGGCTTGGTGTAGGCCTTCTTTGGCCCCCATTTGTGCCCCCTTTGGGCCCCATTGTTGACATGTTGTCGTATTACTACGATTCGAGGTGTGGAATCCACCAAAAAGTTGTGTGTGTGACATTTGTTACTTTGTACATACTTAGTTGTTGTGTTTGCATTCTTGTTCTGCGTGCCAGCATAGTGGAGAAGGGTTTGGAAGTGAATATATTTGTGGGAAGGTAGTAAGGATTGGAAGATGTTCAAACGAAAGGAGAAACGACATCATCACATGCAGGAGGTTCTAAGAATTCACATGTAGGAGATTCTAAGCATTCCAATGTTAATGTGTTGAAGAGCCATTGAAGAGCAATCCAGTGCTGAGATCAAACCTGAAACAACTCGTTTCCAAAAACACACTGTACGTTCTAATAGCCACATAGATGGTTCTAAATAGGCTGGTCATGTCCATAAAGCAGATTACTCTATCAAGGCTGGAGGCAAATATGCATCTCTTAATAAGGTCTAGTGGAACAAGGGGCGCCAAATGCCATTCTTCAAGGACACAAGGGATAATGAAAGCGAGGAGCGGTGTGATAACCCAACAATCATGGACCTTTTACAAATCAAAAACGAGTCTCTAGTAGAAAGGCATATGAAAGAATGGAGACTAAAAATGGGAGGAACTCTTTAGTAAAAAATAGCCGTGATGAACTAGCAGCATGGGGACTGTAAGTAAAAAAGTGGGAAGAAAATCTTTCGAAAAAGCTGGCTGCGATTCATCTATTCAGGGCAAGATGAAGCTCAAAAGGGGGGAATATTACTCATACCAAAAAATCACCGGGGGAGAGTGGGAAGCGTAGGCAACTGCTGCTAAAACAGGGGAGAACGAGTGACTCTGGGAGAACTTCGAATAAAGATAAAGATGATGTAGCAGATGTGGCCGCAACGACGATGAATGACAGACCCCAGCAACGTTTGACTGATTTGCAGACGAAAAGAAGGCCATTGTGATCCAGAAGAACTGAATGAATTAAGCGCAGTGTATCGAAAAAAAAAAGGGGGTCACAATCATGCGGATTTTTGCTCGAAAATATCCATAGCACGACGAGGAGATGAAGCTGCAAATGAAGGCGATGGATAACTCCAACAATAATGATGAAGTGGCCACTACTAGCACCACACCGGGCTTCCAGAAGCTCTCTGACTCCATGTGTGCTACCAATTACAGCGCTTCCCTCAAATGTTTGGAGGAGGCGAAATAAGACAAAAGTCAGTGTCAAGCTCAATTTGATGCTTACAAACAATGCAGAAAGCGAGAGCGTGAACTTCGCTTGGAAAGTAACAGAGCTTTAGGTCCGGAACAAAGGAATCAACAATGTGGAGCTGATTCAGCTTCTCCTTGAACTTGGATTTCATATTGTTGGGGAGAATTTATTTTGAGGCCTCATACTTCTGAAATGTGCAGGGCTTTGAATAGAAAGGATCTAACATAGGATGATCCATTGATTCGTCTATTATCACCAATATTTCTTGATATAGAGTATCTTTTTTAGAGGCGTCGTGTGGCAGATTTTCTGTTTAATAGATTTGGATAAAAGGAGAATATCAGAAAGATTTTAGAGGAGCAGACATATAGAAACAAAGCATCTGTAAATGACCAGCAGGTTGACATATTATATAAGCCTTCAACTGAACCTGAAGTAATAGACATTTTTGTTAAGACGTTTACTGGAGATGCTCCCAATCGGATGTAGCTGACTGTATGTCTCATATTATCTGAAATTGAGCTTTCAAATTGAATCTGATCTCGCTAGATTGATCTTCTATCTTGAAATTTGTCAAGGTCTTTTTGTAGACGTGACTTTGCTTTCGACATCTTTGGTGAACCCGATGTGAAAGCGTCGCATAAATTTCAGGATGGGAGATACTTCAGCATCAGTTTCAGCCTCTTCTATGATTCCTGCTTTGTCCTCTACTTCAGCTCCATCATTGACTGCTGCTTCAAGTACTTCAACGGATGATTTAAAGCAGATTTTACAGAATATGTCTATGTATATGCAGCTTCAAAATCAGCAGACACAATTGTATATGCAGCAGCAGCAGCAATTGCATCAACAACAGTTGTCTCAGCAAAGGCAACTATATTCGGAGCAGGAGAATGCAATCAGTGCGACTAATGCGATTGAAGTAGTTGAGAATGAGAAGAAGCTATTTGATGGCCGTAATGTTTCAGCTTATTTGAAGACGTATGAGATCAAGATGGGATTTTTTGGAGTACCGACTGGACTTATGAGTAATTATTTCCTTCGTCTTGTCACACCCACCTTGAGGGCAAAAGTGACTGATCTTTTTATTCAAAATTTGCATTGGCAAGATTTTAAGAAGGCCCTGAAAGAAGAGTATTTCCTTGAGGACTTTGGGATTCAGCATCCAGAGTTTAGGGCTGTTCCTATGCAGTCCATAGAGCAGAGGGCTGAGGATATTCAGCCCACTGGAGTGCAGAATTGTTGATTTACAGCAAGATTTGAGTAATGCAGAGGATCATAATGAAGCCAGGGTTGACACAAAATACAAGACTGTGGATAAGAAGGTGAAGCCGGTAGCTGTACCGCTTCCACCTTTGACAGTGATCAGCAAATAGAGGGGGCTGCCAAACAGCCAATTTTGAGGAATCCATTGCATATAGGCCATAAATTTTCAGCAGAGACTCTTGCTGAATTAAAAATTGGAAATGGTGATTTCTTGCTACCCACAGAGAAGCAATGCTTTCAAGAAATGCTTGAGCGACATGGAAGGGGGTTTGTTTTTTTTCCGCATGAGATTGGATGTGTGAATCCGGATATTGTTGCTCCTATGGTGATCTTTACTATTCCTCATATTCCATGGAACCTCCGACCTATTCCAGTGCCTAAGGCACACTTGCCAAAGCTACTTGACTTGTTGAATGAAAAAATCAAGATGGGAATCCTAGAGCCGTCATCTGCACCATACTCAAATAGGTGGTTTACGGTTCCAAAGAAGAATGGTACTCTCCCATTTATACAGGACATGCAGCCAGTAAACAGAGTTACTATCAGGAATGTTGGTATAGGTCCAGTTGTGGATGAGTTTGTTGAAGCATTTGCTGGACGTGCCATCTATTCTTTAGGTGATTTGTATTCGGGATATGATCAGTTTCAGCTGGCTTTGGAAAGTAGGGACATAACCACTATGAGAACTCCTATTGGGCTTGTCAAGATGTGTATCTTGCCTCAAGGTGCCACTAATTCTGTTGCGCATATAATGAATGCCATGCATAAGGTCCTTCGTGATTACATACCTCAACTTACCATGCCTTTCTTGGATGATGTGCCCATTAAGGGGTGTGCAGAAGAAGAGAAGAATGAGAGTCTAAATGAGCAGGGATGCAGATACTTTGTGGCTGATCATATTTCAGCCTGTGAAAAGATTTTGGCCAGGTTATAAGAAGTGAACTTGACACTATCGGGGGCAAAAATTTGTTTTTGGAGTAAATGAGGTTGTCATTGTTGGACATATGTGTGGGTATTATGGCAGGAAACCCTCACCTGAGAAGGTGGATGCTATAGGCAAGATTACGGAGTATTGTTCTACCACTTCAGAGGTACGGAGATTCATTGGAGCTTGTGTGTTTTATATGATTTGGATACCCCATTTTGCACACATAGCAGATTGTTTATATCAGCTGCTTCGAAAGGGGCATAAATTTTATTGGGATGAGAGCCACACTAGAGCCATGCGGAAATTGAAGAAGTTATTGCAGATTGCTCCTACTCTCAGGAAAGCAAATTATAATTGTGGAAGGCCTATTGTATTAACAGTTGACACTAGTCCAATTGGCATAGGTTGGGCTGTGGGTCAAGATGATGCAGATGGAAACAGGTATGCCATTCGGTTTGGGGCGAAAGTCCTAAACGAGAGACAGAGGAGATATCCTCAAATCAAGAGGGAGTTACTGGGGATTGTTACGGCTCTCAAATGTGACAAGGAGTACTTTATTGGAGCCTCAGTTGTGGTAGAGACAGATTGCTTGCCATTGATAGGTATGATTACAAGTTGCTCTACTCCGGATATAGCTATGCTGAGATGGATTGCATACATTAAGTCATTAAATCCAGAATTTAAACACATAGCAGGAAAGGATAATCCAGTGGCAGATATGCTGTCTAGAGCCAGATATGATGATGAGGAGACACTACTTGCAGAAGAGGATGATGCAGAAATTTCAGCCGCTATGGTTGATCATGTTTGCCATGTCTATGATATTGTGGCTTTCATAGAAGAACTCTATGTTGGAGATTGGTTGCAGATTGGCAAGTACCTTAGTACACTAAGCAAAAGAGATGAATGGACAGATGAAGAGTTCAAGAAGATCAGAAGAAAAGCCTATGGTTATTTTCTTAAGGACGGATTTATTTGGAAGCACCCGAAGAAAAGAGGTGGATTACCCTTGCGGGTTATCTGCGATAAAGAGACACAGTTACAGGTGATGAGGGAGTTTCATGAGAGTCCTTGGGCTGGTCATAGAGGAGTGTGGGCTACTTATGAGAAAATCAAGGAGAAATATTGGTGGAAAGGCATGTATAGAGATGTTTCTCACTTTGTATAGACTTGCAGAGACTGCCAGATGTATTCGGTAGTGCGTCATCGAGATGAGCTTCATCCGACTTATCCGCTATGCATTCATTATAAGTGGGTAGTTGACTTGATTACTATGCCTATGGGTCTATGGCAGATGAGGTATATTGTTTTGGCTAGAGAGGATCTTACCAATCATGTTGAGGGCAGACCTTTAAGAACGAAGACCACTAGTGCAGTGTGTAAGTTCTTATTAGAAGAAATTTTCTGCAGGTATGGCTGTGTGGGTAAGATCACTCCAGATCCCTGTCGTGACGATGTTGTATCCACTCTTGATTGGTCACTGTAAATTCTGTTGTCGATGGATTGAGTGTTGCAAGCAACCGTTGATGGTAACAGCTGCTTTGATTTTTCAGAACACATGGATGTGTCTAAGGTTTCACCATTATTAGGAGAGACATCAATGGCTTCATTGGTGGATGGACTCGATGCTTTATTCCTCAGCCCTTAGACACTCTTGGTTTCAATCTTCTTGTGGTCTACAGCCACTTGCAACTGCCGTTGTTGTTTTTGTTCTTTTCTCTTCTTCTTCTTAGGCAATCGAGGTGTATCCCTTGAAGACTCGGGACCTTGAACTAGATCAGTCGCGTCAATGTGCTTGGCTGGGCCTCGACATTCTCTTTCTCTAGTGTCTCCTCATGGGACATAGCTGTGGCCTGTTGAATAGCCCCACTAGGTTGTGAGGATACAACTGCCTCTCTTTTTGGAGAGTCTAGTTCTTCAGCCAATTCCCTTCTATTTAACTCCTCCAACCTAGGCTTTGAGCACTTTGGAAGTGTTGGAGTTGTCATGGATGCTAGTTGCGGCACCTCCTCCACAGGTGTACTGCTAAGGACACATTCCGCAAGGGGCGTTGTCACGGGCAAGGGCTGCGACTGCTGTGATCCCTAATTGGAAGTAGCAGCGGCTAGTCCAGTGGGCTGGCTACTCTTGGTGGATTGCGATGTCAAGTCCCTAGGGCGATTAGAAGTGGTCGTGTCTTTTGTTGCCCTTTGAGCATTCACCTGTGTAGATCGAGCATGAGTTGATCTAGTCACATTAGGTTGCACAGGCATATCCTTGGGCCGAGAGCTATGGATGGTGTCATGTCCCACCTCTTGGACATTTGGAAGCTTAGATGGAGATAGAGATTGGGATTGAGTAGCCGCCCTTGACGACCACTGTTTTGCTTCCTGTGTCCGTTTGGAAAAAGAGGGTGTAAGAGATCTAGGACTCTTGGGTGGACTTGGCACTGGCTAAATGATTTGCTTGAGGCTATTAGATGATTGTGCCATTTGCCTTGTTGAGCAATCAACCTTCTCACGAGCAGTGTTGTGCCTCTGGTGCTCATTATCCTCTTGGGGAATCAAAGGCTCCTTAGGCACTAGTGGCTTTTGTGTATCCTCAACGACTACATCTGATATATGCTTGTCAAGCACGTTAGGCTGAGGATCTACCCTCCGATTGGTCCCGTTTGGTTTCTTGATTTTGACCGTGAGGGGCTCGGTCACTCCACTATTATTGGCTCGAGACTTAGTTTTTTGTTTAGATCTCCTCCTACGTTTCTTTGCTCTTGATACAATCTGACCTTCAATCGCTCGACAAGGGAGGTTTAGCAGGGGATGGCATGGCCTCACTCACTAGTTCTCATTGTTATCAACTCTTCCAATAAGTCCTTGCTCTCGTTAGCAGGCTTGACTGTTATGTCAACACCTTCCTTGCCTTTCCCTCGAGGTTCGATGAGGTCACCCTTGCTAAAGGTTGTGACTATCCTCACTCCCCGTAGTGTCAGGTCTATCCTCTGTGCTACATAGTCGGCCTCACACTTGGTAGTCCTTTTGAAGGGTCTTCCTAGGAGGGTTTCCTTCCCGCAATTAGAAATATTTGGAGGAACATGAAATAGGATAGGAAAGCTTTCAGTTTCGATTGTCACAAGGATTTTACACTTCCCTATGAGTGCTTGTGGGTGTCCCCCGTAAGGGCTAAGAGTTCCACTAGTCGGTGTGAGCTCTGGTTGGCCTAGTGGGGTGCATGACTCATAGGTCAAGATATTAAAATCAGCTCCTTCATCAATCAGAGCATCAATAGTGTGCTCTCTTTTCGCAGTGAGTTTGACCCTAAGATAAGCAGGCGGTACTATGTCTTCATCTTTCGGGTCTTGGCTCGTAAATTTAAGCCTTCTAACAAATGCCCTTGAGTCCCCAACTGTACGACCAAATGTGGATTCTCCACTGATGTCTTGGATCGTCAGTGCAATGCTATTCAAGGAGTATCTATCGTCAGTACTGTCATATCTAGTCATTCTCGCTGTTGTAGCTTGATGTTGTTGCTTTTTGCTTTGACTAGATGCAGTCTGAATGCAACATGTATGTGTTTTTACAGTGTGGCCTTTTTGCCCTTGTTGGCTAGATTGGCCCATTGAGGTTCTCGGGTCTCTGGTTGTCTCTATTCGAGTATGGGCTTTTGGTTGCTCTTTTGCAAGTGAGAATCCATGCTCGTGTAGAGCCATTACTACACTAGGGTCCAATTTGGAGAACCTATCACGGCGCACGTTTTCTCTCCAGCCTACTTGGGGGAGGTGTGAAGGGGGCCCCTCTGCAGGGGTCCGGGGGGGGGATAGTCCCCCCCCCCTCGGCCCGCAGGGCCATTATGGTAAATGCCATACGTAATTTGAAAGACCATTTATAGCCAAATTTTGAACTACTTGCTCTAAGTTTCAGCCCAGTGATCAATCTATGATATGGTTTCAGCTCTATATGGTCTCTCAGTCAGTTTCAGGGTCTATAGGTTAAATTTTGAAAAAATCTAAATTTGGCCCAACAGGTCCGAATTGCAAGGGTCGAGTGCCAGATTCGGTCTGTCCGAGGGCCGAGGGTCGAGGGTCGAGGGCCGAATGAGAAAGGGTCGAATGTAACTGGTCCGAATGTCAAATTTGGCCAGTTCGAGCCTAGTTGTCCGCAGGCCAAGTGGGCCAAGGGCCGAGTCAGGTGGGCCGAGTCCAGTGGGCCGAGGCCGAATTTTGAAGTTGGTTCGAATGATCAATTCGGATAGGCAGAGCGGTGGGTGTCCGAGTTGAGTGGGCCGAGGGCCAAATTTCAAAGCGTCCGAGTCGAGTGTTCCGAGTCAGGTGGGCCAAGGGCCGATTCTGGGACTCGGCCTAGAATCATCATCACTCGGACTAGCTGAACATGGCGTGACTCTGGCCGATGCAATGATAAAGCGCTTGAATCACACGATTCAGGTCACGGCCTATCACACACACCTCCAGATCAAAGCTGTGGATGGAGGGAAAGAGTTGTATATACTTGGAATAGCCAATAAACTCCAAATGCAAATCGGCAACCGAATCAAACCCTCATGCCCTGTTATGACTACAGAAACCCTAGTGCTTGTTTTTCTTCTTTTTCTTTGTTTTTTCCTACCCTAATGCACCCAAATCACAAAGCAAATAACTGCACTACTCCAACATGCTTTTCCAAACCCAAAAACCCAAAAACCTACTTGCTAAGGAGATCAAATACCTCTTCAAACTCACTCGCTTCCTACCTATCTATCTCAAGCACCCGTTCGGGGAAAACCCTTACTTTGATGCTCGATTCAAAGCGCGCAAGCGCTCAAGGCTTGAATCCGTTGGTCCCGGCAACGGAACCAAAATGTGGGAGCTTTCGCTCAACCGCCAAGACCCATGGACGTTTCAAGCATTCCAAGCCGAGCACTAATGGCTACCTCTCACATAGCCGACGCACCATCCATATCTACGAGTGTAGTGAGCTTACCTCCAAGCCGATCGAGTTACCTCCTCTCCCGCGCATTCGGTAGCTCCACGATCCAAGTGTAAGCTTCAAGCAAGCTCCATCCTCAAGCTCCACGCTCCAAGCTCCATTGTCCCGAGAAAGAGAAGAGAAGAGAAGAGAAGAGAAGAGAAGAAGAGAGCAGAAGATGGGGAGCTTCTCCTCCCCGGTCCCTCACCCTCACACACTCACTCCCTCACACTCTCACACTCCCTCTCTCAAGCACAAGCTCAAGCAAGCAAGAAGAAGAAGAAGAAGAAGAATAGGAGAGCCACTTTTGGCCACACACAAGAATGAGCTTCTCATTCACTTTTCAACTTTATATACAAAACCCTAAATCCCTTTTGGGCAGTCATCCCCTTATCCCCTTTTTTTACATGGCCGGCCGTGGCCTAGGCCCTTTTTCCCATTGTCCTTCTATCTTCCTAGCTTCCTTTCCACTGCCCGTCTATATTTACAAATTGCACGGGTGAGAGCTCAGTGCTCCTTAAATTAAATCACGATGCGCTTGCACTCTTTTACAAAGTATTGACTTGCGCTTTTCCTTGTGCACATTTTCCCTTATTTAGGACTTTTCTGCGCTTCTCATGTTTCTAGATTTTTCTTGGCACACCTTCGTCTTTCATTTCACTTTGCCTTGGCTTTGTCTTCTGCTTTAGTTTTTCCAGATTTTCCACCTTATTCGTCTGACGGTTAACAGTTGCAATGGTAGCAACATTACTTTTCCATTTCAACAGTTGTGCCTTCCAAACAAAATCGGCCCTTGCACCCGAGTCTCGTATCTCCACAACTTAGCTAAACACCTCTCACACATTTCAGAAATTCCTCCAATGGAAAGCACATCTGGCTCTTGAAATAGCAATACTGTTGTTGTTGGGTGAACATTCGTTGCAAGCAAAGCATGTAAAATGGAGCATAATCCACCACTATGGGGATAAAAAATAGCAATATTATGAACATGTGACTCATTAACCATGGAATTTTCTACATTGTGGTGATTCCCAAAATCACAACCATTTGTTGACGTAACAATATTAGGCACTGCTTGATCAACATGCGTCATTGCCAAATCTATAACAACATGCTGTTCAACTGGCTCATTATCCCCATTTACAATTTCAACATGGCAAGACACACTCTCACAAACCACTCCATCAAGATTTCTCCCATTCTAGCATTTAGACATTGAAACATTATTAATGTGTGACTCGATAATCACATGATTAAGGCCATTGCAACCACCCACCAATGGCAAAGCATTTGTCAAATCCACACCAAGTCACCGGACTTGAAGTCCCCTAATGGTTCTATCCACTGATGGCAAAACATTAACCAAGTCTATACCAAACTGTGGTTGGCCTAGTTCATGATGACGACTTAGAATCTCTCAATGAAGAGGCACGTTTTCAATATCCCTAGGAATGGGTCTACCATGATCTAAAATTCCTTTCTAATCCCTGAGCCCAGCAACCTGTTGTTGCTCATACCTTGTGGATGTAAGCACATCCCTACGAACACGTAATACAGTCTTTGCCAGTTGCTTGATGCGAACACCCCATATTTATTGGATGGCCACAAAATCTGTTATCAACTAATTCCATCAAAAACATGGATTAGTATATACGTACAAATGCATTTATTATTTAAATATTTAAATGTTTAAATATTAAGGTTAAATATCAAAACACAATACCAAGTTAATTTATTTGAGTCAATGCCAGCAACCCTGTCAATGTATCTGTCTACAAAGACGTTGCGCCCGCCCATGAGAGAGAGAGAGAGCCTTGTTGCTAAGATAGAGAATTTAGATATAAACACATGCATAATTGATCCATTTCAATTAACTAATAAAGTAAAGTAAACATGCAACCACAGAAACGATTATCAACACACTTTATCAAAGGCATGATTTGATTTCAAAACTAAATGTATTGCATTCATTCGATGTACGCAATACATCGAATGTAAATCTAAACTAACCATCACTGGACTACCAAAACTACTCTAGGTAAACCTCAAGAAAGAGACATCACGTTATACACTCTCAATACATTTTACTCAAATACGCTTTGTTATATTAAAAGTGTTACACATCTTAGCACATTCCATGTAGGCTTTACAAAAAGGAAGCATATATTATCATAAAAAGTGCTATCCCAAGCACTTTAAAATATGCAAGACAATCCGAAACTATAAGTCCCATCCCAAGTAATTCTTTCTCCTTAGATGTGACCGTTCATCTGACGGCTCAATTGTTGCAGCAAAGCATTAAACCTACTAACATTCATTTGAAACTGCAAGAACGGCAATCAACAACCCCTCTGGCAAATCACAGGTTCGTGGTCATCTCCAAGCCCCTAAACTGAAGCTCACATATCATTCACCAATAAATTCATTAATCTACTTGTCTCAGAAATAATTGTTAAAAGTGCCCTTACTTCACCACCCAGATCAGTCGACACTTGGCTAGAGAACACCCTGCGTATGCTTTGTCTCACACACAACACCATACAGACCTTTAGCATGTTCATGTAACTCCATTGAGTACATGGCAAGTGCACGATCAACACACACACATAAACTCGTCTGCATTTCCATCAACTCATTCATCCTGGTGTCAAGTTTTCAAAGTCCAAAGCACTTGAAGCAGCCCTCGTGTTTCTCTGAATCTTTGTAGCTCTTGTATATTTAGCAACATGCATCTCTTGTCCCCTTGCCGCCTCTTTCATTTTTCGCACATTCATTCTATTAGAGCCCATACATTGGCTGCAATGAAATATATAAACAATCATCTCTAAAAAATCATCTCCAAAATATAAACAATCATCTCCAAATATATATATATATAGTAGCACTTTGATGCAAGCACAATTAAAGCAATTATCTTCCATGCGAATGGCTCCAAGCTGGCAAGCGTCTAAGAGATGACGTTGTTGCCATTTTTCTTAATTTAACTGAATCCACTACATTCAATGGAGTCAAAAGCACTACATTAGGAATATCTCCCATGGCTTCGCTTTGTTCCATGGCTACACCAAACTTTAAAGAGAACATAAGAGTCACACAACAAATAAATCTCAAAGCTATTCAAGACATAAGCGATAGACATTCGCAACCACAAACCCTAAATGCATGAAAGAATATATGTACGCTACACATGAGTGCCATCGTGCACACATGGCGCTCACAAAGCTCTAGCCACACATTGCCTAAAGGCCTTGCCAATGGATGTTCATTCATGTACATCTCCACAATCTTGAGAGAAAACAACATGTTCGACACACAAGAAGGTGTCCTGAGTCTCGAAATACTTATTGGTACCAATCCCATAGGAATATATTTTGAGATGGCTTACAATAACTTACCAACTCACAATAATGAAGAGAGAGAGGCATATGTACCTTGACTGATGAAATCAAACTATACAAAGCATCCCAACATGACAAAGAAGAGGATGACGAAAAACACGAAGAAGAATGAGAGGAGAGAGTGTATTTGTATGTGTGAGAGAGAAGAATGAGAGATATATACATATATATATATATATATATACATATATATATATATATATATATATATACATATATATATATATATATATATATATACATGTACCCTAATTGCAAAACCAAACTATACAAAATGTCCCAACATATGAAAGCTTCAATCATTCTATATATCTAGTCCAATCTAAGTTACAAAAGCACATTAGCAAAATTGTATAGTAATTGAGAGAGAAACAGAGAGAAAGAGGAACTATTAAAATGGTTTAAAAGTAGTTTTATAATTTGCAAGACACAGACAATGTGTTTCAAAATGGAGATTTTCATTAAACAATTCATTTAAGAAGTCTTGTAGGGATTACATACACCAAGCAAACCATGGCAAAGAAGCATTGGTTAACATTGCCAAAAACCTATTGTGAACCACTCTTCAAAGAAGCAATGTTCTCTAGTTCATATCAAGGGCAATGTTCTCCAGTGCCAGAAGATGAGCCTGCACGGCGATTCATTTGCATTAACATTGCTGAAAATCTATTAAGATAAACTTTCAAAGAAGTAAGTTGCACATCAAGAGCAATGTTCTCCAGTGCAACCAAGCTCTAGTTCTTGTGAGTAATCAACTCACATACTCCATCCTCTATATGCGTTAAGAAGATCTTTCAACTTCTCTTCTTGATCGTCTGAAGATCCAGCACGCAGCCACCAATTATTTTGGATATGTTCATAAATGTCACCTATATAACCTTTGATCTCTTCTAACTCACCTTATATCGTTACTCCATTAGCAAGGTGCCCTTGATATTTCTTTTCCAACATTCTCTCAATCCTCTGTAGACGGTCACCAACATTCTCACCAATAGAAATTGAAGCTTTTTGACGCCGAAATAGTGTCTTCACTTGCTTTTCAATCCCATCCAAGCGACGAATAAACCTCAAGGAACCAATGGAACTATCATGCCCTCCAACATGCTTAAGTGCACGATGAACTGCCTTCTTCCTTGTGACCTCCTTTATTTTGCGTACATTCATTTGCACGTTAGGAGTGCATTGTTTAGTATCTTCTACAGGCATATCCTTGTTTGCTGCAGAAGCCACCATACTGGGCAAAAAACACGCGTTAACCTTAAGGGATGTATAAAATATTCTCAAAATTTAGAAACAGCGAAAACTCCCATATCTAATACCACCAACTAACTAACCTAACCACTTACAACACACTAAACTAACCTAACCCAACGTAACCTAACCACTAACTAACTAAGCTAACTAAACTAACCTAACTACCTAACCACGAACCTACTAAGATACTAACAACTACTAATTAAACAATTAACTAACCAACGATCAATTAAAAATTAAACTAACCTACTCTCTCTCTCTCTCTCTCTCTCTCTCTCTCTCTCCTAAACTAACCTACCTAACTACTAATAATTTAAGCTAACCCCAAAACAACTAAACTAACCTAACCTACCTAACCATTAACCTACTAAGCTACTAATAACTAACCTAAGCTATTAACAACTAACTAATTAAACAATTAAAAATTAAACAATTAACTAACCAACAATTAAAAATTAGCTAACCACTAAGCTAACCTACCTAACCACTAACCTACTAAGCTACACACAACTAAGTAATTAAACAATTAAAAGTTAAACAATTAACTAACCAACAATTAAAAAAAAAACTAACCAACAATCAATTAAAAATTAAAGTAACCTATACTCTCTCTCTCTCTCTCTCTCTCTCTCTCTCTCTCTCTCTAACCAATTACAACTAACTAAACTAACCTAACCTACCTAACCACTAACTAACCAAGCTAACTAAACTAACCTAACCTATCTAACCACTAACCTACTAACAACCAACTAATTAAACAATTAAAAATTAAACAACAAATAAACTAACAAACATGGCAAGAGATCACCAACCTGAATAATAGTCGTAAAAAACAACCCCAACGACCAATCCCACAAACAAAACTGTACCAAGCAAACCAAAACACTAATAAATTAAACTACACCACCAACCCATAACTAAGTTACAACAATGCACTCTAACTAACCTACCTAACAACTAAAACTAACTAAGCTACTAATAATTAATCTACTAAGCTACTAACAACTAACTAATTAAACAATTAACTAACCAACAATCAATTAAAATTTAAACTAACCCTAAACCACTACGAAAACAATTTAAGGTAACCCCAAACTAACAATTTAAACTAAACCTACCTAACCACAAACTAACTAAGCTACTAACAACTAACCTTCCAACCAAACTAATAACATAAAATAAACAATTAACAACTAACGTTAAACAACTATAGTAAACACACATTTAAATCACTAACTTAACCTACCTAACTACTAACAATTTAAGCTAACCCCAAAACAACTAAACTAACCTAACTTGCCTAACCACTAACTAACTAAGCTAACTAAACTAACCTAACCTACCTAACTAGTAACCTACTAAGCTACTAATAACAACTAACTAATTAAACAATTAACTAACCAACAATTAAAAATTAACTAACCTAACCACTAACCTACTAAGCTACTAACAATTAACTAATTAAACAATTAAAAATTAAACAATTAACTAACCAACAATTTAAAAAAACTAATTAAAGTAACCTACTCTCTCTCTCTCTCTCTCTCTAACCACTTACAATGAACTAAACTAATCTAACCTAACGTAACCTAACCACTAACTAACCAAGCTAACTAAACTAACCTAACCTACCTAACCACTAACCTACTAAGCTACCAATAACTAACTAATTAAAAATTAACCTAACCTAACTAAGCTACTAACTAGCTAACCTAACCTACTACGCTACTAACAACTAACAATTAAAATTTAACTAATCAACCTAACCTACCAAGCTACACACACACACACACACACACACACTCTCTCTCTCTCTCTCTCTCTCTCTCTCTCTCTCTCTCTCTCTCTCCCCCCCGGTGGGACACCGCATGCCGCCATTGACTTCATGCTTCTTGACACCATTGACAGTCTGCGACTCCACCGTTGACTTTGTGCCACTTATGCCGTTGACAGTCCACCTGCTACCCCCCATGGACTACCACACACACACACACACACACACACACACAGAGGGAGGCTGCCGATTGAGAGAGGCTGCGTGGTAGTGCTATCGGACTGGAGACCGTGGCAGTCATGGACTGCTGGTTCAGAAAGAGAGAGAGAGAGAGAGATTGTGTAAGGGAGAGAGAGTGTGTTTGTGTGTCGACCTGTGAGAGAGAGAAAGGACTAAACAAAAATACATCCTGAGTGAGAGAGAGAGAGAGGATTGACCTGCCTACACACTGCTGATACTCCTGCTACCTGCTCTCGACCCTTTGCACACTGCTGATACTCTTGCTACTTGCTCTTGTTTGGCTCCTACCTGATGCCCGTGAGTGAGAGTGAGAGTGAGAGTGAGAGGAGGTGGTGGAAAGAGACCACGTTTCTCTTTGCCCCAATCATGTGAGAGATTAACCCAATCATGCGAGAGATTAATGACCACTTATGTTTCTCTCTTCCCCCAATCATGTGAGCAATTAATGACTACTTTGGTTTGGTTTGGGAGCTAGATTTGAGAGCTCCCTTGTGCTTTGACACCTTGCGAACCTCTAGCTCAAATTATAATGTAGAACAGAATAGATGAGCAATCACAGACCATATGTACACGATGGCTGCAACAAGCTGTGCTTGGATCACTCATTTGTAAGGTCTATCTTCACCCTCAGGGACCACGCCAGCCAGCCTCCATGCATGATGCTGTTCTCTAAATAATAATGGAAAATGCCACTCCTGTATTGAGGGCATTATTGTAAAACTCCAGCTATGAAGCTGCTCCTTCAAGCAAAGCACAGCTGGTATGCACAGCCAACGTCATCATCATCATCATTATCATCATCGTCACTTGCTTCTTGCACTGGCTTCTTCTCGAGGCCACTGCCGTCATCATCATCATCATCGTACCCTCCCTTGTCTCAGATCAGGATTTCTCCTCAATTTGCCTCCTCTATCCACGTACCAGCAAGGAGCAGCAGAATTCCTCTCTCTCCTCTCCTGCTGCTGCACCTGCGCCGGCCCCAATGCACCACCTCCCACAGCAATTCGGTGGCAGGGGAGGAGGGCCCCATCGCAGCCCCTGGCAACAGCAGCTGGGCCGACTTCCTAGCCCTCGCCACCAGCCTCTACCCCCTCTACATGCTCCTGGGTGGCCTCCTCGCCTTCCTCCGACCCTCCGCCTTCACCTGGTTCGTCAGCAGAGGGCCTGCTTCCTACAGCCTCTCCCTCGCCGCCATCATGCTCGCCACGGGCCTCTCCCTCCGGCTTGAAGAGCTCATGGATGTTATCCTCAAGCGTCCATTTCAGGTACACATCATCCTCAAGCATTTTATTTGGACAAACCCACTGCTGTCGCTTGAGCTTTTGATGCATCTATGTCGCTCAATTCAAGAACTTCAATTTTCAGGCTGCAGTAGGAATTGCCTCTCAAGCTTGCAATTCAGATATGTCGCTCAATTCACTTGTAGGAAGTGTCCCCTGAGCTTTCCATTCAGCAATCTTGCTCAACCGTTTAGCTCTTAGGCTGCAATAGAAGTTCTCTTAAGCTATCGACTCAGATTTGTTCTAGCTGCTACAGAAATCCTTCCCTAAGGTTTCAATTCATTTATATCACTCCATTCTAGACCTCCCAGTGTAGGCTGCAATAGGAATTTGCCATCAATATTAGACCTATTGTATGCTGCAGGAGTAATCAATGTATCACCCCATAACACTTCTAGCGTTACTTCATGCAAACTTTCAAGCACTCCCATGTACAACAAGCCTTAACCTTCTTAAACTTTCAATCCTATTATGTAGCTCAATTTAGCTCAATTTCTGACGTAAGCTGCAAGACAGATTTCAGATTGACTCAAATCCCTTTTGTGGCTCAGTTACTTCGATGTTGTTTAAGGTTCCCATTATGAATATTTGGTAACATACGTTATTGAAGACACGTGGCTGAATGGAATTTCAGTGGAATCATTGTTGTCGTACGGTATAGGCACATCTGTCCAACACCCCAGGGGATCAGATCTGCATCCCAGGTGATTAGATCCATAGCCTGCGGATAAATGTGGGAGAGTGCGGGCATGTCCTAAGGAGGTGATGAGACTGGCCATATATTTCTACAATAGACTCTTCTAGTAGCAGCAAGGGGCAGTGGGGGTGATCTGGTGCAGGAGCGGATGTGGGTTTGCATCCTGACTCTAGTGACAGAAGAGATTGGTTTATCCCTCCTAGCATCTTTAATGAGCGCGAGCTGCTATAGGCCTTCCAAGGTGCAGGAAGGGCAAAAGTGCTCAAGTGAGAATGATTTGTCAAGGGCTTCATTGTTCACTCTATAGGACAAGGTGAAGGATCCTCTGCTTGTAGCCTACCAGCTCGAGGGGGGTGCCTATGAGTGGTTTACTTTTCTTCCTCATTATAAAGAGGGGTTTGGGGCGGGCGGTGGGTCTGGTGGTGTGTGCATGTGTGGGGGTCACTTCACTTCTGCCAAATATTATCCCCATGACATGTGGACATGTTTTGTTCATGCTTGCAGCATCCTATCACATTTTTTGATGCTATAGAGTGGGCTAAACACAGTGATAAGAGCATAGTGCTACATCTGTATTTTGAGAAACGTTATGATAGGGCATATTGGGACTCCTTGGAGTATATCATGGCTCGGCTAGGTTGTATGTGCATGTGTGTATGGCCACTGTATGGGGTGGCCTTGTGGGGTCTTCTAGGGTGGAGTCCCATTCTCTCACACTATATATATGTGTGCATCTCCACATTCATTCATTCATTCATTCATCACATTGCCAGGTGTGCCTGCGCGCGCGCACACACAGAGTAGATGATGGGATGAGCTGCAGACCAGCGTGCAATGGTATCTGCATGCAGACAGACCTGCGGCAGAGGACCTCCAGATCTGTGAGCAAACAGAACTGCAGACCTGTGGCCAGACAACCTGCAGGCCTGTGATCTGAGAGAGAGAGAGAGCCCCTTCTCTCCTGTATGGAGAATGATCTGCAGGCCTTGGGCTGGAATGGAATTGTGATCCCAAGGGGCAATATAACCAGACACTTGGGATATCCTATTGGTGTGGAGGTTGCTCCTGGTGCCTTGCTAGATTGGATGTCCTCTCGAATTCATGGCAGGTTCATGTATTGGAAATCTCAGAGTTGGCCTCTACATGTTAGACTAAAAGTGGCTCAATGTATTATGATTAGTATGATTTCGTTCTTTCAGCCATTGCTTCCTTAGACTAAGAAGTCCCTTCTGGATTTGGTCCAACCTATCAGATTTATGCTGTGGAAAAAGAAAGGCAATCGCTTGGGGCAGGTATGGATCTCGGGGCAGCATGTGACCACTCCAAAAAGGATGGGGGGTGCAGCTTTGTTGGATGTTAACTTACATATGGCCGCTTTGAGGCTATCCCTTTTGCAGAGTCTTTGTGTTTGGTTTCATCCCTGTTAAGATATTGCCAAATTCTTCATAGAAAAGACTGGCATCTCTCATGGTACCACGGTTATTCATGCTTTCTTGTGGTATGCTCTTAATTCTACGAGGCATATAAAGGTCTCCCAATCTTCTCTCCTTTCTCATTTGATTACTTCTTGGCAGGTAATGCTTCGTTTTGTAGTTTGGCGTCCTCCGGATACTCGTAAGGAGGAAAATTCACTACAAGGAGAAATATTGGCTTCTTCAAGGTTGTTGGATTGTCCACAAAAGGATTTGCAGCGAGACAAGTTCAATCGGATGGCTAGGTTGGGGTTGAAGAGTGTCTGTGATGGTGTAATTCTTGGGGAGCCCCATCTTTATTCTTTTAGGCGTATTCGTTAGTACTTTAGGGTGCCTCCTGGATATAGGGACATTTGGTCGTCCATACAGAACAGTCTTCAGAGGTTCTCTCCTTTGCCTGCGTTACAGCCAGTGGATCCATGGCGTGGTTGGATGTTTATGCTTCTTGATGATTTTGAGAAAAGGTAAGTTAATCAGATATATCATCAGATGGTGGAAGCTAAGAGATGGGTCACGGGGAAAGTTAATAAGTTATGGTATCTTAGGGATAGCAAAAAGAAGTGGCGGGAACGATTTATCCAGCTTTGGAAGTCTAAGGTTCCGTATCAGGGTAAAGTGTTCATGTGGAGGCTGCTCATTGGAGAGGTGCTCTGTATCCAAAAGATCTCTGTAGGTCGCTTTGTTTTCCGTACTACATGTGATGAGACATTGCTTCACCTCTTTGTCTCTTGCCCTATTGCGCGACAGATTTGGAATTTCATTTCCCGTGTGTGGTCCTTGATAACTCAGCACCACATACTAGTTTGTTCTTGGATTATGGGAAACATGTCCTCTATGCCCTCATTGCATTTAGATTGTTCTTGCCTATTCCATTTCCTTAGATGGACAGCCCTACGGCATATATGGCGTACTCGCAATGCCTTTATTTTTGATTCAGCGTGGGGCATCCATTGACATGTGGCCCATGTGCGTGGATTAGTGTTATGGCAAATCTCTTCTATGATGTCAGTTGACTTGGTTCTTCCAGATATTGCTGCTCCTTGGTTGGCGATTGTTTGCTCTACTCAAGCTGTTTCTTTTGTGTGATTTACTAGTGCTGTTCATGTAATAGGTTGTTCTGGTTGTTCTGAGAGCTTGCAAGCCTCATGTAAATATTAGACAAAGAGAGAATGTGAGAGACAGAGTATGCTAACTTGATGGTCTGATGTAATAGAAAGTAAGAGATACAGAGAGAATGTTGACCTGATGGTCTGATGTAAATATTTACTACTTAATTCAATTATCTTCACGAAAAAAAAAGAGAGAGAGAGCAGGTGGGCCAGACCTTGTCCATAGAGGTGTTGTCCAATAGCCTCGGATCTAAGTTTTGTTTCTTTTTTTGAATGAAGAGTGCCATTTGGAATGTCCATGGTATTTGCTCTTGCAGCAAACAACATGATATATGGTATGTTTTTCATGGAAATGAATGGGATGTGCTTTGTGTTGTTGAGCATAAGAATCACAAAGAAGTGGGCAAGATTGTTCATTGCCATGGGTTCAAGTTGTTTTATGTTGGGGGCATTGCAATGAGGCATTGTGGTGTCACGATTATTGTTCATGAAAAAATTCAGCCTATTTTAGTTAAGAATGATGTACTTGGTAGATTTCTGATGATTGAAATCATGCTCGAGTTGAATTTCTTATGGCTGGTTGGAGTTTATGTGCTCAATGATGTTTCACTTGGGCATGATTTATGGAAATAGCTCAAATTGAGTCTCTCTTGGTAGAGTGGGTTTGTTGATGGGAGATTTTAATGTGCGCAGGGAACCCTCACATTCTAGTTCTCCATATTGTGTAGCAGATGCTCCAGAGGGTCACAATTGGGATGAGTTTGTGTCAACAGTTCTAACGTAGGGTCTTTGGCCTTGGTTGTGTTCATTAGCTCATGGGTATACTTTCCATTTGTCCCAACATAGAGTGACATGGAGCTGGTTGGATTGTATGTACATCATGCATGATGATGCCTTCCTAGCAAAGATTCTGTTAGAATTTGTAATGCTTAGACAACCCACTTGTACCTTTGCAAATTTTTTGGGTAGGTTGCCATTGTGCTTTATTCTCCTTTTTGAGTCATGATGCTTTTAATGGTTATATGATGGATTTGTTAGATTGGTTTTCGATTGACATTCCCCGTCGAGGAATAGTATCTATTGATTGGTTGATTGGCAATGTGCAAAGGGTTGCTAGGCAATATGGAATTCATCGTGCCTCCCTTCATAGGCAATGCTTGCGTGGTACTGAGGAAATGTTGGCATTGGTTCACTCCCTTCTAATTGAGTCTCTAGATGATGCTTTCTTGGTACCATTATTTGCACGTTTGGTTGATCTTATCAAACACTTTTAATTACATTCGTATCTACAGGCCAAACTGATTCCAATTGCATAAATTATATTGCTGATTGTATGCATCCTTCATAAGGGAGGATATAATGTGGTTGCTAAATGCAGATATTCAAATGGTTATGGATCCTCAGACTATTGTACATATGTGTAGCAATGTTTTATGGATCTTCTTGGCTTGCAGTAGCCATAATTGAGATCCCATTGCTCATGCTCATTCTGTGTTTTATGTAGTGATTTGGGATCAACTTTCTCTTGATATAATGGCTGCTTTGAGGCTGATATTCGTGAGGATGAGGTGATTGATATTTTGTTGAGTTTACCTAGGGATAAAAGTCCTAGATGGGATGGTCTCACAAATGAATTCTTTAAGACTTATGCTAGTTCCCTACAACACCTTTGAGACTTACGCTAGTTGCCTAGCGGCACTTTTGACACTTGTGTCAGGAGGTTTGGGCATTTGGAATTATGCTTGCTTCATGGAAAGAGGGTGTTATTTAGTTGATCCCAAAGGTTCCCTCACCCTTGATGCTCAAACATTGGTGACAGATCTCATTGATGGGCAGCATGCATAAGATCTTCTCCAAGGTGGTGGCTAATCATCTTCATGAGCATCTTCTTGACATGGTGTATCCAGGTCAATATGGGTTTATCAAGGGGAGGAACATTACGCACAACATTTTGAATGTCCAAATGGGTATTGATTATGCACCATATTCAAATCAAGAAGTGGTTCTCATACAATTAGATTTGGAGAAAGCTTTTGATTATCTGGAATGGTCTTTTCTTGTGGAGCTTACGTAGAAGATGGGTTTTGGCTCTCGCATGTCTCAGCTGACATATACTACTAGCAGGTGTGCCTCCTTTAGAGTCATGCTGAATGGTGGTTTTATTGAACTATTACTCTCGCATGATGGGTTGGAGTGGACTGCCCTTTGAGTCCCCTATTTTTTGCTCTTGCTACTCATCTTGTTTTGACGATGTTATTGCATTTGCTGCTAATGGGGAGCTGATGGGCTTGTTCTCTTCCTTCGAATTAGCAATTTGTTGGCTAAGTATTGGCTGATGATACTCTAATGATTTTGAAAGCTGATTAGGATAAACTCCTCAAAGCATTGGACATCTGAGACTTATTTATTCAGGATTTAGGATTTCACATTAACACTTCTAAATCCTCTCTCGTCTACTACATCCAACATGACTTGCAAGCCTTGGGGGTATCAAGGTGAGGTGGTTCCAAAAGGGGATATTGCAAGGCACTTTGGTTACCATTTGGGTGTTGGGAATAAAGGGCCACCGTGCCTTTTATACGTGCTCGGGTGTGAACTCACCCTTAGCACTTGTACTTTAGTACTTTATATATAATTATCACAAAAACCTAAAAAGAGGTACATTCTTTGTACCCACACATCACGCATCTCTCTCTCTTTCACTCTCTACTGCTGCTACTCACACACACACACACACACACACACTCTCTCTCTCTCTCTCTCTCTCTCTCTCTCTCTCTGTGTGTGTGTCGCTCCGCCATTGCCATTGCCATTGTTGAACATTGAGCCTTTATTGTGCGTCAGCCACTACAAATTGCTATTAGAGCTCAAGGCCATCCCAACCAAGCTTTTGGAGCTTGTTCGAGCCTTGACACAACAAGTTGTCAGTCTTGCTCAGGCGTTAGTCACGCAGGCACCATCCACGTAACACAGGTTGCGTGCAGTTGAGCAAGTAGTAGGCCTTGGCAGGCAGACCACCGGCTTTGCAGGTATTGCAGGGCAATCAGGTGACAAGGCACGGGGCAATTTGGCGACAGCACAGGCCGATTAGGCAAGTCGCGGGGTAGTTTAGCGGCATCTTCACATTAGCATCGGCGTTATGGGGCAGTCAACCATTGATCGTCAATGGTTTTGTTTTTTCTCTGAAGTAATCACATTTTTTTTTCAAAGGTCTATCCTTTGTTAAAAATCTACGGGTTGTCACACGTGCACAAGCATAGTTCCATAAATCTCAGAGATTGGGCATGCATTTACTCACGGAATTTGGGAATTTTCACGTATTCGTGAAGACTTTCCTTGACTGAGTAAAATTTGTGGATTCTTGCACACTCTCGGGTCTTAGAAATTGGGGCTTTTCATGTGCGTGCAGAAATTGTAGTGGGACAGATACAAATCTTGAAATTTTTGACACATTGGACCTGTGCAATTTGAGGCCTTTTGCAAAATTTGCAAAGTTTGGGTCAATTTTATTTTTGATATGTACTTGCAATGCAATTCCTATGCAAATTGAGCACATAGGACCCTCGACAAATTTGGGACTTTTGCTAAACTTGTGAAACTTTGGCAAAATTGGCTTGTGCAATCCATTTGGGAGCTATGTTTGATGTCATTTGAGCAGTTTGAGCAGAGAAATTTGGGGGCTTTTGACCTTGGAAGTCAAATTTGTGGCCGTGGATACATTTGGAGCAGAAATTGCAGCTAAAATTTGGGGCTTTCTCATGCAATTGATGTATTAGCCCATGATACAGCTGTAATTGCTTGTGGTGTGTTGTAGCACACATTTTATACCTCTGAAAATTGATTTGCAGATCTGAAACTTCTGCAATTACTTGAATTTTCATTGCTGGTTGGTACTTGCTTTGTACCTTGGTCATTTGTGTGACAGTTGGGCTCACATTTGTTGACTTTTGTGTTGTAAATCATGGTTGGAAGCAGTGATAGCAGCAATCTTTTGCACATTAAGAAGCTTGAGGGTGCACACAACTTTGCTATATGGCAGAAGTAGTGCTATAACATCTTGGTGCAAAAGAACAGGTGAAGCCTATAAAGACAAAATGTGTAAAACCAGCAACCATGGATCTAGATGAGTGGGAAGCATTAGATGAGCTTGCACGCTCTACCATAGAGCTTTCAGTGTTAGACACTTTGCTCTTCAACATAAAGAAACTGAAATTTACCTATGATATTTGGCAAAGACTTGAGGAGTTTTATGCTTAGAAAAGTTTAGCCAACAAAGTTTATTGGTTGAAAAATTTGATGGACCTTTGTATGAAGGAAGGTACAGCCATGTGTGCACTTGAATGAGTTTAACTCTATTTTCAGCTAGCTGATTGCTTTGGAATTTTACATTGATGAGGAGTTCAAGGCAACCTTTTTGCTATGCACTTTGCTTGAAAGTTGCAACACTTTTAGGACAGCATGAGTAATTCTAATGCTATGCTGTTATATTCAGATATGGAGAGCTTTTTACTCATTGAGAAGCTCAATAGGCAAAATATTTCAGCAAAAAGTCTTCCAATGCACTGCATATACTAGAGCAAAAAAGCATGCAGCAAGTTTCGTGGTAAAAATATGGAGTGCCATCATTGTGGTAAGAAAGGGCACTTCAGGCGGGATTGCTTTAAGTGGAAGAAAGAAAAGGACAAAGACAAAAACATTGATGATAACAAAGATGAGAAAAAGGATAGCCAATATGGAAAGAAGATCAGTGTGAAGATAAAGGAAGTCAATGTAGTCAATCACGAGAGTGACAATGGTAGTTATGTACTCTTTGCTTCTCCTTTTAGTGCATAGTCATTGATTGCAGATTCTAATGATGACATGCATACCTCGATTCTTGATTTAGGTGCCTCATTCCATGTAACACCACACCATGAGTGGCTCTTTGACTATAGTGGTGTTAGACATGGTGTTGTCCACTTGGGGGACAATTATGCATGTGACATTGCAGGGATTGACAGTGTGTAGTTGGCATTTCAGCATGGTTCAGTGTTCACTTTGTTAGTAGTCTAGTCAGCTCATGTGTGAGTTTGGGCTATGCTTGATATTACCGGGAAATTTAGGCATTTTATAGTGGTCATTTTAGTGATTATTTAGGCATTTATTACTGACTGACCTGTAACAAGCGGGATACTCATCGACTAGGGTTTAGATACCCAGTCACACTGATCGGGGTATATAAGATGTAAGAGTCTGAGATTAGGGCAACTAGTTATTATCAAGAATATACTCTTCACCTTCATCTCCAGCTTCCATGGCTTCCTCCCTCCTTGTCTCCTCTTTTTTGTCTCTCTCTCTTCTCTTCTAGTCTTCTTTCTTCTTCTTCTTGCTCTCTTTCTCTCTCTTCAACTCTTCTCCTCTCTCCTCTCTCCTCTTAGCTTCATTCATTACAAGTGGTATTAGAGCTTCAGGCTTTGGTCCTTTTCTCCTTTCCCCTTTCTTGTTAGTGATCAGGTCCTAGCCGTGCAGGCGCCACGTGGCAGTCTGGTCGGACTGACCAGTCGGGCAGCCACGTGGCAGTCCGATCTGTACTGACCAGTCGGTTGCATTTAATGCAGCCGACCTGCCATTTCTAGGTGCATTCTTTTCGGCTATTTATAGTAGCCGACATTCTGCACAGTCTTCCACACTTTTGATTACAAATCTCAGGCTGGAGATTCGTGCAGATTACAGGCTGGAGATCGTGCAGACTGCAGCGTACTTCGAGGTGGACAGTAGGTTGCATCGTCAAGGTGGAGACACGCAGTCCCATGCACTGCGCCCGTGTACATATTTGCATATCTTTGTATAGAGCACACTTTATACAGCAGATCTTCATCTTCCACTGTCTCTTTCTCTCTCTTCTGTGTGCGTTCACTCTCTCTCTCAGTCTTGGTTCCACGCTTCCGCATCGTTGCACTCTGACATGGTATCCGAGCAGTGAAGAAGGGCTGACTGAGTGAAGAACCTACCTGAAGAGGAGGTTCCATCGCGACACAAGGCTACGTTTCCAGTGTTCGAGGGCGAGCGGGAGGGCTGCGCATCGGAACAAGGCTGAAGCGAGCGTGGGCGCGCGGAAAAGGAGTCCAGTCGGTGGATTTGCTGCTGTTTACTGCTGTTTGAAGAGGAGGAAGGTTGTGTTTTTAGCTTTCAAGTGCAGGTTTTACTTTTTCATCGCCTCCGGCGGGTGAAAAAGGTTCGGGACGCGGAAGAAAGAGCCCTAGCAGGTTACGTTTTTACAGTCAGAGGGGGCTGCTTTTGTGTTTGTGAAGGCATTACAGGTGAAGATGTCTACAGAGATTGACTTGGAGTTCCAGACGATCATGGATCGGAAGGTGCTTGTCTTACCGGCTCTTCCCGCAGATCAAAAGCTCGATGGCGACAATTACCGCATTTGGTGCGTGATGATGTTGGCCATCCTTGAGTCTTACGATTTGACGGAGCTTGTACAGGAGGAGATCGACCAGCCCTCGGTGAGAGATGAGTCCAAACTCTCTTCCGATGCTTGTGCGGAGTTGGCCAAGGCCCAGTCTCAGTGGGACAAACTGAATGCCCGGATTCGTTCTTTTCTTTTTCTGTCTTGTACTACAGCCGTGATGTGGTTGTACTACAGCCGTGATAGCCCACATCGAGCACTTGACGGTGGCTCGGGAGATATGGCTGGAGCTTGACCAGATGTATAACCGGATGACCCTTATGAAGAGGGTTTCTTTGGAGGTGCAGATGCGGACCTTGTTCGTGAACAAGTCTTCTTCATTGCGGAAGCACATCAACAAGCTTAGATAGCTTCAGATGCAGGTTCAGAATGCGGGGAAGCCGATTTCCTCCGAAGACATGGCGATCACACTCTTGTCCCAGTTGCCGCCACGATTCGGTGCTTTTTACTCCATCCTTATTGCTTCGGGGTGCGAGTCTACTCTTCGATGGGAAGAGCTAGTTCCTATGGTCTTGGACCAAGAGGAACAACTGAAGGGACAGTATGCTCAAGTCGGAAGCTTTGACAGGTCAAGCCTCTCAGAAGAAGGGGAAGGACCAAAAGAAGAAGAAGGAGGACAACAAGTCAAAGAAGGACAAGGAAAAAGAATCCACATGCCATATTTGTGGTAAGACCGGCCATTGGAAGAAGGATTGCCCCGACAAAGACAAGAAGGACACCAACAAGAAGGACTCGAAGGATTCTGGAGCGGTGGCTACACCCTCATCAGCTGTGTTTCTTCATCTAGCAGTCATTGAGGACTCTATCCCGAAGGCTTCTAATGCTGCGATGATAGCCCCCCAGGCTCGAGAGTGGATCGTTGACAATGGTGCCTCCCGGCACATGACTCCTTCCTCAGTTGGTGTTGCCCAGTTGCGACCTTTGCGTGGGCGGATTCTCATCGGAGATAGCTCTTTGGTGTGTATTGCAGGACGGGGTGAGATGCAGCTTATTCCAGATGGACGTGGTGGTACTCATACCTCAGAGGTCTTGCATGTGCCAGGTTTAGGGTATCATCTACTTTCGGTTAATAAGATTTGTTCACTTGGACTTTTGGTGGAGTTTGACAGTGATACGGTGCGAGTCCTTGATCGTGGGTCAAGGAAGGTTCTCTCATTAGGATATGAGGAGAACGATATCTACAAATTGACGTTTTCTACCGCTCTCCCTACTTTTCTTCTTACCACTCAGACACAGTCAGAGCTGTGGCATGCTTGGTTTGGTCACCTTAACTATGATTATCTTCGGAGGGCGTCACGTGGATAGCTTGTTCGAGGGTTGCCGGACATAGTAGTGAGCCAACAGCCATGCGTCTCCTACATTCGTGGGAAGCAGCATAGGGATGCGATTCCCAACAAAGCTTCGCGGCGGTCTACTTCACCGATGGAGCTTGTATCTACGGAACTTTGTGGCCTTATGAGGAATGAGTCCTTGAAAGGGAGCTCGTACTTCATGTTGATCGTAGATAACTACAGCAGGATGACTTGGACCTATTTCTTGGCATTAAAGTCGGAGGCTTTCTCCCACTTCAAGGATTGGCTTCTATTTGAGGAGAACCGATCGGGCCGGCGATTAAAGACCTTGCAATCCGACAAGGGTGGTGAATTTGTTTCTAATGAGTTTGCTCGTTTTTGTGCAGATAAAGGCATTCACCAGGAGTTTGCTAACACCAACACTTCTCAAGAAAATGGCATTCTTGAACGGAAGAACCGAAGTGTGATCGAGATGGCGCGCACCATGATGGAGCACCGACAGACACCTCAGTTTCTATGGGCCGAGGCTGTGGCTACTGCAGTTCACATCCTTAACTGATCCCCCACTTCGGCCGTTGATGGGATGACATCTTCTGAGGCTTACTTTGTGACTAAGCCCGATGTTTCTTATTTCAGGGTTTTTGGGTGTGATGCCTATGTTCACATTTCCAAGACTCATCGTGATAAATTTGAAGCGGCTACCCGGAGACAGGTGTTTGTTGGCTACAGTTCTCAGACCCAAGGCTATCGTTTGTATGATCCCGTCAAGCGGGATGTGTCCACCAGTCGAGATGTGCAGTTCGTGGAGGTTCCGGCCATAGCAGCAGGTAAGGAGCATCCCGTTCTTAGAGATCCAGGGGAGAGTTGGGCTCTCGAGACAGTTCCTTTTGGAGCCAGCGCCTTTTGATTCCGATTCTGTTTCTGATACAGAGTCTATTGTTCCATCGGTCACCCCCGAGGAGTTACCATCGGTGGATCTCCCAGAGTCTTCAACTGATGGAGAGAGACGAGGAGAGGTCCGGCCTCCTCCTCGTTGGGCCCGTGACACACTCCGAGATTCAGGGATCGAGGGGGTCCCCGAGGAGTGGGGACCGCAAGATGGTCCGTGGCGGTCACGGAGGCACCAGGCACATTCTACGGAGCTTGTTTGCTCTAACTATTGTTTGATGACCCGTGTTATGTAGGATCGAGAGCCCACCTCCGTGAAGGAGGCTTTACAGTCCGCACCATGGAAGAAAGCTATGGAAGCCGAGTTGGAGGCTATTGAGAGGAATGGCACTTGGTACCTCGTGCCTCGCCCCTCTCATAAGAGGATGATTGGCGTCAAATGGGTCTTCAAGACCAAGTACCTTAGCGATGGTTCTTTGGACAAGCACAAGGCTCGCCTTGTTGCTAAAGGTTTTGCACAGCGCCCAGGGATTGATTGTCATGATACTTTTGCCCCCACTGCTCGTATGGCGACGATTCGAGCTGTTCTTGGCTTGGTTAGCCATAGGCGATGGCCTGTCTACCAGTTGGATGTGAAGTCGGCCTTCCTCAATGGTGATTTGAAGGAGGAGATCTATGTAGAGCAGCCTCCTGGCTTTGGATCTTCAGATGGGCAAGTCTACAGGTTAAAGAAGGCCTTGTATGGCCTCAAGCAGGCTCCGCGTGCATGGAACGAGAAGATTGACTCGTTTCTTCAGTCACAGTTGGGATATCGGCGTTCCAAGGCCGATCCGTAGCTTTATGTACACACTTCCAAGGCTGGTTGTGTGCTTTTTGTGTTGTATGTTGACGATTTGATTGTCATAGGTGATCATGCAGAGAAGGTCAAAGAGACGAAGGCAGCTTTACATCAGGCGTTCGAGATGACGGACTTGGGTCTACTCCACTTCTTCTTGGGCCATGAGATTTATCAGTCTCAGAGGGGGATTTTAATCTCTCAACAGAGATATGTACAGGAGCTCTTGGTTTTTTTTGCGATGGAGGATTGTCGGATTCTTTCTACTCCTATGGATCCGAACTGGAAGGCCACTTCACATTCAGCTTCTCCCTTGGCGGATGCTTCCCGCTACCGTCAGTTGATTGGATCATTGATTTGGCTCCTCAACACTCATGTTGATCTTTGTTTTGTTGTTGGTCTCTTGGTGGGGTTCATGAGTGAACCTCAGACGGTGCATTGGCAAGCTGCCCAGAGGATACTTCGGTATTTGAGGGGGACATCTGACTTAGGGATTCATTATCCAGCAGGCACAGGTGGTTCAGATCTTGTACTTGCAGGTTGGAGCGACTCGGATTGGGTTGGCGATGTGGACCACAGGCGGTCTACTACCGGCTAGTGTTTTACCTTGGGTGCAGGTGTTATCTCATGGAGTAGCAAGAAGTAGCCCACGGTAGCCCTTTCGTCTATTGAGGCGGAGTATCGGGATGCGTCTTCCACCACATGCGAGGCTGTGTGGCTTCGGAGATTGTTGGAGGAGCTTGGCTGCCCCCAGACTCGTCCTACTTTGCTGCAATGCGACAATGAGAGTAGCATTGCCTTGGCACGGAATCCTGTTTTCCATGCCCGGACGAAGCACATAGAGATCCAGTACCACTTCATCTGAGAGAAGCTTCTGGATGAGACTATCGCTATGGAGTACTGCAAGACAGAGGATAATCTTGCAGATTTGTTTACGAAGGCGCTTCCCTAGGCTCTACTTCGGAGACATGCCAAATCCCTCAGGCTTCTGCCCCATCCAGGCTCTAAGAGGGGGTGTTAGCGATCAGGTCCTGGCCGTGCAGGCGCTAGGTCGCAGTCTGGTCGGACTGACCAGTCGGCCAGCCACGTGGCAGTCCGACCTGTACTGACTAGTCGGCTGCATTTAATGCAGCCGACCGACCTGCCATTTCTGGGCTCATTCTTTTCAGCTATTTATAGCCAACATTCTGCACAGTCTTCCACACTTTTGATTACAGATCTCAGGCTGGAGATTCGTGCAGATTATAGGCTGGAGATCATGCAGACTGCAGAGTACTTCGAGGTGGACAGCAGGTTGCATCGTCGAGGTGGAGACACGCAGTCCCGTGCACTGCGCCCGTGTACATATCTGCATATCTTTGTATACAGCACACTTTATACAGCAGATCTTCATCTTTCACTGTCTCTTTCTCTCTCTCTCTCTTCTCTCTGCGTTCACTCTCTCTCTCAGTCTTGGTCCCACACTTCCGCATCGCTGCACTCTGACATTTCTTCCTTTTTAAATCCCAAAAACCCTAGTTACTCAGCTTACAGGTACAGGTACAGCAGGAAGGACTGCAGTTAACTTCAGCTTTTTGGAGCAAGCAGGAGCTATGGCTAGAGACTTAGGCATATCTGGAGATAAAACGATTAAAATAGCAAGTCGTCACTTCATTTCATGCAAATTTTAAGGGTCCTAGAGCAAGTTGGAGGTTTGAATAGCTTAGAGGAGAGAAAAACCACAATTACTTTTTGTTTAAGACTTCTCTCTCTTCCCCACCAAGCTTTTCTCTCAAGCTTCCATGGTGGACTGCCCCAAATCCCTTCTTCCTGCTGCAACCAGCCCTTAGCCTCAACATTCAGCCACCCCACAAGCTTCCCAAGGTGATTCCCTGCTTGGCAAATACCCTGGTGACCAACATCAGCCCACGTGGGACAGCAAACAGCAGCCCGCAAAATGCTGCGCATTTTGTGCTGAGTTGCCTGCTCCCCTAGTCCTCAGCTCTGCTCCTGCCTTGCTTGGAGCCTTGGTCCAAAACCCCTGGGGCATGCAAACCCCCCTCCCTTGGGAAAACTTCACCCCTCTCCTACTGATCTATCTTGTGATCGGGCAGCCTGCTGTATACTGCCTGTGGACAGCCATTAAAGCTCAACTCAAGCTCTTCACCCAGCCCACAACCTCTGGAGCTCAGCCCTCAGGAGACCCTTCAACCCCTTTTCTTTTTGCCCTTCCCTAACTGGATTGAAGACATGGAGCTCAGCATGCAAAGATTTTTGGGGCAGCCATGAAAGCTTCATTTGAAGCTTTCCTTCTTGAAGCTCCAGCTTGGGAACAAGCACGGGAGCCATCATCATCATCTGGAGCATTCGAATGCTGAAGTCTTCTTCCATGGGAATGCTCCAACCAAGTGGTCTTGATGAGCTATGTCTCAACGGTCTCCCCAAGCATTGAAGAGGTATGTCAATCTGATCTTAATCTCTCAAATTTAGCCACTTGCTGAGCTTAATCCCTTATTGGAGAGATTGAAAAATGCATGCATTATATCTCTTCCTAAAACTCATTGTATTGGTTGACATTAACCCCCATTTTGTCTTGTGATTTGGGATAATCCCTAAAATGAATGATAGCCATTGTAAATTGGGTAAGTAGCAACCAGTGAGTCACTGGATTGCCAAGGTAATCCCTACCCCAACCTTTGTTCATTCCTTGCATCGCATGAAAAGGCCCGATGTCTCATTTTCAATGCATCTCATGTTGATTGCTTAATAAAAATGTCTGCCATGTATACTCTGGCTGAGGAAAAAGGCCGATGCTAGGCGAGGTGGTAAGACAAAAGAGAGGTGACTCTCCCTTACCACTTAAGACTCTGAAGGGGTGCACAACCCGGCCCGGGGGGAACTTTGCCCACCTCTCGATGATCCGGAGCCCGATACTTGTATGCAGGTGTAGGTACCTCCCATGAGCTCCACTCTCCCTAATGCAATGATCCCCCTTGGACACCCCCACAATACTCATGGCACCCATGTATGGCACTTGAAGTGCATGTAGTCAAAAGAGATGTATGGCAGTGAATTCACTTATGCATTGACGAGAGAGAAGATGGGTATGCAATGATGCTTGGGATAACACTCGGTATGCTTAGTATGCTATTGATATTGCTGATCAGGCCTCTCGGATTATGCTCTATCCATCTAAGGCTTTTGCAATAAGGGACAGAGTGTGTTTTTGGTCACAGTCCTGTAGGACAGTCACAAAGATCCTATTGCAGAAATTTCTGTTTTGAATCTGGAAGTGAAGCCTATAGCTCACCTCGAAAAGGGCTTTGTCCCCTCTGGTTTGAATAAAAAACCTCCCCAATCAGAGTTACGGTTTGAAAGTTATGCCCCTTTTTGTGCACTAGGGTCATGTGGACAGGCTGCAGACCGCTCTAGGACAGGCACAGTAATTCCATTACAGAAAATTCTGATCATATTCTGTCACAAAGGTTAATAGCTCATCTTGAAGAGGGCTTTGTTCCCTCTGACTTGAGCCAAAATTCTCATTAATCAGAGTTTTCTACAAAAAGTTACGCCCTTTTTACTGACAGCAGGTCCTGTGGACTGCATCTAGATGGCTGGCCAGAAAGGCAAAAGCAAGGCCTAAGGGGAACACCAGAGGGAGATTGGAGACTCCCGGACCTCCATGAATGAGAAACCAAGCTTGGCACAAGATTACCATGGTGACATATAGGAGGAAATGCCGAAACGGACCGTACACTCTGCTCACTCACACCCTTTGTCAGCATGAGCTTCGTCATATGGAACGGCATAATAATATGGTCACCAACCACCGCCAAATGATGTCCAAGTTTAATGAAGTGATCGAGCATATGGCTCTCTTAAACTTGAAGACTCAATAGACCTTGGAGCAGCTCACTACTCTTGTTGCTCAATTAGCGACCGCTTCATCCCAAGAGAAGGCCAATGACTCTAGGCATGAGTCTAGACGTCCTCCACATCAGAAACTGTTGCATGGTCCACAGGGTATACTTGGTGCTAAGGGAATTTTCCATTCTACCTATGAGATTGGTGAACCCTCTCATGCGCATGATGAGCCCCTGTTGAATTCCCTTGTCCACCATGCAGCCAACATCCCCTTGAGACCTTCTCCCACCCTTGGTCGAATTTCCCTTGCTCTCCCTAGGAACCCCCATGTACCCTATATGAATTAGCTCCATCAAGGACGATATGGTACAAATGGCGAGCATGGCAATCATGGACAGCATGGTTATAATGGATAATATGGACTTAATGCCCCACATGGGATGTATGGATAACAAGGCATGTATGGCCACCATGGGATGTATGAACAGCAAGGGTTTCATGGGCAGCATGACCCTAATGAATTGCGTGACAAGATCATCCTCACAAAGTACAATGGGCAATCTCCCTCACCATCTGACTTAAAGGAATGGACGTCCAAGTTGAAGTCCTACTTCAATATCTATTCTCGCACTGATGATCAGAAAATCCTTTTTGCTTCTCTCCACTTGGAAGGATTTGCCCACACATGGTAGCGCTATATCAATCGAGAGAATCAGCAGTTCATTGACTGGGAAGATTTTAAAATGCATATGGTCCAAGTTTTTGTGTCTCTTGTGGAAAAAGAGCGGTTGGCAAGACGATGGTACACTCTTGATCAACATAACCTCACTGTACGTGAATACACAAATCAGTTTATGAATTTGACCATGTATGTGGAGAGTATTAGTGATGATGCTAAATTGCACAAGTATATCTATAGGTTGGAACCGAGCCTATCGGCAGATGTGATGGCCCAAAAACCTACCACATTGTTTGATGCAATTGAATTAGCTGAGAGAGATGCAAGAAAGTACCGTAAGAATGTACATTTTCAGCAAGGTGTTGGACAGCCCTGCATTCCTTTATGATCAGCCCCATACGGAGGTGGTTTTCGAGGCACTTCTATGCCTAATAACAACCCCAAAGTATCTACTTACCCTGCGTTTCGTGCTGAAAGAAAAATGGGCACTTTTGGGACAGCATTTGACTCTAGTGCTGAGAATAAGTATGCTAAGACTAAACAATCCACTGCATCACCTTCCCATGGATCTAGCAGCCAACGGTTCATTTCCCTGGATGTTGTGAAGGAATGGAAGGAAAAGGGCCTATGCTTTAAGTATGGAGATAAGTACACTATTGGTCATGTCTCCAAATGCCCGTACAAGATAGCTAAGGTCAAAGTTCATAGCATGTATGCCATGGAAGATTGGCACAATGATGAGGATGACTTGCCCACTGACCAGGCTAAGCTTATGGAGAATGTTGATCATGAGCAGTTATATGACCCAAAGGATGGGTTTTCCTTCGACCCGGGCGGTGATCCATCACGGATACTTGATTTGACATCCCATCCATCTACCACTTCCCTTTGTTTGATCTCTTTGGATGCTTGGATGGGTTCCCGAAGCCCCAGCACCCTTCTCATTCAAGGCAGTACCAATGGAAAGCATGTCTTCATTCTTGTGGATAGAGCACTCACAATTTTGTCAATAAATCAGCCATTGATCGGTTGAAATGCACCCCTATGGCACTACACTACCCCTTGAAGGTCCAAGTAGCAAATGGAGAAGAAGAAATCAGTACATATGTATGTCCCGCCGTTCCCTTATGCTTGGCTAAAAACTATGTGGCGTTGGTTGATCTAATTGCCCTCGATATGAGCCCCATTGATGTTGTCTTGGGCTGTGATTGGCTAAAACAATTGGGGAAAATTGCTTTGGACTTCTCTCAGCTCTACATGGAGTTTATAATGCATGGATAGCCTATCCACCTAGAGGGAGTTCTAGATCATGCTAATTTTCAGCTCATTACAGCAAAGCAACTCAAAAGGGAGTTTAAGAAATGCTCACAAATCTTTGTTTTGCAATTGAATAAGGACAATTCCGATCAGCCCTTTGCAGTATATAAGGATTCAGCCTTGTAGGCCTTACTTGAGGAATGCAATGACTTATTTCAAATGCCTACAGCCCTTCCTCCTAAGAGAAGTGAACCACCCATTTGACTTAGAGCCCCATTCTAAGCCAATAAACAAGCCCCCTTACAGACTCTACAAGTGTTAGCGTGAAGAGGTTGCAAAGCAAGTCAAGGAGTTGTTAGAGATGGGTTTCATTGAGCCGAGTTCTTTCCCCTATGTATCCCTTGTTCTGTTAGTCAAGAAGAAAGATGGCTCCTTTTGTATGTGCATTGACTATAGAGACTTGAACAAAATCACGGTGAAGAACCGCTACCCCATTCCATGGATCGATGACTTGCTGGATGAGTTGAAAGGGGCATGCTTTTTCACTAAGATTGACTTGCGCTCTGGCTACCATCAAATTCGTATGAGGGAGGAAGATGAGGTCAAAACGGCCTTTAGGACTGATCGTGGACTTTATCATTTTCTAGTGATGCCTTTTGGGTTGACTAACGCCCCCACCACATTTCAAAGCCTCATGAACAAAATCTTACAACCTTTCTATTCAAGTTTGTGCTTGTTTTCTTTGATGACATCCTCATTTACAGCAAGTCGTCCAAGGAGCACTTGATACATGTTAGAAGGGTGTTTGACATATTGAGAGAGCATCGACTCTTTGCTAAGGAGAGAAAATGTACCTTCATGCAGACATTTGTGGAGTACTTGGGACACATTGTGAGCAAAAATGGCATACAGGCTGACTCGAAGAAGGTGCAATGTGTTAGAGACTGGCCCACTCCTTCCACCATCACTTCTTTGTGTGGCTTCCTTGGTTTCTCTTCATTCTATAGATGCTTCATTAAGCACTATGCCACCATTGCAACACCTTTGACTGATTGCTTAAAAAAGGAGTCATTCTTTTGGGACGCCACTGTTGATCATAGCTTCAAACAGTTAAAAGACATGCTTACTTCAGTCCCCCATCCTTGTCTGCCCTAACTTCTCTAAGCTGTTTACCATTCATTGTGATGCCAGTGGCAGGGGTATTGGTGCAATATTGTTGCAAGAGCATGGTGTGATTGCATTTGAGAGCCACAAGCTTGATGAGAAGGAGATGCAAATGAATGTATATGACCAGGGGATGTTGGCCATCCTCCATGCCATCAAGAAATGGCACCACTATTTGTATGGCAGCCGCTTCCAAGTAAAAAGCGACCATCGTGTCCTCCAATACTTCTTGACTTAGTCCACCTTGACTCCTAAGCAAAGATGATGGGTGGCAACCTTACAAAACTGTAACATATTGTGGCTGATTCACTCTCTCGAATATGGGCATGCAGAGTATCCTCTCTCTGAATTGCACAGTGATTGGGTTGAAGAGCTTCAAGAGGCTGGCTTGTTAGATGATCACTTTAGTCACATATTTCAGAAATTACAGCATGGGGTCATGGCTGAAAACTCCCAATATCAGCTCAAGCATGGCCTTATTTGGTCCCATGGCAAGATTGCTATCCCCCATACTTCCCCCTTCATGCAGAAGATCATGGAAGAGATGCATTCTTGCCCCACTGCTGGTCACTTGGATGTTTTCAAAACATATGACAAGATTGCCAAGAGCTTTCATTGGAAAGGCTTATGGAGGGATGCCAAGGACTTTGTGACCAAATGTGTTCCATGCCAACAGAACAAGGACAATACATTAGGCCCGCTGGCCTCTTGCAGCCTCTCCCTATCCCTGAAGAAAAATGGACTCACATCACAATGGACTTTATCACCTGCCTTCCCATGACCAAGAAAGAGTGGAACAGTATCTATGTGGTAGTTGATCGCCTCACCAAAGCTGCCCACTTTATCTCCGCTAAGACCCAATACAATGCCTCTTAGGTGGCCACTCAGTTTATGAAAAATGTATTCAAGTTGCATGGCTTACCACAAGTCATAGTACACGATCGGGATGCAAAGTTAATGAGGAACTCAGAGGATGGAAATCCCTACGTAGGAGTGATCCATGGACAGTGCGATAACGTACCATAAGCAAAGGATGGAAATCCTTGCATCTAAGAGGTCATGGTGTGTGTGTAGTTGGGGGTAGTGAGGGGGATACCCATCACAGCCGTCCCAGGTGGAAAAAATGTGCTTACATGAGCAAAGGTAGAGGGAATTGTGTTAGAGGGTGACATTCCCTGTAACGAAGTTCCATAGTGTGGAATGGTTTGTGGAAAAGGGTAGGTGACAATGTTAGAGGTGGAATGCCCCCTAACGAGGCACCGTAATGTGAATATGCAATAGAGAATGAGAATGTGGTAGGAGTAGAGATAGAAGGTCCAACTTCCAGTGTGATAGAGGCGGATGTGGAATGTAAGCCAAGGTCTTGAAATGAGTGTGATATGGCTTGAAGAGAAGAGGGTGGGAAGGCAGGGAGAGAAGAAGAGTAATTGACTTGCTCAAATAAAATAGAAGATGTAGATTTCTTTTGGTCCATATTTATTGTGTAGGTACTTCTCAAACTCCTCCTTTGTGAGGTTAATGATATTTGGAATATTTGGCGTAGGTGTAAATATAGAGGGTGATGGTGAGGGTGAATATGGAATACCATCTTCCTCGTCGAGTCCATAATGCCTCCTTAATGTCTCCAGTGATGGAGAAGCCTGATAAGACATCATGGGGACACAAGAAAAAGATGTTTGTGACATTATGATTTGGTTATGAGTCGTATTGTGTGCCTCGTGTAAAGACTAGCATTCCACAATATCCACATGATACTCTTTATAAGAGCACCAGCTTTGATGCCATGTGAAGAAGAGTGTGGAGGCATTGCTAGGGTTTGCACTGAGGAAACACAGTGTATGACCCGACAGAAGCACAACAAGACAAACATAGACATAGAAAGCAAAACTCAAATCCTAAATGCAAAACTCAAAACTCAATTATAGAAACTCAAACACAAACAAAAGAAGGGATAGAAAGAATACAACTTTGAAGTGAATGAATGCTGTAAATGAATGTAAGAGTATATGGTGTGCCTAAGGGCAGAGCAATGCATTGGAGAGTATTGTCCACCGGAAACGGATCCCAAGTGCTGTGATCATGAGTTGGGGTGATGGAGTGAGAGAAATACCAAATGCTGATTATCAAAGTGTGAGGAGACTAAGGCGATTGCAGAGGATGATGCTTGATGATGTGGGTGAAGCAGCAAAACGTAGCAGTAGAACGCCACAGTAGAACGTGACAGTAAAACGCAGCAATAGAACACCACAATAAAATGCCACAGTAGAATGCCATAGTAAAACATGGTAGTAAAATGTAACAATAGAACGCCACAGTAAAACACTGCAGTAGAATGGCACAGTAAAATGCGGTAGTAAAATGTAGCAGTAGAAGAGCAAACAAGGTGATGGCAACAGTTGCGAAGACTGGATCATCATGTGGTGGGAGACTGATGGTTTAGATTTGCACACAAGGGTGAGAAATCTGCATGGAAGAGATGAGATTGAATGGGGGAAACTTGTCTATTTATACATGAGGATGGACCCTTCCAAATTAGGGTTTCACTAAACTCTCGTGAACCGCTCCCCATTTTAGGATTTTCATTAAATTAAGCTTGTTTTGGGACTGTTTAAGTGGCTAATGAGCATGGAATGGGTTTCTTAGCTCAACATGTGGTTGCTTTTGAGGTATGCAAGGAGGCTTTATGGCTTTCATGTCTAGTGGGAGAGCTTGGCATCACTGAGACTCCTGTTCTTCATTGTGATAGTTAGAGTGCTATCATACTAGTACGAAATGCCGTCTTTTATGCAAAGACGAAGCACATATAGGTGAAGTATCACTTTATCAAGGGTGCACTTGACAACACAAGCATTGAGCTTGTCAAGGTACATATAGATGATAATCTTGCAGATCTTCTCACGAAGGGGCTTCCAACAGAGTGGTTTGCTCATTGCCAACAAATGATGGGAGTTGGATAGTATATGTATTTCAGCTTTGTATATACTTAGCTTATTCTTTTCTCAACCTTTAGGTTCGTTGCCTTTAGGTGGGAGGTTATTGGGAATAAAGGGCCACCATGTCTTTTATATGTGCTCGGGTGTGAACACACCCTTAGCACTTGTACTTTAGTACTTTACATACAACTATCACAAAAACCTAAAAAGAGGTATACTCTTTGTATCCACACATCGTGCATCTCTCTCTCTTTCACTCTCTATTGTTGCTACTCACACATACACACACACATACACACACACACACACTCTCTAGATGACTAGCCTAGAGGTCCTAATAGATGACTAGGACGACTACTTAAGGATCCTATTGAATGATTACCCTAAGGGTAGCACCACAACCACATGACTCCTGCAGTCCTTATGAGAGGAAGATGTCTTGCATGGGTATCTCCTTAGGGACCAAAGGCTCATCATGACTTTTTACTAGGGAGATGATGAGCTTGAGGGCCGTAGAATAAAGAAGGTCCATGGATTGTTAGTCAAGCTTTGGGAGTCTTGTGTGGGATTGGTTAAGGGGGTTGTCCGTATACCACATAACCAATGGTCTCCATTGATGATTGTGATCACCAAGGGTGGATATAGGGTTAGTGTGGAAATGTGCGGGATCTAGGACATGGCAGTGAGCTATGGTGGATGGAAGAAGAAGAATGAACTCATGATGACAGAGATATTGGACTTGACTGTTACACAAGTGAATTAGGTTCCAAGATTGAGACTTAGACTCATAAACACAATCTTGTGTATAGACTAACAATGACAAGACACTAACTGAAACGAGAAAGCATCATGCTATTGCATTAATCATGTATCAAAAAGTGGTAGTCAAGTACAATGCTTTATAGTTGTTGGATGGGTAGCAGTTTCCCTTTCTGTGCATATGGGATTCAATCTGCCTGCATGTCCTAAGCCGAGAACTACCTCATACAAAGAGGCCATAGTAGGTGTGATTGCAAATATCTCAATAGTTAGGTGCAAGATCAGAATCCCCTCTCGATCATGGAGGAGGATCGGCATGGTTGCCTCTTGGTGAGCTCAAGGTTTCATCTCTAGTAGTCATTGTATGACATTTGTCATCAACATGGCTGGGCCTTTGAAAAGGTGTGCAAGATTTGCCATATAGTGCTTGGCAAGATGAGCTGAGTGAGCAAATGCATGTGGGAAGTGCTGTAGTTGGAGTGGAATTTGTGCATCAAACCTTGCATCAACTTGACACTTGCCATAGCATCGTGATCTGTCTCCACAAACAATGTCATGATGGGGAATGCAACGATCATGAAATTATGGTTTTGATGCATGGTCAAGTTCCCAATGTCCTAGAGACTTGAGCACTCATTGCATGAGATCTGAATAGGTTGTGAGATTTAGCTTTAGCTGGTTGAAGCCAGTTTTATCATTGGATGCATTCTTGGTTTTGACAATGGAAAAATCAGTGCTAGGAGGATAATTTAAAAGAGTAGTGTACACTTGGGAGTTTTTCTTGTGCCTAATGGGCACGAGGAATTCCAAGCATAGTGGATCCATAAGCAGCACTAGGTAGAGGATGTGGGTTGGTGAAGGCTGCAGAATAAGTGTAATGAGGTTGACTTGACAAAGGCATGAGAGTAATTTGAGTAGCCAAAGGATCAGAGGGTGTGGAAATATTTCTTTCTATTGCTTCTCTCACCTCCACATCTGATGCAGGTTGAATCTAGTGATGAAACTTGACGTTTGGTGCCTCATTTTTGAACCTGAAGCATTGCTGTTGGGATTTTGGTGATCCCAAGTCTATTTCCAGCAAGAATTAGGGATGGATGCATCTACCTTGAGATGCATGCATGTTTCAGTGATGGATGAAGGTTGCTGCTGTAAATTCCGTCAATGGACAGTTGATTGGAAGGTAATTGGTGGTCTACAATAGGGCTGAATTGCATGTAATAGGAAAAGAATCAATTATGGCTCCCTGGCAAGGGGTGAATTGAAAATTGGGGGGTTTGGTTGCAGAGGACAGCAAGTTGTTCCAGGATTGGGAGGGATTGAGCCCTGATTTGCTGGAGTCAAGAAACATTTCGGTTGACAGATATCGGAGGGAATTTGAGTTCTCAGCCGGGTCTTCCCACTTTCAGAGCTTTGGCCTTTTCATGTTGTAACTTGTCAATTTCTGGAGCTAATAAAACAAAAATTCTGCAATGAGCACGAAGTATTTCTTGCCAATCAATACTTTTGCTTGGTAGTGTAGCAATTATGTGGAGCAGTAAAAAGCTACCTATAGTTGCTAGTTGGTTTGTCTCTTTTCTTGAGGGCAATCTAGCCCAAAGTTGGTAAAAGTGCAAAATTTCGTCTTATTATTTATTTGTTGTAATACTTGCTTGCTGTAATCAGTTGTAAATCCAGGTTCCACCACCCTTTGCTGAAAAGGAAGGCTGGTTTCATATTCCCACAACTCCACGTTTGTTAATTGCACAAGGTTTGTGTGATCTGATCCCCAAATGATGAAGGAGAGAGTAACTTGTTCTCCATGATGGGGAAAAGCCGAGGCATCGGTGAGCAGCAGTATGCGCAGGAGATGTCCATGGGTCAGCAAAGGTCACCTGGACAGTAGTGTCTCTTGGAGTGACCATGAGATGTTGAGGATAGTAATGGCAGCAAGAGGAATGTGATGAGGGCTGAAGGGTTGTGGTAAGAGTTGGCTATAGAAGTTGGGCAGTTCTAGGATGAAAAATGGTCCTTTAAATAGAGTTGGGTGGTGTGACTGTCAGATGATAACTTTTTTGAGTTTTACCTATTTAAGATTGTGCAAGAGCCGAATAAATTGGCCAACAATTGAGGAATATTTTTGACCGGCTTAACATTGCCTTCTTTTCCCCTTTCCCCCCTACAGATGTGATGTTGACATTTTCTGCCCCACCTATGCCGTTGGACCCTTGTACTTCACTGTTTGATTCTGAGTAATATTAATAACCACACTTATTTTGCAAAAGATTTCTCTTAGTATGGTGGTTCCTTATGGGTCTTGTAAATGCTTATGTTAAAGATTGGAAGACGGTAGTTGTCAAGCACCAAATTCATTTTACAGCTGAACTTATGTCCCTGGGACAATATCTGAAGGGCATATTTCAAATTTTAATTATGTATTCGGTGTAACCCACAAAGAAGAAAGGTGCCTACATAGGTTGTCAATTAGAGCTGTACCTTTCTCAAGTGGCATATTCAGGACTCTGTCGTGTGTACTGTATTCTGTCTAGCAAGGTCTACTGTTGAGTAATCGTGCAACAAGGCTGGCATGGGTTTTCTTTTTCATGAAATCCTGCAGCTAAGAAGGTTGAAGAACCCACAATGAAAATCCTAACTTTAGTTTGGTGGGTGGGGGAAATTGTGTGCAGATTGCAATTTATGGATACTCTTCATGTGAACAAAGTGTCTTTTAATGAATTTAGAATATCAGCCTGCTGTATAAAATTTGGAAATTGCTGCTGTAACAAACCTGATTTGTTTATTTTGACTGATGCTTGCAGCTATTGTTTGGTTGTTTTTCTCAATATACTATAATGCCTATTCTTGGAGCTGTGATAAGCAAAGCATTACAACTACCAATGGAACTATCTGCAGGGCTCATCTTAGTAGCATGTTGTCCTGGTGGCACTGCATCCAATGTTGTAAGCACTGGTTTTGGTGCTATTATGGATCTATCTCTAGTGTGGACTCTTAAATGCTGCTTTCCGAATATGTGAACTGGACTTGAGCTTACTAGTTACAAAATATGCAGGTTACATACATTGCAAGAGGTGATGTCCCTCTTTCAGTGGTCATGACTGTTTGCACAACCTTGGCTGCAGTGTTTGCAACACCATTACTGACCCAGTTCCTTGCTGGTGCTTATGTACCAGTGGATGCAGGAGGCCTTGCTTTAAGCGCACTACAGGTTCTTCCTGCTTCCTCACTGTGTAGAATCAGTCCTTTTGGCTCTTAAACTGTCCTCTTTTGATGCTAACATCAAAGTAGTATTTGTAGGTTGTTTTTACACCTGTTGTCCTGGGAGCATGGCTGCAAAGTACTTTCCCTGCAATTGTAGCACGGGTTGTTCCTTATACACCTCTTGCTGCTGTTTTGATTTCTTCACTGCTAGCATGCAGGTCATTTTTTATGCCACACTACTGCTCTGTAAATGCTCTCTTTTTCCTCTTTCTGATATATTGAAATTTGAAATCGCAGTGTGTTTTCAGCAAATGTTGGACTTCTTGGCTACATCTCTGATTTCACATTTTCATCCATTCTGTCTTCAAACTTGAACCGGGTTGCCCAAGCTATGCTACTACTCCATGCTGGTGGATTTTTCTTGGGGTAGGTAATTCTTAACCATCCAGAACCAAATCACTACAGTGGAAAGGTATAATTACTGATCATTACCTTCAATGTGTATTGGTTTGGCAGGTATATGATTTGCGAAGTTCCTGGCCTGGAAACACCCCAGAAACGAGCAATCTCAATAGAAGTAAATGCTAATTCTTGCTAAGTTACTCAGCTGATTTTATTTTTGAAGCTTGTGATATTTTATCAAGTAGAACTGTGACTCTTTGGATGTTCTGGTACATAATGTGCATTGCTTGTGGCTCCCTGAAATACTTGTTTAATGATTGGTGCTTTGTTCATACCTTCCAAGTTGCCACATTTTTCCTTTTTTGTTGCCTTTGGCAAAAGAGAAGAGGGCTCCTCGCTCATACCTTGTTGGTTATGGTTTGGGAGTGGCGGGTGGAAAACAGCTTTGATCATGTTTGAAGTAATAGAGGGAGTTGAATAGGTTTGATCCCTTCTGGGCGCTGGCCAAGCAAGCTGTGAAAATTCTGTACTGGACGTTGCTCAACCTTCTCCAATAATTACATCAACATCTAATAAAAAGTCTATACTGGATGTTGCTTAACCTTCTCCAATAATTACAATGACTTCTAGTATTGGGAGGCAGCGGAAGACTAGGACAATCGTATGGGAATTATATTGGGTCCTCTTCTCTACAGTGTTGCATTTCTGTTCATGTTGAAGAGGAACAAGTTAGCTCTAAGCCTTTCATCGAATATACCCTCTTCATGACAATCGGAAAGCATCAATATGCTGTATCTTCATCTCAAGGCCATCTGGGATCCTTCTTATACCCAGTAAATAGATCTGTTCTCATATCTGGACCAATCACTGCTACGATCTTTCAAAAATCCATCGCTTTTTTCAGTGAAATGTGTTAAAGCATTCCCTGTTCAGTATGCAAGATAAAAAGGATAGCACATGTCTCAACATTGTTATGTGTTGTACTAGGATTGGTGACATTAGCATGGCCAGGGATCCTTGTTTGACACAAATGTTACTCTCTACTTGTTCAGTTACCCCCTTATGCTCTATGTGTCAACTGTTGTAGGGCCACCAAATGCAAACCCACAATGGCATCAGTATGCAAGATAAAAAGGATAGCACATGTCTCAACATTGTTATGTGTTGTACTAGGTTGGTGACACTAGCATAGCCAGGGATCCTCGTTTGACACAGATGTTACTCTCTATTTGTTCAGTTACCCCCTTATGCTCCATGTGTCAACTGTTGTAGGGCCACCAAATGCAAACCCACAATGGCATCTTTGCAGATGTTGCAAACAAATTAACATTTTGTAGGCAGTTGATGGTATATGTTTGTCCTCGTAAATTTCTTGTAAATCCTTCGTTTTCTTTCATGTTGGAGAGTTTCGTTGCAGAGGTCAATTAAAGTTGTACTGATAGGTATGTGTGTCAATTGTCATACACAAATACAAGGGTCTTCTGCTGACCTCTTCTTTCAGGTTGGCATGCAAAACTCGTCTCTGGGTGTTGTCTTGGCAACTGCACATTTTAGTTCTCCACTGGTTGCTGTGCCAGCTGCAGTGTCTGCATTGCTCATGAATGTGATGGGGAGTGCCTTAGCAGTTGTTTGGAGATATTCTGGAGGTAGTAGCTCATTGCAAACAAGCATTGCGTCCTACCATAGTGATTCTGAGCCTTCAGAATAGATGTGAAGCTATAGAGTTGATGAGCGTCTCCATTCATGTTAGCAGGAGAGCATTGCCTGCTCCAGGAAAAAGTTTCTTAAGGGGAGGTACCAATGCATCTGAAGCCTCTAAGGTTGTGTTCTGAGGAAGTAAATTTGCGTTTTCATGTCTCTTATGTGATTCCCTTTTCTGTGATTTCTTGCAGAGCTTGAGGTTCAGGAGGAGATCGAGCATCTCAATTCAAAGACAGATGTCATTTGGGGCTGTTGCTAAGCCTATCTTCCTCATGTCTATTTTGCAATTCATTCATTGTTTTGTTTTTTAGATTTGTAGGGAAGATAATAACATTAGTATCCAAGCATAGATTGCACTTGACAGTCCTTGTCAACTTTCCAAATAGATGAAAGACTTAAGGTGCCCCAATACACGTATGAATAATGAGCCATTTAGAGAGGCCCACCCTGAGTCAGTATGCAACTGCTTTTCTCTATGTGTAGAATATGTGAGCAGGCCTTTTACTTGATTGTTGAGCTCTATGCTTACTGATTTCTGTCCATTGTAGGACACTAATCCATATTGGCAGGTAGAGACTTCAAATATGAGAGTATTGCAGAAGTCTCATGGTTGTCCAGCTGACACCAGAATTGTCCTAGCTTAGCTAATGGAGTCACAAATGCGAGGCTAGGAAGTTGACCTCTTCTGATCTTGTAATGATCAAGGATGGATTTCAATTGATGTAATGGGCCTTAGTGATGATAAAGCACTTTCTTGTTTGGTATACTTTTTCCCAATTCACTTCTTTATTTTGCATATTTTACACTTTGGTTGATCATGCCCCTGTTCCACCGTTGAGGAAGCCAAGGCTTTGCATCACACTTCATAAGTACCGATATAGCGCCTTGATGAAGTGCTTAGGAATTTGGCTAGAGAATGGTATCAACCTACAAGACCACATCAAAACCCCTCTCTTGCTCTCTTCTCACACACCACCTTGGAATTGAGTTAAGCTGCCCCATCTAAATTTTGGCCTTTTAAAACTTTAAATCTAGTTTGGTTCCACAAATGGACATTATAGTGTTCTTTTTAGGATTATCAAAATTCAATCACCCACTCATAAATAGACATGTGAAAACTCTCCTAGCAGCAATATGTGGTAGTATTATGGTTCATGAAAAAAGTAAGATTGGGCAATTTGACATATCCTATTCATCAACATGGTGTATTGTCTCAAACCTTTATCATGCTCATGGAATAGTTTTGAGAGTATTATTCAATAAGTTTTCCAAAAAGAAGGCTAGGTGTGATACAAACATTGTATCTTTGGGTATGTACCACATGCTACACTTAGTACCAAGTAATACATTTCTTTTATAATGTAAAAATTCAATAAACAAGTATATGTAATATGAAAACAACATACAAATGTGATGCCCAAACCTTAAGAATTATTATTGACCCTTAATGAAGGGATGTAAACACACAATATCATCATGATTTGTTGTCATATAGTTCATTTGAGAACCTTTGATTTTAGCACATTGTAAGAATTTGTATTTTTACAATGGATGTAACCAATTAAAGATTTTGAGAAACTCAATATCTTTCTTATTCTCACGTGCAATCATTCTTGTAAACTTTGAGACTCAACCCCAGTATCTAATCATGACCACTAAGACATGCACCACATAAATCTATCATTATCCTATAGTCTACTTTCCAAGCAAAGAACACAATGACACACAAAACTTGAAAATAATTGCTCATCAAATTTGGTGTTAAACTATCATTATTAACAATTAAGTGAAAGAATGGATTTTCATGTTTTGGCATTGCAATCACACTTGTCCTAGTGGAGGATGCACTAGGAATCCAAGGATAACTTGGTGGATATGACAAGATTAGAAAGGAAAAATGGAGTAAATTGGATCTAAATTAAGATGGTCTGATCTAAATAAAGATGGCCTATTGTTTAGTGCTATAACAGATGAAGACTTGCACTTCATCATCGAACTCTTACCATGTTTATATATAAAAGGCCAAGCTTATGTCACAAGGATTCTAAATAATCTCATGGAGGACCTACTAGTTGGAGGAATTTTTAGGAAAAATCTCAATGACTATGGATTGACATGGCTCACAAAGCCATTATGAGTGCTCAAAAGATTTTCAACAAGAATCCTCATGACAAAGTAAATGGTGATTAGTCAAGAGGAGCCATACTTGTGTGTAGTGGAACCCTAACCCCAAGAACTCGTATCTATAGAGGACTCTAGCTCAACCTTTAGGAGCAGGTGACAATAGACCCAAGTCTTCTAGTGTAGGTGACAACATACAAGAGGGGACAGTAGTCTTTCTAGTGGTCCTAAGCTATAGATGACAATTTACATGGTTGTTTGAGAAAGGCAACATTAGCTTTTTAGCGTTTCTCGTGATGAAACTCTAAAATTTCTCTCTCTATAACATTCCCTCTTATTCCCAACCATCTCTCAAGTTATCTCAACATTTTCTAGCAATTTGAGCCATCATAGAAAGAGATTTCAGTCAATCTCTACTGTAAACACTAATTTATAACAAAAACTAGGGTTTTGATAGCTGCCTCAGGATGTGTGCTTAGAATTGAGGGCTTGGGACTTTAGAAATATTCAATTTCACAAGAGTTTTGTTGTATTTTACATAAGAGGACATTCAACTCTCCTTCTAGATGGTAAAAAGAGATTAAGCTATCTTGACTTAATACAAAAATATTATTGAAAATGAATATTGTGGTTTGGATATAGCCTACTAATTTTCTAGAAAATGAACGGGTCATTAAGTGTACCCTTGTTTTGTAAAATTTTGTATATACTTACCAGGATAAGATATTGTGAATTGTGGTGTTTCTTTCACGTCTTAGGTGATCCACATCAATTGTTATGTTTAGTACTCATAAATAATTCAATCAAAGTTATCAATTTGTTGGATATGATAATATCCTTAGGACATTATAGTGTCTAAGAACCAAGGCAATGTTTAGAAGTGCTTCTAGAAGATGGTGAAAAGCTTTAAATAACTATTAGGGACATTTTGTGAGGTGGATATGGCAAATACATATTATTTTGTCGATGATGTTGGGCCTTTCATTTTTATTTGTCTTGTTCTTTTTTTCAAAAATGGTTTTTGTTTTCTTGTACATGTATGTCGTTGGGTGTATATGTTTTTTGCTTTTTAAAAAAATATCCACATTTTTAGATGGATTACTTAAGGGAAAATTGGTGGTTGTGCATGTGTAAATAATGCAATAGGATCAATGGGACATCTTTTATAGTAAAGGGGTCTATTTGGTGATATATAAAGGATCCCCAATGGTTGATTTTCATTGGGGAATAATTTGACTTTCCTCTTTTAATGATATATTTAAAGGATTCCTAATGGATGATTTTCATTTAGGTGAAAAATATGATTTTTCTCTTACAAGCAAAACCAATACATCATGTTACACTCAAATGAAGAAATTTGGAGCATTTTGATTTCTTTATAAGAAGGTAGTCTTGTAAGCACAAGGTTAACAAAATAATAATGTATGACTAATGTGTGACACTAGAGGATGCATTGTTTGAGGGTTTATGAAGTAGACATGGTCACAAGCACAATATTCATGAAATAATAACATTGAAGGGGTAATGTGTGGTACTAGAGGATGTATTGTTCAAGGGTCTACAAAAACTAGAACATAAAAGAACCTACTTGGATCAATTACTTAACTCATGCAAAATCTATGGTCAATACTTACGAATTTGTGTCACCTTTAAGTATATTAAGATAATGCATCTTTTGTATAAGATTATCATTAGATTGGGCAAGCGTTTATTAAGATAAGGTCTCTTTGCCCTAGCCTTAAAGGGACGTGTTCAAACACCAAACCAAATCATTCAAAAATCCAAAGGGCGCATTTAAAAATGTATCATGGAAGCTAGAGGCAAGGCAATAATGATAGTGACAATGACGATGACCATCACATGAAAAGGATGACCTAAAAGAAGCACATTCATGCTCAGTAAGAACTCAATTTCAAATGTGTTTTCATGCAAAACCTTCCAATATGGTACCTCTAGTGCTTTGGATTGTATGCTAGGTACAGGGGCATTACCTTAATTATCTCCATGCTCTCACACCATGTTCTTGTTCCCCGCATGCTTAACATCCTTTCAATCATGTGTTTTCAATGCCAAATTACTCCACTAGTAGTTGCATATCATATATCCTCTCTCTATATATATGCACACACACGCGCGCATGCGTACGTGCATGCACATGCACATGCACACACACACACCCACATGCATACACACACACTCACACAGAGAGGAATTTGAGGACCCATAACATGACACTTGGGGACTTTCTAGCTCACATAAGTCACTATTGCCATTACTTCCAATCCGTACTTATACTAGCACTTGGTTGTTAATTGTTTTTATTATATGAGAAAAAACATTAGGGTAATATTGTGAATTTTACCTTGTACTCAATCTTGATTTTGTCAAGAACAAACTAAGACTTGAAACATATTTACTTTAATCAAAGTGCAAGACTTTGTGCTCTTCTTTCAAGTTCTTATCTTAGGTTTGTGTTTAAGCCAAAAATGTCCTTAGACAGCAAGACCTTTTAGATATTTAACAATGTTTATGAGCTTCTTACTTGTTTTCTTGGCTTCCATACATTTATAGCAACTTCAATTTGATCCACTCTATATTTGTCACATGTGGCATAGAAACACATTTAGTGCAAAATATTTTACATGCTATACTTGTTTCTCACACTCATGCAACTTATCTACAATTCCAAAATGCTTTTGCATTACAATGCACATTGGATTCGTGCTTCTCCTTGTATGCAAATATCCCACTTTCACCAGTCCATTGACCACTCATAGTCATTGACATGACTCACCAATCTCATCATCATTGTACTTGTGACAAAAATTTGACCTGAATGGGGTTGTGTGCACCGCTCAAGTTGTAGCCATGGACACTCCACTCACCCATCACCCCATTGATCACATGAGCATTTACACTCGTAACTTATGCCTAGTCACCCCTAATGGACACACACATCACATTCATGGACTTGTGATGACCACCCTCTTGTGCACACACTCTTAGTCCACACCACGAGTGTTCACACTCATAGATGGAGTCACCATTGAGCATGCACTTGCAAGCTTACCAACTCATGCACTCATAGTCAACATAATCACCCAATGTAGTCTTCACACTAAGCAATTAGTGACAAAGTGCTTGTAGGCATTAAGAACACATCACCATCACCATCCTTAGATATCTCACAAAAGTATAAAGCCAAAGTATACTTCCTTGAGTATAAGGGTTTACAAACAGTTAGGAGAAATATCAAGAAGACGAGTAGTTATAGCTATGGAAATCTAAAGTAACTAGCTAGATTGAAGAATTTGCTACATAGCTAATCTAAAGTAACTACCTAGATTGAAGAATTTGCTATAGGGTATTGATGATAGTTAGCTTTAGGTTAAACACAAAAGCACTTAAGGCGTGTCTTAGAGTACTAATGATAATCTATCCCCACGAGCTGCTCACATTTCTGTGTACTGATAAACGGATTGATAATGCATTAATCTAGCACTCCTCGTGCACGAAACCCATTTTGAGCATACAATACAATTGATTCTGAGAAGAAAACTTATTGTCGTGAACCACGTCCTCCTTGGCATATATAAACCACATCTTGTGCGTATCCCTCATTCTCCTTTCTTACACTTTGTTTTTGACACATCCGATCCCCAGAAATGGAAATTGTAGGGTATTCTGCCTATCTTGTGGAGTTCCATCCCCCACTAAGAAAATCCCTCACAGCTACAGCTTCTATCAAAGGAGGCCCACCCAAATTGCATTCACTTACTAAGGTAATGTCATTTGTCCTTGTCTACCCCCTTCATCTTGCTCAACACTTTTACGTAGACTCCATAGGCTGAACATATACACACTATACTGAATCTTAAGGCAACTAGTGACTTAAACCACACATCCTCACATACTTCTTCCGATCATATACATTACTTGGCGATTTCCTTATAAAATGGCAATTTTTGCTCTCATCTTTATACAACATTTTTACATTGGACCAGGCTCTACACTAGAGACAAAAGGCAACTACTATTTTGGCAATTTTATGGCTTCACAATCTTCTCATCGGGTACATTTGACATGGTGTAAGGGGATGACAATCGAGGTCCTTGGACACTTGCAACCCATCAATACTCCTTGGTCCTTACTAACTAGTGTTTTTGGTTGGCTTGTAGGTACTGGGATCACCTCCTCACCATGTGATTTGTACTATGCTTTGAAAATTGTAAACTTATTTCATTATTAGTTCGCAACTATCTTTATCTTGCCATATAATTCCAATGTATTATCCTATTGTGGATGTTGGTGCACATCTACCCACATGTATTTCACACCAATCCTTATTCCTTAGACTATCATTGAAATGCTATTTCTCGAATAATTTGCAACAAATACAAGGCATTTTTCATTGTTTGTACTCCTTGTTGAGATAAAAACAATAATCTAGTTAAATACATTCGGTGATGAGCTTTCTAAACCCCCCTAACCAAAGCATCTCCTTTTCATTCGACTTCATTTTAACAAGAAAAAATGGCAAGATATGGAAGGGCATATGTGAGACAAATTAGAATTAATTTTTTATTATATGTGATAAGGGAAAAGGTCTCCGATAAGCTTTATACTATGGCATAAGGCAAGCCAAAAAGTCAAGCAAGGACCCCTTCCCAATACCTTATATGATATGCCCCACACTCTCCTTTTTTACCCCAACAAAGTAGTAGTCATTTCACATTCAAGCTTTTTCATGCATGTTTTATAACATTAGTACATCAATTTAAATAGCTAGCACACTACTCAATCATTCCCTACTATACAACTCAACCACCTCCAACCTAATCATTTCCAATGAGACTCTACATTGATAGAGCTTCTACCATTTTGCCATTGGCAATCACACAACTATCATGTGTCGATGTTGCTACTTCTTTCTTTCTTGTATCATAATTGAGATCCTAACCTCAAACCATGAGGCACCATATGCAACATCGAAATAAACATGGAACATACACAAATAAAGAGAATTATGAGCCCATGAACATAACTCGTCCACCATAAGCATCAACACCATGAACCAATGGGCACCTCATAGAGCATTAAGAACCACTACCCATACATACACCATAACATTACCCACAAGCATCAACATAATGATGACAAGGTGATGTAATCACAAGGGCCTGCCAAGGTACAAGGAGAGTAAGTTTCAAAGACTTAAGGTGAGGGAATGATTTAATCACTCACAAAAAGTGAATTGCAAAAATAATAACATAGTAATACAAGGGCTCTAATATAAGTAGAATGTTCTTAGAACTTACTACGAATGCTAAGGGACTCATGAACATATTGACCCATTTTGAGTATAAAACAATAAATAATACCACGGGAAAGAGTTCAAATTGTTTCTAGTTGTTTTTTTTCCAAAAAAGGCAGCTCTTTTAATAACACCTCAAAGAGGATCCCCTTGATGTAAAATATGGAGTACAAAGGACCCTATAGAGAGTAGCTAAATACATCATAAATATAATGGTAGTGTGAATAACCAATCAGGTGGAATATAATGCCAGTCCATTTGAGGCTTTGCACCTTTGTTTGTGATCCAAGCTACCTCTCACCCCCCTTCCCCCCACGTTCCAACTGTGGTCTTTGTTATGCTATGGAAGACCATCCTTAGGGCTCTCCTTCATACCCCCTCAATTGTAGGACAATCCCATAGAGAGCATCATCTTTGCACCTCCATTGAGCATCTCAAGCATGCTACTGAGACCTTGCCATGCCCAATCCATGTATCAGTCGTTAAGTGCACGAGAGCTAATAGCCATAGGAAGAGGGATATAACCTCAAAAGTGTGAAACCTCCAAGCATGAACCAGATATTTTGTGTTTAAAAGCTTAAGCTAGTTTTAGCTTAAGAAACGAAGAGCCACAATTTGCATGAAACGTTGGGGGGGCGTTTTTTTTAGCGCCTCCCAAATTAGCAATTTTTTTATCATTTTTGCCCTGGTTGAATTAGGAGGAAGGAAGAAGGCGATGAGATGCTTGATTTCTTTGCCCTCCATTGCCGTAGAAATGATGCATGGAATGAAATGATATGATTTTAGTATTTCTCTCTCCTCTCTCCTCTCTCCTCTTGGTTGTTCTCATGGATTAGTGTATGAGAGAAGGGGGTGGGCTGAGATGAAAGATTTAAATCATGCGATGGTGCAACAGTGAAAAGAAGCGTGAATCAAGGTTGGATGGATCATCAACAGCCATTGAGGAGCGTTAGCGGGCCTCCAATTTCGAAATATGTACGTCATAAGGCACGATTTCATGAGTAAGTCATCGATTTTATCATTTTATGATAAAATTTGGTTAGAAATGATTGTATTTGATTGCCAATGTTTTGATTTATTAGCCATGTTGAAGAAATCACAAAAAACCAGTTGTATAATAATTTTATGCTAAACACGCAAAACTCGAGATTATGCGATTTAACGAAAAATATACGATTATTTGGGATTTTTTTCATGTGTATCCTGTTCCTATGGGTTGAAACATAATAAGAAAATAATTCTCAATAAGATCAATAAATCTAAACCAGGAAAACTGTAATTATCATTAATTTTCTATCTGAAAAATAAAAAATAATAATATTTATGTTTGCGAATGTATGGTACAGCTAAAGCATGAGATTTAGTCTTAGTTTAACCCCATCGCTTTATTAAAGTTGGTTTTTATCGCTTTCGTAAAAGAAAAATACATGGAAAATATGCCTTAAACCTACCAACGAATGCATAACTCTAAATGGTAGGGAGAAGGGGATTATTGAGTGTTTAAAGTACGCTGAATTTTGATGTTAAATTATGCATGTCATGCAAGGTACGTTGTTGCCTAAAATTAAAAGGGTCTAATAGCGCAAGAAAGCTCGGTACTAGCCCTAAGCAATGAAGCAATCGCGTGTTAGAAGAAAAGCATGAAAAGAATTGTTTTCGCACTTTCACGATGCTGATTGTTAATGAATAAACTTGTTTAAGCATTGTATTCATGCACAATTGCATTGCATATACCATATGGTATCATATCCTGGATGCATAGCACTTGTTTATATGAGTGATGACCTACATTGAGAGTACGAGGTATCCCAAGCTGTAGGGCTAGAGATTCAGTTCTTTGGGGATATTCGGTGAGGATTATTCATTATCTTCTAGATTGATCAATCAAAAGAGTGGAGTTTGTTTCGAATGTATTCTATGTGTTCACGGCACATCTTGGGGCCAATCCCCAAGGTGTAGGAGATCCATAGTAATGGAGCTTCGATTGTCAGCTAAGGGGTCCTCCCTTTGTATGTGCCTATGTGGAGTATAACACCAATATGTTTAGAGACTCCCTTTGAGAAGTATGGGGAAGGATATGCATTAGACTGCAAAAACTAACAAATGCAAAGTTCTTAGATGCTCCTAGCTGTGAGGCCATGTCGGATGGTTTGAGATGTGTAGTAGAGGGTCGGCTAGTGCCATAGAGCTAGTGTCAGGCCCGTTATAGGTCTCGATAGGTGGTGCGTTTGTTAAGAGCCGCTAATACGTGGCCGCTTTTGAATCTCAATCCAATAGGGACAAGTTTGGTAGTGTATGCCAAAGGGCAGTGATATAGATTCAAAAGACCATCAAGCTGAGCTTCAGAAGGAAGAAAGAGATGAAAGGGCTAGACAGCGGGCCAAGCTTATTAGAAGATATTCTCCGCAAAGGAGTGGTCCAATATCCTTAAAAGGACGGGGTCTTAGTAACCCTAGTTTGACATATAGTTTGTTAGGAGGAGGAAGTTCTAGTACTTCCCCCCTTCCAGCCAGTCAAGCCACTTCGAGTGGAGTAATACTTCCCATCATGCAAACTCCTTTAGCAAATCTGGTTGTTACTATGGCAATGCAACCCATTGCAATCCTAGCGAGAACGCTGGACTTGCTAGCCTTAGGATTCTCTCTACCCATTTTTAATGGGTTAGTAGAGGAAGATGCAGAACTTCATATAATGAATTCCAAAAGTTATGTCGAATTCAAGATGGGCACTTGATGATGTTCTTTAATATGACTCTGAAAGGATGAGCTACAATATGGTATCACAGCCTAGAAGTTGGAACCATAACTATGATTGACTTCTTCTTTGCAGCCTTTTGAAGAGAGTTTGCCCCTGAAAGGGAAGGTCGATATTGGCTACGTGTCCTCAATGTCAAGAACCTTACGAGAATGTCTAAGGTTATGCCAAGAAACTAAATTAAGTATTTCGTAAGTTGCAAACCTATATTCTAATTCTAGCCACTACTCAGTTGCAATACTTTTTGAATGGGCTAGAATTTAAGATTCAAGTGTAGTTGAGCAGTGTTGCTCTTGCCGACATTGATGTGGCCATTACAAGGGCAGAGGAGGTAGAATCGTGATTACAAGCGGCCTATACATCCAGGGCAAACTAGTATTCGAGTCTAGGTATTGGAAATACTTTAGCACTGGCAAATGGAGGTCAAGGGATGCCCATGAGTACTCCTAAAGGAGAGGAAGCATGCTTCAAAATGTGCCCATGTTTCCAACTCCTCCCACCAGTGTGACCATGCCTATGGCTAGTCAGATGGCTCCACCAAATGTTGGAAGCCAAATGATAAATCCTACAATTGTTCCAGAAAATCAACAATCAATCCTTGATCAAGTGGTTAGGCCAATGGAATGATAGGTAGATGATCACGGTTATAAGTCAAGTGCCTCGAATGTCCTTGGCGAAGTTAAGGATATGATGCAACACTATATTGTCATGATCACTGAACAATATAGGCAAATAGCCGTTGATGTCAATTTTCTTAAGAAACAATATAATTTGATAGGGAATCGATGCCACGAAGAGGTTGCCCCCTCAAGATTAGGCTGTAAGTGGTGTGGTGGCCAACATTTTCCTAGGAATTATCCAAATGTTAAATGTGACATATGGGGAAGTCTGGCCACTTAGCTAGTACATGTTGGAGCAAGATTAGCTCTATCTAGCAAGGAAGTAAACAACCAGGTCTAGTTAATCATCAAGTGCAAGGAAATAATCTCCAACAAGATGAGGAACTGAAACAAATACTATAGAGAGGGAAAGCTATGGTAGAGGAGCTGCCTAGTGGCAATGGAGTCAGCCTTATTGAAGCCGTTTGTGCCAATGGCACTGAAACTTCTAATTTATGGGCCATTTATGAGAGGTCAAAAGGGTAAAGAAGCTAATGAAGACAAGGTAAAACTTGTCGAGGGAAACCCTAAGCAAGATGATAAAGGGGACGCAAGTCCTTAACCCCGATATGGAAGGTGGACCTCTAAAGGCCGTAGATGGTAAAGTCGACCCCAAGAAGGATAAGGAGTTGCCAAAGAAGAATACAAAAGCCAAGAAAGAGGCACCAAAGCCGATTCAAAGACCCAATGAGAAAATGGCCTAGCGAGAAAAGAGAGTTCTTGTTAACTATCATGAATTTGATTTAGCAAGTTCTCTTTGCAATGTTAAGCCAAATGTAAACCTCCTACAGTTGATTAAGTTGTCTCTAGGAATGCATAATGAATTTAAGAAGATTCTTCACACTAGGTACATCGTTGAGCCCTTGGGAATAACACGAGTAGGAGATGATTGGTTTGAACATGCTGAAAAGCATTGTCCAAGGGTAGTAGCATATGTTGATGGAATATTAGTGGATCATGCTATTGTGGATACATGATCCTCCATCAACATTATGAGTTTAGAATTGATGGAGAGGCTGGGATTGGAAATAAAAAGAGATGCCTCCATGATTCTCCGAATGGCTTATGATAACTAGGGTCATTAGGTTTGCAAGGTTACCTAGCTATCAAGTATTGCTAGGCAGGCCATGCATCTTACAAGCAGACTGTCAGGTTGATATACTTGCTTTGGTCGATTGATCTTTGGCAGAGGTGCTAGACGTGTAGTAGTAGATGTCTACCTTGAATCTCCTCAAAGTGAGATAGTTTCTTTATCCTCATTAGAGTTAGACACATTAGATGCTTCGTCTACTAGTGAGTCATCATCAAGTGATGAATCCAACGAGGGGTCCACTATAGAGGATATCTATCAACAAGTAACTTTGAATGAGCCAATAGAGACTTAGGAGAGGATAAGAGACGCAAACGTAATTGAGCTAGACCCTGGCGTGATGAATGATTCACAGCCAATAAAATTAGGTTCCATGCTCAGTCTAGAAGAAAGGGAGGACTATGTGTCCTTGATTCAAAAATTCAGTGACATCTTTGCTTGAGTTGAGAGGTATTTCTCCCAACTTGGTTGCTCATACTACTTCTCTGAAGGAAGGTAGTCGCCTTGTGCGTCAAAAAGTAAGGCGTATGCCTTTCAAACTAAGGGACATGCTATTCGAAGAATTAACAAAACTACAGAAAGTTAACCTGATATTTTTGGTTCAACACACAAAGTGGTGTTCGCCAGTTGTTATCAGGAAGAAGAAGAACAATCAGATCCAGCTTTGCATAGACTTTTTAGAGCTTAATAAGCAGACGGTTAAGGATTACTATCCATTGCCATTTATTGATTAGATTTTAGATCAGCTAGCAGGTAGGAAAATCTATTCATTTATGGATTGCTTTGCTAGATATAATCAAATGGCTATTGCGGAGAAAGACAAATTGAAAACAACGTTTATAACTATGTTCGGTACCTTTGCGTGTGATGGCATTTGGGTTATGCAACGCACTTGATTCTTGGCAACAAACAACTAATAAGACTTTTGGTGACATCTCTCCATAGGAATTAAAAGCCTTCATTGACGATCTGGGGGTAGCCACCACAAGGGAAAGAAAACTAATCATTTTAAGGAAATGTTTTAAGTGTTGTAGACAGCTTTGCATTGCTCTTAATCCACGAAAGTGCATCTTTGGGGTGCCCTATGGATTATTACTAGGCCATGTGGTTAGTTCAACTGGTATTGCGAACCAACCCTGAAAAGATAAAGGTCATAGTTGCTATGAGTCCACCACATAATACTCCAAAAGAGGTACATAGCTTTTTGTCATCATCAGTGAGATATTATTAGAGATTTATCAATGCATTGGCAAAAAGAGCATTGCCATTGATAAATCTCCTATCTTTTAACTATTTGTTTGAGTGAAATGAAGCTTGTCAAGTATCCTTCAAGGATGTGAAGTAGGAACCAACGAAAGTGCCAATCCTAAAAGCATCCAAAAGAGGTGAAGTTTTCTATATATTTTCAGCAACCACCATGCATAGTATCATCAGTATTCATCCCAAATTTGGGAAGAGAAATGGTATCATCCAATAGCCTTTGCTAGCCGGAAGTTGGGGATATCTAAAGTCAACTATACATATATGGAGAAATTGTGACTTGGAATGGTTTTCGCGACAAAAAAATTTAGGCACTATATTCTCTATGAAAAGGTGATATTCTTTATGAAGGCGGAAGGACTTGAATAAGTTGCAGCCACCTGACCATTTAGCAAAGTGGTTAATCACTCTGCAGGAGTTTGATTATGAGATTAGGAGTAAGCCACCGAAGCTACAAGGCATTGTGGAATGCCTTGTGGATTTTGGGGAGCCAAAGGAAATTCTAGCTGAAGGAAGTGACATTGAAGGTCTATTTAAAATTGATACAGCTTCCATTCCTTCCTGGTATGTGGCTATAATGCATTATTTATCTATAGGGAGATTTGAGGCTACTCTATCAAAGTCTGAGAAGAGAAAAATTAAGCAACAAGCACTACACTTTTCAATTGGAGAGGTGTAAATAACATTTATCGTCATTGTGTAGTACTGATGGGATACCATTCATTCTAAAGGAATGCCATGATTCAATATGTGGGGACATTTTGCTGAATGGCTTATTGCCCAAAAAGCCTCTCCCGGTGCTAGATATTGGTGGCCATCAATTTTTCGGGATGCTTTCAGTTATGTTAAGCCTTGTGATGTGTGCTAAAGACACGATGCCAAGGAGAATCAGAAGTGGCCCCTAAACCCTATTTTAGTTATGTTACCCTTTGAAAAATGGGGTATCGATTTTGTGGGACCAATATACCCTTCATTGACTACGTGAAAGTGTTATATCATTGTAGCAATGGACTACTTTACAAAGTGGTCTGAAGCTCGAGCAATGGTGAATGATAATGCTAAGGAAATGGCCAATTTCATCATGGAGCAAATTATTTGCTCTTTTGGTCCACCTAAGGAGATAGTGTCTGATCGCGGGACACACTTCTTGAATAAGGTTATAGTAGCCTTGATAGAAGCTTTGAAGATTAAGCATAATAACACTACCTCATATAATCCTCAAGCCAATGGTCAAGTTGAGAGTACAAATTAATAGCTGGTCAGAATCTTATCCAAGGCAAAACTTGGACATCAAAAATAACTCACAGTCCTGACACAGTGGAGTGTCGAGTCACAACAAGGAATATGGCTTTCAGGTAAAAATTTTCTCTCTTAGTTGACTATTATCTTACTTTGGGATGAATTGGCTAACTTTCCTTTCCAATTATAGGTACTTTATCACACGATAAACTTTATGCCTAGTGTTCAAGTATCGTAGATGGAGGATGCTCAAGGGTAAATGGTTGTGCCTTGATCAAGACATGCGTGAAAGTGCAGCTGTGGATGTTACTGTCATTTGTGAGGGCCGTGAGCCCCAAGTGTTGCAAATGGAGGATGATTGGCCCTTGAGTATAATGTGCTAGGAAATTACAATGTTAATGCAGAATCCACCTGTTAGTTTCTATTTTAAACTAGATGGTAGGAAAATTTGAAGCCGAGCTGAGGATACTGTTACCAGTGGAAAGTGTGTGGCTCCACATATTTTAGAAATTGTAGAGTATTCCTAAAAATCCCAACACCACAAGTTGTAATATCCAACACTTGTAAATTTTTGGATTTTTTTGGCCAATAGAATATTGTCGCTTACAAACTTGTAATATTTAAAAATTATGGTATTTATGCAAAATCATACACTTGTTACACACTTTCCACATCAACACATTTACATATGCATGTAAACTTTACAAAGATGTAAGTAAAGCCATAACTTAATATCGTATGCGAATAACCCTTAATGGTTTAAAACTTAAGGTTTTTAAGGTAGAACTAGTTTAGTTCTTGTTTCATTGTTTCATTTCACACTTTCTCTCTTCATCTCTTTATATCCACCACATCCCTCCTACCTGCTACGATGGATGCTCACGCACACTTTGATGCGTGGATCCATGAGACTATCTTTGCCAACCAGGGTGACGATATATTCCAGGTTTTCTCTAAGAACTTCAACCTTGAAAGCGTACTCTCATCGCTGGATCCCCTCCTTCAGGTTTTGAAAGACTTTGTGAGCACCATTGCTACATGCACATACTCCATCGAGGGATCCGACATGACTTGGGTGCCTCTGGAATAGCTCATGGTATTTCAGGCAGGGAAGAATCACCAAAAAGTGGTGAGTAGGTGTCTGGCCCATGAGGATCCTTCGCATAGAGTATGCAATGTTCCCATGGGAAGTGCACCAGGTACATCACCTTTGGATCTCGTGGAGTGTGATTGCGCATTGGCAATTTACCTCCTTGCATTGGATACACCCCTAGAGGAGGAGAGTGATGAAGATACAACTCCACATGTTGTTTCTATCACATGCACGGGAGAAGAACCGATTGAAGAGCTCATAAATGTGTAAGAGGAACATCAAGTGGTGACAGAGCAAGGGTTGGCTCTCATGGTGCCATCTTCTTCAGAATAGCCACAAGTCGACAAACCTAACCTTGCCTCCTTGATACCCATTGAAGTAGATGGTATACAATACTTGTCAAGATTGTGGGAGAGAAGGAAGGAGTCTCACTTGTAGCTTTCTTGCTTGCACAATGGGGGAATACACACAAGGGTGGAGGCTGAAAACAGTTTTCCTCTTCTTAGTTGTGTAAGCCAAAAAGAACTCTCATACAAAGAAATAGAAGAACCCTATATATGGGTCTCAAACCAAATCCAACTAACTAAGGTGGCATACTAACTGAGCCACGAACTAGAGTAGATAAGGATAGCTATCGTCTAGCTATTATTCATGGGCGGTGTACCAACCGCATCTGCAACTGACAAGTCGGTGACATAAATGCACAACGGTCACCCTGGCATATCACGAGTGGAGCTCGATATCTCAACACTCCCCCTCGAGCTCAATCCCAATCCTTGCACACCAAGCAGGTCTCTGAACTTGCGCAGCTTCTCTGCGCCCAATGCCTTCGTAAATATGTCAGCTACCTGATCCTCTGTGCTGACATAAACTAGATCAATAAGACCTAGTAAAACCCTCTCCCGCACATTGTGATAATGCACCTCAATGTGCTTTGTTCTAGCATGATAGATTGGGTTATTTGCCAAGTGTATACTACTCATGTTGTCACAATAAATGACAACTGGCCCATATGTAGACTGATGCATATCATAAAGTAGCTTATGCAACCAAGCTACCTCACATGCAGCCATTGCTGCACCCCTGTACTCAGCCTGTGTGCTGGACAAGGCAACTGTAGGCTGTTTCTTGCTGCTCCAAGTGACTGCAGCACTCCCAAAAGAGAACACATATCCACTGGTAGATCGTCTATCAAAAATGCTACCAGCCCAATCAGCATCAGTGTATCCATGCAACTGTATCTGAACCCCAGTCTCATAAAATAGTCCATACTGCAATGTGGACTTCACATACCTGAGTATGCGTCTAGCCGCATCCAAATGCGGTTTCCTTGGAGCCTGCATAAACTGACTTACCAATCCAACAGCATAGCTCAAATCTGGCCTGGTAATAGTCATATTAATCAAGCTTCCTACTATGCGTATGTACATAGTAGGGACTTCCAGAAGCTCACCTGCATCTGCGCTCAACTTCACATTCTGCTCCAAAGGAACTGAAATAGGCTTACAGTCTATCATCCCATATTTGGACAGCATGTCCAATCCATACTGCCTCTGCAAGAGCTGTATCCCACTTGGTGATCTAATCACCTCAATGCCCAAGAAATAATGCAGCTCTCCCAAATCCTTCATCTCAAACTTCTGCTTCAATAGCATTTTCACATGAAGGATATCTTCATCACTGTCACCTGTCATAATCAAATCATCAACATAAATGACAAGTAGCATAATACCTTTCTCTGTTTTTCTCACATAAAGTGAGAAATCTGCCTTGGAAATCTGAAAGCCAATAGTGACAAGATATTGTCCTATCTTGTCAGACCATGCTCTAGGTGCTTGCTTCAAGCCATACAAGGCTTTCTTCAACCTGCAAACAAACTTAGGATGAACATCATGCACATAACCTAGTGGCTGCTCCATATAGACCTCTTCTTGCAAATCACCATGCAACAAGGCATTCTTTACATCCATCTGATGTAAAGACCATCCCTTTGACGCAACCATAGCAATGACTGCTCTTACGGTTGCCATCCTTGCAACCGGACTAAATGTTTCTTCATAGTCAATGCCATATGTTTGTGCATACCCCTTGACTACTAATCTTGCCTTGTATCTGTTCACAGAATCATCTGCATTGTGCTTCACCTTATAAACCCACTTACAACCAATTGCATTCTTACCTTTAGGCAAAGGTACCAATTCCCACGTAGCATTTGCTTCCAAGGCATCCATTTCTTCATCCATGGCTTTCTCCCATTTTTCTTTTCCCATGGCTTGCTCAAAAGAAGTGGGTTCTGGTTCCTGTATCACTTTGACCATATATGCATAGTGAATGGCTATAAATCCATCATATTTCAGCCTATCCACAGGATACCTAACTCTGGTTGACCTGCGTAAAGTAGGTTCACTCCCAGGTGCTCTCAAAACATCCCTGGTCTTCCTTACTCTAGGTGTAACAATAGAGGGGATACCCAACTCATCATCAATGCTCTGTTCTGAGCCACTGGATTCACCATCCACATAAGAGTGACCTGTATTCACATCAAACATGGGCTGATCAACCTTCTCTTTTCCTTTTCGTGATACCTGCATACCACTATCTGCATTGCTTTGAGAAGATTCTCATGATCTCAATTTGCCTGCTGTCCATGGCGAAGAATGTGAACCACTGCTAGAGGACGCTCCAGGTCCACTAATATTTTGTGACTGCTGCTGTGAATTCTGTGCAGCATTACCATTTTGTGCATCTACATCATCAATCACATTTACTGGTTTATACCAGCTACTCATCTCATCAAAAACAACATCTCTGCTCACTGTAAACTTACGAGTAGAAGGGTTATAGCATCTATACCCTTTTTGCTGCAGAGAGTAACCAATAAAGATGCACTTCTCAGCTTTTGGATCCAACTTGGATCTCAACTCATCTGGCACATGTACATAGGCAATGCAACCAAAAATTTTCAAATGAGAAATATCTGGTTTCCTACCAGTATACCTCTCCTCTGGAGTCATCCCATGTATTGCTGCAGTGGGAGTCCTGTTCATTATGTAGACTGCCGTAGCAACTGCCTCAGTCCAATAAAAATCTGGCATGTCTTTTTCATTGAGCATGGCACAAGATACCTCTCCAATATGCTTGTTTTTCCTTTCTGCAATTCCATTTTGTTGTGGGATATGACTGCATGAATATTGATGCTTTATGCCATGCTCCTGTAAGAACCTTGCAAACTCATTTGAGAGGTACTCTCCCCCTCCATCTGACCTTAGGCATTTTATTTGCAGGCCTGTTTCTTTTTCAACCATAGCTTTAAGAGTTTTGAAATGCCCGAAAACTTCACTTTTCTTTTTCATAAAATACACCCAAACTTTTTTGCTATAGTCATAAATAAAAGTGACAAAATAATGACAGCCTCCAAGAGATGCAGCTTTAGTAGTCCACACATCAGAGTGGATTAATTCCAATGGCTTCTTACTCTCTTGAACATGTCTAGGAAATGGTTTCCTTGCCTGTTTTCCAAACTGACAGGCTTCACATACCTTATGCATTTCTGCAACCTTGAATCTAGGCAATCCTGCAACAATATTTTGGGCCTGCATTGATTTAAGTCGTTGTACATTAACATGACCAATGCGTTTATGCCAGATATCAATATCTGCAACTACGCCGGTCCCATGTGCAAACATTGCTGCACTCAATTCAGACATGTCTGCATCCAATGTAAACATTCTGCCCTTCTTCTTTCGTTTTGCTATCAAGCGACCTTTATTTCTTATATCCTCAACAAAGCATCCATGAGGATTAAATCTGACCTGCAAGCCCTGCTCAACCATTTGACCAACAGAAACCAGATTCTTGGTGATATTCGGGACATGAAATACATCGGACAGGTATTTCTTTTTCCCATCCTGCATAGACAATGGAATTTTTCCAATCTGCACAATAGGATGTGCAGTATCATCACCAGTCTCCACAAATCCTGGTTTTTCCATTTTTCTTGCATCCTCCATCCATTCTGCATGACCTGTCATGTGGTTTGATGCACCTGAGTCAACATACCATACATCGTTTCTTTCTTCTGCACTTGTCACAGAATTGTTCATGTGCTGCACCATAAACAAATGCTCATTTCTGTCATCACCCTGTCTACTAGAAGATGCATAATTTCCTTGTTGCAGTTTTCCATTCATGATATCATTTTGCTTTTTATAGCAATCTTTAGCCATATGACCCATTTTACCACAGTAGTAGCATTCAACATTGCTGTTTGCATTTTAGCCTCTTTGCCATCCACCACGACCTCTTTGGCTCCCCCTGCCTCTAGAGTTACCACGTCCTCCTCCATAGGACTGGTTTTCTTGAGTTTGCTGCATATTCTGATTTCTACCACGGCCTCCAAATCGGCCTCCTCTACCTCTGCCTCTACCTCTTCCAGCATTTGAGTAGAAGACAGTTTCTTTTGAAGTTTCTCCTGAAGAAGATGCACCACCATTTCTCTGCTCCTCGGAAATTAGAAGAGCAATCAACTCCTCAAAATCAGGAAATCTTTCACGAACTGAAATGGATGTCCGAAACTGTGCATAATCCTTTCCTAGACCATTCAAGGTCACAGAAACTAAATCATCATCTTCCACTGGCGACCCAATGGAAGCAAGTGCATCTGCAATCTTCTTCACCTTCATGTGGTAGTCATTGATGCTCATACTTTCTCTTTGCACATTATGCAACTCTTGCTTGAGCTGCATTTTCCTGGCTTGCGTATTTGTGCTATACATTTTTGACAAAGTGTCCCATGCCTCCTTTGGCGTACTTGCATCCTGAATATGCACAATCATAGAGTCTGAAATACTGATAGGCAGCCAGTACATAACTTTCCTGGCTCTCTCATGCCATGCTTTGAATGCCTGCATTTGCTGTTGGTTGGGAACATCAGGAAAAACTGGTTCTTCTTCATTTCCTGCAACAAATTCCCAATATCATTTTCCCATAAGGAAATTCGTCATTCTAAACTTCCATGCTTGGAAGTTGTTCTTGTCAAGCTTTTCAGTGACAATCTGTGAAAGAGAATCAGACGCCATTACAGAACACTGCAAAAAATTCAGTCACTGCAAAAAACACAGCTTCACCTTCACAAGGGCAAATCTGCAAAACTGGCGAAAGTGGTATTTGACTACACAGTCACTTCCTAGTGATGATTTTGCATAAACATGAACCAAGGATGATTCTGTAACTCCCAATGTCTCTGCACACAAGCATACGATGCAATTTCTGTGGTAACTTTTCACCGACCTGTAGAACAGTGGTCACACAGCATAAAACTGGACCTTTTCCTGAGTGCGTGCAGAAAACCTCCGCCTCCAAAACAGGCCCCAAAATGGCCTCAAATCAAAAAAACAGGGTCGCCAAGGGCTAAAGGCCTCTCCCGCAGCATATACTGCCCTCTTGCTTCACCACGAAGGGCGTCTCAACCTGAGACAATGCACTCTTGCAATTTCCGGCTGTGCTACCTGCAGAGATCTGCTCCCAAAACAGAAAATGAAAGCAACACCGCTCCTCTTACCAGAACACCACGAGCTTGGCTTGCTTTCTTGAGCTCCTTACCACGAACAAGGCTCTGATACCATGTCAAGATTGTGGGAGAGAAGGAAGGAGTCTCACTTGTAGCTTTCTTGCTTGCACAATGGGGGAATACACACAAGGGTGGAGGCTGAAAACAGTTTTCCTCTTCTTAGTTGTGTAAGCCAAAAAGAACTCTCATACAAAGAAATAGAAGAACCCTATATATGGGTCTCAAACCAAAGACAACTAACTAAGGTGGCATACTAACTGAGCCACGAACTAGAGTAGATAAGGATAGCTGTCGTCTAGCTATTATTCATGGGCGGTGTACCAACTGCATCTGCAACTGACAAGTCGGTGACATAAATGCACAACGGTCACCCTGGCATATCACGAGTGGAGCTCGATATCTCAACAATACTTACTTCTATCAGATGTACTGCAATACTTGGAAATGAAGGAAGAAGAGTTGTTTTCTATCCTAATCAGGGATTCAATGGAAGACCTAATCGATTATAATTACACGGATGTGCATCCAACAATGGCAGAGATTGGAAGATATGATGGCACAAGCCTAGATATTGTGAGTGCAATCATGGCAGCACAGGAGCATATAACCTCGGTTGAAGAAGATTACCTTGTGCCCGATACTGAATTTGAAGCACTACAGCATGATTTGTTTGGATCAAGGCCCCAGCTTCCTACCTGCATGCATCATTTTTTGCCAAGATTTCACCGGTACACTCTGGGGGACCTGACACACCCTACCATCAAGTTTCATCACTTTTTGATAACTCTAGGTTAGTTGCTAAATATATTGTTTGATTTGACTTTGTCATTTAGGACATACTGGATATAGATGACTTTGCATCAAGGCAAGGAGGAGCTCGACATGCGGACCGACACAAGGATTCAGCTCTTAAGGAGTATATCGGTAACCTTGTTACAAATTTGGTGATTTTCCATAAGAAGTGCTCACCAGGAGGGCAAGAAATAATTATGAAAATTCGAGCTTTGACCAATTTTGGACCTTTTCGAGCAATACCTGTGACATCTAGCTTAGAGAAGGTGGTGCTAATCAAGCAGTCAAAGCTTCTTTATTTGTTTGATCAAACGCGGGGTGGAGCTATGTGTGTGCTTGCGACATTAGGCGACCTCGCTAAAGTGTCGGATCCACTTCTCCTAGAGAAAGAGCTGGAGGGAGAGCGGTTCATTTTTGAAGCAAAGAAAGAACTTATATTTTCATCGGAAGCTAGCCCCTCCTCTCCACCGAAGAAAAAGCCAAGGAAGAATTGAGAATTCTTGTTGGCTATCGACTTTTTGTATCTACCATCACTAACAACCATCACACGTATTTTTCTTGATGAATATAAGATATTTTACTTTGTCCCTACAAATAAATATGTGGTTCATATAAGTCTGACAATAATGTGTGGTACGTGAATTACATATTCGCATACGTTAACATAATTCAACGCGTAGTACTGCACTTGCGATTGTGTAAGTGTGACGATAATGTGTGGTACGTGAATGACGCATCCGCATATATTAACATGATTCAATGCATATTACTACTTTTGATGCATTCGTATTACTACCTTTGATGCGTTCGTATGTTAAACAAAAATTAAGAGTCATGCGTTTCAAGAAACAAAACAAAATAACTTTACTCAATTATTTGAATTCAGTATACATCGCACGAGATATTATGTATATATAAATAAATATTCCAATGTGGCAGAGTACAAAAAATTTTGGGCTTCCAAGATGTTTTGGCATTGTAACACCCATTACAAACCTTGCATCATTAATCTTGTAAACTATGGCGGGGTCCCCTTGCCGTGTCGAAGCCGAATGATAAAGTTCATATCTTTGTCTCTGATTGTAACACGCTTTGCATGGATGACTGCAAGCTATGTATCATCTAACAAGTCGATGAGAAATCCCTCTGCAGCAATTTGTAGGGCCTCCATGGCTACAACAGTCCACCTTCCTACTGGTGGGCCATCTCGCACTCGTGCCCAAAATCTTCCCATTCCTTTCAACTCCAAGTCTTGCATGACTTCTCGAACAACTTTATGAAAAGAACTTTTTGGGATGAGAAGCTCATATCCGCATTGGATTCTCCTTATCTCTCGAAGAGCGGTAGTGCCCGGTTTCTATCTCCTCTTCTTCTGTGGTGGTCCTTATGCTCTACGGGGAGCACTGTTGCTGCACTTGAGGAGCCTCCACCTTGTGTTCTAGGTGGCGGGCCTTGGCGTGATGTCTTCCCAGGGCCAAAATGACGACATGCTTTCTTGGTCCGTGCCATGCAAGGAGGGCAAGATGGAGAAGAGACAGAGGTTGGGGATGTGAAAATGAGAAGAAAAATGAAGTTTTAACCCATTTAAACCCCAAAACCAGGTTAATGGAGCTTCATGCGCACTGTCCATCGTGTGATTGTAAATCCATAACCTTGTATCGAAATGCGACGAAACTTCACACGCGCACTTGTTGGGTGGCCAAGAGCCCCTTTTTTTTAAAAAAAAAGTGCATGCATACCACTGTTCCAAAGTTTGGCGTCTAGAGCCACTTTCTTGCTAGGAAACTGGCTCCAGACGCGACTTCGGACCAGTGATATGCAGGCACTTTTTTTTCAAAAAAAAATAATTTGGGCTCTTGGTCACCCAATGAGTGGGCATGTGAAGTTTTGTCTCATTCCAATACAGTTTAGTATTTTAAAAATTATCCCACACCAAAATTATGGATGGATTGATAATTGAGAAATCAACATCGCGACTACTAGCCCTTAGAAACTTCGCACCACATAAACTATACAGAGGCATTAGGAGTAAAGTCTACAACAAGAAATGGCAAATTTTTGCATGTTATTCCTATTGAAATTGACAATGCTAACAAAAACTGTAAGTTAGAATTGAAAATACAGCGAACATGCACAGTCAAAGTTGAGAGTGAAGGATAAGTGTAAAATTTTAATTCATATTTTAAGGGCGCATACAATAGTTTTGCACTGGGACATAGTCATATGTCCAATGCACAAGGATAACACTATGCCAAAAAAGATAACATTGCAAACTGTGTTCATTCCATTGGAACGAATGCATCCTTCACTGCTTGAAGATTTCTTACAAGTTAGAAGTCCTTAGGAGTTACAGTGATGCACTTCGCATGTATTGCACAACATTGATCATCAGTCATCAAGTCAACTAAAAAGGCCTCTACGGCACACTGTAGAGCATGAAGACATTCTTTTGTGAAGCGATCATGTCTATCCTGACCTTGTACCAAAAACCACCTCCTGCTTTCTGTGTGGTAGAGGTCTTGCACAATCTCGCGAACAAGTCTCGAGAAGCTTACCTTCGGAATAATGAGATCAAAAGAGTGTTGATACCTTCTAATTTCTCTCAAGGCCATTGTACATGGCTTCCACTTGCATTTCTTATGGGGATGCTGAGGAGGACCCTTGTGAGGGTGACTTGAGGAAGGTGGATTAGGTTGAGAAGGGGGTGCATCTGAGCTAGTAGATGCTCCAAGGGGCTGAACACGATATGGGGCTCTGAGCGGAAGCTTATTTGCAACTGCCTTAGACCTAGCCATCTTTCCTGCACAAGAGATGTGAGAACTCAATAAATAAGATAGAAAGTGAAACCCTCTTTTATATAACCCTAAACTATGAGACTCATTCACATAGATGCACACTCTCTCTTTCTCTCTTAAACTATGAATTGCATTCACACTGACTTCACATTATTCATCTTACTATCTTAGCTCTTTTCCAACCCATTTGTTGCCTTGTCAAAGCCTTGTTTCTAGCCACTTGGCATGGTTTTCTTTGGCACTTGAGGCTTCATAACGCACTCTTTTAGTGACACGACGTGATTCCATCATGTTTGCAGCCGATTCATCACCACTTTCATTTTCTCTCTTTTGCGAGAGTTTAGCTTCATCCGCTACTATAATCCTATACCACCAAGATAGCAATTGGATCATCGGATTGCTACTATTCACCCCTCCACCATGATCAGTTTTTCTTCGATATGTACCATGCGCTATCCAATGTGAATTTTCCATCCCTTGTGTGGACTAAATTCCAATGCTTCCCTTTTCAGCAAAGTATGGTCCATGTGCCTCAAGGATATGCTATAAAAACACATATCACACATGAGTAAAACTATGCTCAATAGTTTATACAATTCATACAATTTTAAAATATAAACTTAGTACGCACCATGTAATGTGTGATAGAGCTTTTGGCCCATGCTTCCACCATGTTTTCGTAAAAGCTATGCACAGCATTGATAAATTCTTGCTTATCTTTATTGTTAAATACCATCTTGCAAAGTAAGGGAGCCAATTTGTTAAGACTTATCCAAACCTTAGCTTTGGCCAATCTTGTTTTTCCTCCATTACTTCGATCAGGAACTGCAAAATGTAACTTTTTCCACCCATCGTAGTCCTGCGGCCTACGAACCATGACATTCCCTTCCTCATTGATGGTGTGGGAGCTTTCGCTCAACCGCCAAGACCCACGGACGGCTTATTGTTCAAGCATTCCAAGCGAGCTCTAATGGCTATCTCTCACCTAGCCGACGCGCCGTCAATCCTACGAGTGTTGTGAGCTTACCTTGATGCTCGATCGAGTACCCTTCTCTCCCTTGCACTCCGGTAGCTCCACGATTCTTGATGCTAGCTCAAACATCCTCAAGCCTCCTCCATCTCCAAGATCCATCCTCCCTAGCCGCGCGTGCAAGAGAAGAGAAGAGAAGAGAAGGGAATAAAAGAAGAGGAGATGGTGAAGAGCTTCACCCTCTTGATCCCTCACTCTCACACACACTCACTCCCTCACACTCTCACACTCCCTCTCTCAAGAGCACACACAAGCAAGAAGGAGAGAAGAAGAGAGGAAGAAGAAGACTCTTTTTGCCACACACCAAAGAATGAGCTTCTCATTCACTTTTCAACTTTATATACAAAACCCTAAATCCTTTTTGGGCGGTCATCCCCTTTTCCCTCTTTTACATGACCGACCGTAGCCTAGGCCGTTTTTCCCATTTCCCACCATTCTGATTTATCATATTCCCAGTAATGCATACACTTTGCACAGGAGCGAGCCTGGCACTCTTTTACACAGATTCGGGGGCGCTTCCACATTTTAATGGTGTGCCTTTTTCCTCTTTCGTTGCCGTGGCCCGACACCGAAGCTTCTTGAGGGTCGTGTCCAAACATTTGAATTTTTCAGGGATTGGTTGCTGGTCATGGTGCCTTTTTCTGCTTTTATCTTTTTATGCTTTTATCTTGCGCCTTTTTTTGCTATTTTCCCTTCTTCCCAGTTTTCGCTCCTTTGTGCTGAGGAAACACAGTCGGAACACGGTAATGTGCTACGGAAACATGGTCGAAAACACGATAACATTACCCCCCTCCTAGCCAAGTGCCAGTCCCATGGCACTGCGGTGGGACATAGTGGCAAGTTAGGTCGGCTGTTAGGCGGAACAGGTAGGTGGGTGGTTAGGGATGATGACCCAGAGAGATTCCGGTGTGCTTTAGGCTCCATGAAGATACTCGGCATCTGTCACACGGTTGTGGTGCTGGTTATGTAGCCGGTCGTCTTTTGAGTATGAGAAACGCTTGAAGCAATAAGCGATCCCTGAGGATGATGGTATTGGAGGGATTTATTCTGGGGAAATCCCTTGAACACTGTTTGGCTTGAAAACCCGTGGCTTCGATTGAAGATCCTTGTCTTTGATTTGAAGGTCCTCAGACCGGTGGAATCAATAAGCTATCCGTGGATCTTGAGGCATTGGGCATGGATCATTGGACGATGCAGTTCCAAGATCTATGCCAATGGCAGTTTTACCTCGACCTGGTTCGATCATGGTGGCCATAAGCACCAGGCAGATGGCTGGAGGCCGGCACGTTTTGGGTCATTAAAGGGTGCCATGGGTGATGGTCTTCCGCGGTTAGTCATGTCTTGAGAGTCGAACATAACCTACAAGAAAAGTTGTGCCCTCCCTAAGGGGTGTGTTTGCTTGCCGTGTAGTGTGTGGTGCTCGTGGCAGTGGAACTGGGAGATGGGTCTACTAACCTTGGGCAAGCCCTTGGTAATGTCCCACACTTGAGGACCCAGCTTGTGCTTCGTTGGAGGTGTGGTGCGAGCCTTAGTGTGACAGGTCTGAAAGTCCTGCTTTTGATGTGCCCTAAGCGTGAAGTGGGGGAGGGGGCTAGGGAGAATCCTAGGTGCAGTGACTGTGGTGCTTCTTCTTTTTTTTTGAGATGATACATAGGCCTAAGTGTCTTGGTCGGAATGAGGAGGAGAAGGGGGACGGAGAGACTTGCTCAAAAATTGGCGACTCTGCATGTCATCTTTTAGATTCATGCGGACATGAAGGGAGGTAGTGGAGAGAAAGGGGTGGTTGCATCTAGTGAACTGGCTGTCGTTCATGTCCTCTAGGAGGGCTAGGCATAAAGAGGGAAGGAGTCTAGCCCTCATCATGAGACGAGCCATGGCACAATTATCTATAGCATTAGGGTCAAAGAATAGGGGAGGCAAGCCGCGCTCTTATGGAGTCAGGCCCTGCTTAAGAAGTAGCCTAAGATAGTTACAAGTGGTTATAAAAGCGGGGTCACGACATGAGGAAAAGTCCGCAAGGAAGTGCATCATAGACTCATCTAGTCTTTCTGCGGTAAAAAGAAGGGCGTTGTTAAAGGATGCTACAGTGGAGTTATAAATGACAGGAAAGTAATACCACCCGTGGGGGGTGGCGTCAAAATCTACGCCTACCCTTCGAGGATACGCCATGTAAGTAGGGTCGTTCCGCTCAAATGGCAGGGTATTACAAAAAGCCATCCAGGCGAGCATGCTTATGTCGCATACTTGCCTCCTCCACAGGGGTTGGCTCCTATAGTTTTGTACACAGTGTGGGGGATTTCAAAAATTTTATCTTGCCAGTAGTCGGCCGCTTCGGTGCCCCAAGAGGTTGGGGTCTTTTCCCGCTCTTCCAGCCATTTTTTCCCCAACCGCGATCACCTCGTCCATCACTTTGAGAGGCAGGACCCTCCGCAGATTGTTGGGTAGGAGAAAACTGAAGGAGAATGGCTCCTTTCCTAGTTCCTGCACCTCCCATACCACCAGTTCTGCGTGGAATCCTGCGGGAAGATCATATGGGCACTGAGGGAGAGGCACGGATGGTAGCACGACTGGTTTGGCTCTCAGTTTCTATCTGGCCTCCTCCACTAGCTTTTTTCGTCTTTCTTTAGAGATGGCTTTTCTTTCTGCAGCTAGATCTTCTTGTGGCGGGTCTTGGGCCTGTGGTGGCGAGGGGGGTTGCGGGACCACGTCTTCCCTGAATCAATTCACATCGATTTCCAGCTCTGCTTCTTTCTCTTGCCGTTCTGCCTCGTATACTGCTTCTTCCTCGAACCCGAGGGCATCTATCTCCTGGGGGGGTTAGGCCGGCCTGCATTAGGTATTTTCATTGTTCCTCCAAACTCAGCCTAACCTCCGCCCGTAATGGTGGCATCTGTAATCCAGCGTGTAGGGCTCTTCTTGCCATGCCGAGCTTCCTTTGCACCGCTTCCAATGGCTCTCCTTGTGCTGCATGGGTGGTGTCCAAGATGGTATCGAGGAAGGCCTTCTGTTGAGCGGCTGAAGGCCACTTGGGATGCCTCCGCCTTGCTCTCTGCGATGATTTTCTCTTTTTCTATTAGAACAAGGCGGTGCGCCAGTGTCTTCACCCTCTTCTCGTTGTGTGTGGCCCACTCCTCTGCCCTTTTGTTCATTACTTCCAGGCCCTCTCCCTGTCTTAAGGTCAGCATCATGATTTTCTGTCCATAATCCTCTAGTTCCCTAACTAGCCTCTCTTGTTCTTCTCATTCAGAGATCAGCTGATCTATTAAGCGCTTGAGCTCCTTCTCCTGCTCCTCCATGCCTCATTGTCTTTCTTCGTCCCTGGCATTCAGCTCCACCCCGAGTGCATCAACCTCAGCAGCTTTCGTAGCAAGCTCCTGGTACTACACTATTAGGAGCTTGTGCCCTCTTTGCATGTTTACTAACTCTTGCATCTCATTTTCGAGTAGCTGCCTCCAATGTTCCTCCCTCTCATCCCTAGCCTTCAGTTCTTGTTTCAGATCTGCAATGTCACGCTACTGCAAGGCTATCATTCTTGTCTTGTCCAGCTGGAAGGCGGCCATGGTTTCCTTCTCCACTGCCAACTCAGCCACGGCTATTTTGCGTTCCTCCTTTGCTCTCTCCAATTGGGAGAGCAGCTCGGCGACGTATTCGTCGTAATTAGCCGATGGCATCATCGTTGCGTGAATGGGCGAGATAGAGGCTTCAACTTTTTGCTTTTTGGGCTCTTGCCTGGACTCTGCATCGGCTGGCCTTTTCTGTCCTGTGGCCGTAGTCTCCGTGCTCTGCCCCTGGCCCATTTCTTTGTTGATAAAATACTGCATCCATGCCACGAAGTTTGACACGTCTGCGCTAGTGGGGATGCTGGGGGTGACGGTGGTGAGTTCCGCGGGAGGTACCAAGAGGGTAGGGATCGAATGGAGCGGGGCCTTGCCTTTGCCTTCGAAGACTGGAGGTGGCACGAACTCTGGCACATGCATGCTGGATCTTGGCCCCTCTTCTCTGCATGGGCTCAGGTTCCTTAGTTCATCTGCTCGGCACTGCTGTTCGATGGATCATCGGGTGGCCTCCGTCAGGTCCTCTTCCTCCTTCCTTTGTAGCTCCTCCTCTTCTTCCTCTGCTTTTCTCTTCCTTTCCTCCTCCCTTTTCTTCTGCTCCTCCTGCTTTTTCCCTTTCTGTTCTTTTTTCCTCCTTTTCTCCGCTTCAGCTTCTTGTTTTGACGCCTCCTTGGCTTTCTGTAACTCCTCTTTTTCCCTATGCTTCTCCTGTCTCTTTGTTCTCTCTCTCTCGCTTGCTTCTTTCAGGGATTCCTTCTTTGCCCTTTCCAAGTCTTCCCTTTCTTTCTTCCTACCTTCATCACTCTTCTTCTTCCCCTGTGCCGCCTTCTTCTTCGTTGTCCTGATTGTCTTCTTACTAGTTTGTCCCTCCCCTTCTTCTTCTGTTTCTGTTCTGTCGGTGGACCTGTCTTGGTCCTGTCGAGGGGGCGACTTCTCCGGCGTTTCTCCTTCTCCCTCCTCGGGCTCCTGTGCTGCCTTTACTGCCTCCTGAATGAATGCAATCAAGACTCCTCTGTAGCCAATGAAAGAGGCCTTGGAGGAGGCTTTCTTCCTTTCCGTCACCTTAGAAGCCGGAGATTCTCCTCCTGTTGGTGCACTTCCCAGGGCTAGTGCCTTGGCCACTTGATCAATCGTCTTCCACATGTAGCCATTCCAATCCACCTCGTCTAGAGTGTGGGCTGCTACATTCTCCAGCATTGGCACGCTTATCCGATGCATTAAGGAGTTGTAACATTGGCTGGAGAAGAGCACATGCACCAACTTGGCCTGCAACCTGGCGTCTATGTCAAGGATGTCTTGGATGCTTATGTCGTCGTTCATGAGCACCTCTTCCTTCTTCATTTTCAGCAAGGCATAAACATCCCTTTTTTGTCGCCTTTCTGTCCTAGGTACCAATCCCAGAGCCTTTTCCACCAAGGCTGGATCAAACCGGACTTGCACCTGCTTTGCACCCTCTCCTTGGCCCACTGTTACAATGACACCTTCCTGGTCCGGATTGTATGTTCTGAGGAATTCTACGCATTTAAAGTGATCCGGCTCCTGCAAGAATTTTTCAATGTACTTTGTAAGGTTTCACTGTTCCACTACCCTCTTGGCTACCTCCTCCTTCGCCACCACGACTCCGATGTTGTGGATGGTTCGGAACTTGAGCTGGCCGAAGGCGCGGTTCTCCAATTGGATGCAATACAGCTCCCTTTCCTCGTCAGTGAATGGGAGTCGATGGGCGCGGTCTTGCTACGACATTTTCTGCTCCTGCCATAATTCGTAACTTCCGTTAGTATTTTCCACATAGCACTTTGCTGTTTATGCGAGAATAAAAACTCTTGACTGAATTTTTGGAAGCCATTTTTCTCATACTAATGCTTATGCCTTTCACTACTTTTACTTTACCATACCCCCTTTTTATTCATTTCCTATCTGATTCTTTTCACCTTCACCACATACCCACATACCCCCTCCTCTTCCGGCTGAGAGAAGAATCCTGCCTAGGATTGGGGATTAAAAGGTGAAGGGCGTTGGTCATGTTGGGGTAGGACTTTACGTGTGAAGAAGCCACGTGTAGAATTTTGGATTGTATTCCAGTTGAGCATGACAATCAAGAGCAGCTGATTGGATAGAGACTTGGGAGATGTAGGTCAAGATATCATGAAAGAGATCTCCAGTATTAAGGTGGCTGGCGACATGTAATTCCTCTTCCGTGAGAGGAATTGGTCAATATAGGGGTGGGAGAGCACATGGTCCAAATGCTGATTGCGGGTGATGGCAATTTCCTAAACGAGATAGGTGCCACATAAGTGGGTCATATTCGATGGTTTTAACTGCCCTGTGTTGCTCAGCATTGGTCATTATTCGGCAACCTTTTTTCTCCCATTGGATTCTTAGAGCAAACCACTACTGCAAGAACATGGAAGGCGAGCTTGCCATCTGCGTGAGCTCTTGCATCTCGTGTTCAGGAACAGAACGAGGAGGCTTACGATATGAAGTGACTAGGCGTCTAAGGGCCCCTTGCTCCTTTGAGATTTCGTCGTTTGCTATCAGTTTGGCAGCGATTTTGGGGGATTTAGTAGTCATAAGTTCGTATTCTTCCCAAGTGCATGGTAATGCACAAACCTCCGAAGCAAGGGTACTGTCAAGAAGGCCTAGGTCTAGCCTCTCATAACTTCTAGCGAATGTAGTGAAAGTTTCGTCCAACATCTTGATGCAGGTTATTAAGTCATCCCCAGAGGTCACGGCAAGGTCCTTAGCTAAGGAGAGGAAAGGTCGTATCGCATACGAAGGTTTAAGACCTGCTGGTGGGGATGGTGCAACTAGACTAGATAGTGGTGACTCCCTCATCGGTGTCACATGTTGGGCTTTGCACTCCGAAGCACTTTGAGGTGATGTAGGGAGCTCTGGGGGCATGGGGGTTGTGCTGGGTTCTGAGTGAGCAGTCATAGGGGTTTTTAAGCTCTCTGGATCAGGTAGGTTTAAGGATTGCGGCGTTTGCTTTGGTCGATAGATAAGCTGAGACTTACTAGCCACAGCTGGCAATGGTGTGCTGACTATGTTCTGGGCACCACGTGTGCAAGCCTGCCTCACTAGGGTGAGATTGCTTGTAGATGAGCTTTTTAGCTGGCCATTTTTAGGCATCCAAATCCATGGGTTGCCCTCGTAGTATCCCTGTGCCCGCAAGAGATCTTTGGGAATCCATCACAGCATGGTTGTGTGTCTACGTCGATAGCGTCTAGACTGCCTCTTAGGCCGGGACAGCTGATGATTTTGGCGGTTAGGATTGCGTTTGGGTGGTGTACCCGGATGTGGTTTCTGTCGTTTTGGCACCCACATAAGCTTGGACTCCTTGGCCTTGTGAGCACTCTTGGTGGGTTTGGACCTGGGGTCGAGAGCCTGGCACGAGGCCGTAGGTTTCTCCAGTTTAGACTTGAGCTGGAGTGTGGTCCTAGGGATTTCTACCGATGGCTTCGTAATGGTGGAGGAATCATGACAGCCCTTGTTGAAAGTCGTCACTATACGGACGTTGCCGATAGCAAGATGAACGCAGTTTAGGTTGTAATCCACATTACAGTTCGTTTGCTTTTTGAAAGTGTGACCCAATAGTGACATGTTACCAACTCCTTTAGTGTCAGGCAACACATGGAAGAAAGCTGGTAAACTTTCAAACTCGATGGAAACGAGTACCTTGCACTTCCCCAGGAGTGAATAAGCATCACCCCCAAACGGGGTGAGGTTGGCATTAGTAGGCTGTAGCGTCGGTTGACCAATGCGTGTCCAATGGTCATGCGTCAAGATGTTGTAGTCGGCCCCCTCATCAATCAAGGCATTGAAAGAATACACCACTCCTGCTGCGACTATGATTCGTAGATACGCCGGTGCCACTGCTTCTTCGTCCTGATCTGTAAGGTCAGTTACAGTAGCCATGCGGACGTTCAGTGGGGGTTCTACCATGGGTGGATCATGTAATGGATGGGAAGGAGGATAGTACTTCTTTACGCGGCTGCCATTAAAAAAGCCTATTCCTTCACCGTCAAGTGTCTCCAACTCAACATTCCCGGTTCTACCGATCATGCATACTCTGAAAGGCCCTAGCCCCCGAAACTTCATCTTCTGTTTATGTCCTTTTACCGAGTATAGCAGAACAAGGTCCCCTTGTTCGAAGTCTCGTTGCTTGACATGCTTGTCAAACCACATCTTTCGTCGAGCCTTTTCACAAAGAGAGTGAGTGGCGAGGATTCGGGTCTCCATTAAGTGCTCTAGCTCCACCAAGCGGTTGATCCAAGCCTCTCTTCCCTCCCAACGCTCCTGGACTGCTAGCCTCAAGCTAGGGATGAAGAATTCTAAGGGAAAAATGGCTTCAATTCCGTACGTCAGCCTAAAAGGCGTCTGTCCTATAGCCGTTTTATAAGTTGTGCGATAGGCCCACAAGGCCACCATTAGCTTGTTGTCCCAGTCCCTTCTTGAAGTAGACACAACTTTTGTAAGCACGTTGACTAAGATTTTATTTGTGGATTTGGCTTGGCCATTAGCCTGAGGGTAATAGGGAGAGGACTTCCGATGAATTATTAGGAAGATAGAGAGCAAGTGGGCAATCACTTCATTAATGAAGTGTGTGCCTTGGTCGCTTACAAGTTCGATTGGATAGCCAAACCGTGAAATGACCTGCTCCCACAAGAACTTTGCAGTGGTCCTAGCATCATTCTTCCTCGTGGCTCGTGCCTCTGGGACTGATAGGTCCAATAAAATCGATGCCCCATTTTTCAAAGGGTTGTCGGGCTATGACAGGGGTCAACTCCATCTTGTCCTTCCGCACAGGCAATTTGGTCCTTTGGCACTCATCGCAGTGTTTTACGAATTTAGCTGCATCACGGAAGAGGGTGAGCCACCATAGTTGAGATTGTAGCACCTTTCGGGCTGTTGTGTCCCCGCTAAAGTATCCTCCAGCAATTCCGTCGTGTGCTTCGTTCAATGCATCGTGCATCTCGTACTCACATACGCATTTGTGCAATAAACCATCTTGTCCCAACCTGTAGAGTTGGCTGGCTATCAGTTGGTATGGCTGAATTTTTAGGATAAGCCTTCTCAGCCTGGCCTTCTCAATGGGTCGCTCAGGTAGTCCGTTCTCTAGTACTTGCACTATGTCTTCGGCCCAATACGGCGTCAGATCAGCTTTAAATAATTCTTTCTCGCTAGACAGGTTAAAGAGATGAGCATCCGGCAAATCATCAGGTATGCCTTGTCCAGTCGCTTCTCCTGTGGGTATGCAAGACATGTGGTCAACCATGTAATGCTACTTTCCTTTGCATACAACCACAGAGAAGTCGAACTCCAGTAGTAGGAGTAACCATCTAGCTATGTGTCCCGTAGCGCAAGGCTTATTCACAAGATACAGCAAGGCCTGATGGTCAACAAAGAAGACAAAGGGAGTGGCCAACAGGTAATGCCTGAATTTCTTTACCGCAAATACCATGGCCAACCCTTCCCTTTCCGTCGTGGAATAGTTCATCTCGGTCTCTGTGAGCTGCCTATTGGCAAAACTCATCGGGTATTCTAAATTATGTTCGCTCGGTTGGCATAGCATGGCTCCAATAGCAAACTTAGAGGCGTCTATGTGTACATGAAACGCTATGTTCCAGTCTGGGGCTCGTAAGATTGGTGCAGTAGTGAGAGCCTTTTTCAACTTCTCATATGCGCACTGGCATTCCTCATTCCACTCGAACACTATCAACATCTTGTACAATGGTCTAGCAATTAGTGCATAATTTAGTACAAAGCGTCGATAATATCCAGTGTGTCCTAAGAAGCACTGAACTCCCTTGTAGTTATCAGGTGGTGGTAAATCCACAATGACTCTGACTTTAGAAAAGTCTATGGCAATGTCATTCTTTGACACTACGTGCCCTAAGATGCATCCGTGTTTCACCCAGAACTGGCACTTTAAGGGGTTCAAGGAGAGACGATATAAGCGGCACCGTTCAAAGACTGCTCGGAGTTTGTTTAAGTATTCGATCCAGGTCAAATGGACACACAGATCATCGACAAAGACCTCTAACTCCTTGCGAAGCATGTCTTTAAAGATGGTGCACATGAGGCATTGGAAAGTGGCAGGGGCATTGGTCAACCCGAAGGGCATGACTATGTACGCAAAGACACCCCACTCAATGGCAAAGGCGGTCTTGTGCCCTGTTTGCAGGATGTACTTGCACCTGGTTGTACCCTGAGAAGCCATCCAAGAAACTGTAGGCTTCCTTGCCTGCCATCCTCTCAAGCATGTGCTCGGTATACGGCAAGCGATAGTTGTCTCTCTTTGTAGCAGCGTTCACCTTCTTGTAATTGACACACACTCGAATTTTGCCATTATTCTTCATCACGATGACTATGGGTGACACCCAGTCTGTGTACTCAATTTCGTAGATGAATCCAGCTCTCATCAGCTTGTCGATTTCCTCTTTGACAGCATAAGCGTGTTTTGGATTCATGGGGTACAGTCGCTGCTTGACCGGTGTTGCGTCCGACGTCATGGGTATGTTGTGAGTCACAACACTTGGATCTACCCCCCGTAGCTCTTTTAAGGACCATGCAAATACATCTATGTACTCCTGCAAGAGAGCGACAAGACTCAACTCTTCTTCACCAGTCAAGTCATCGGCAATGAACACTGGTCGGGCTATCTCCCCTTCCAGGGCTAGGTTTGCCTCCTTGACCTTGGCTGGTCCTTCAATTGGTTTGCTCGTCTGCCCTTGACGCTTGGCACCTAGCAGAACTACTACCCTATCCCCTTTTTTGAATTAAGTGAAGCGTTTAGGGAGGTCCTGCGGATTTCGCTGCTCTTTTGATCGTGCATCTTTGGGGTGCTTTCCCCTATCCCACTTTGACCGTCTGCATCTCAGGTGGACGGGTAAGTCCCCCTTGGTGCGTCTGGTCATGGGCGGCCTAGGGATCTCTGGGTCGCTATCCGAAGTAACTTCCGATTCAGAGTCAAACCCTGCATCTTTCCTGGAAGAGGTGGTCTCCCCTGGTGGCCGCAATTCGGATGGCGATTCAGTTCTAAGTATTGATGTTGTTTCTGATTGGGCTAGGCCTGCTTGCTCAAGGTCTATGGCCCCCATGCATTCCAACCACGCACGATCACATTTCATGCGCATGATTCCTTGCTCCAGTCTAAGGGCCTGCCTTTTCTGCGGCTTGGCGTCTGCTCGTATCTGCTCAATTTTTCGTCCTTCAGTGTCATACTCTATGGTATCCACTTCACCCTCACTCTCATCACTGAAGGATTGGCAGTCTTCGTATTCATCGCAGGAATCCTTGTCATTCGATTTCCCATCGTCTCCTAGGGTTTGGTATGCCTTGTGTCGTTGGTCTGGAATCAGGGCCCAGTTATACATGAGGTTCAGCTCATGCACCCTAGTCCATTGCCACTTAGGATCCTCTAAGAGATCCTGGAGCAGTTTGAAGTTGGCAGCCAGGTTGCCCGCTAGCTGGTCTGCTAGGTATTCCAGTACCCCCTGGAGTTCCCTTTTGTTGGATGGCACTTGGAAGGTAACAGGCTTAGGCCTTCCATGGAGGCTTTCTGCCATCATGTAGACTGGCATAGAGAGTGCTTTGTTTGTCTTGCCGATTGTTTTGATGGCCTGCTCATATGCCTCATGGTCTGAGAATGGCAGGTCAATTGTAGCGAGAACGTGCATCCAATCCCACTCATCCTCTAGGTATGGGATATACTTAGTCAAGGACCCATAGGGCTTCCTGACCTGAGTGTTCCCTTTGAGCATAGCAAAGATGGCATCTAGGTCGACTGGTGAGGTCTTCCAAGTGTCCATCTCTATTCTTACGGCATCAGTTCTATTGCCAAGGAAGATCAAGCTGTTACCCTAGTCTTCGATGACTCTAGCGTTGCGCATCAAGGGTTGGCCTAATAGGACATCGTAGTCCACTCCCTTCATGACTATAAAGTTGACAGAGAACTAGACACCTGCGATCTTCACTTGCCAATTCTTCAAGACCCCGAATGGCTTCATTCTCATACCGTTTGCTAGCGTGACATTAAACCGAGCAGCTTTGACAGCCGGGTTTCCCCAAGTCTACAGCACTGCGTGGCTAAGCACACTAACCCCGGCTCCCGTGGCTACGATTCCCTTCCTTGTTGTGTCACCCAGGGCTAGGACCGGCAGGACTGCGTGCATCTCAAAGCCCTCCCAAAAGGCGTTGACGTGCAAGGATTTAGGCACGGAGTGCAGCGTCAGACTTGGCAATTGCGTTTCTACATCCTGGTCTTGAGGGTCTGCTGACCTACTCTTGTGATCCCTCAACCCACTGCTTAAGGTCTTGCCATAGGGCAGGGTGCTGCCTAAGCAGATCTCCCATGCTAAGTGTTACAAGGGTGGTCACTAGAGTGGTCAAGAGGTGGTTAGATACTCGTCCTTCCTTTAGCCCTGACTGTCCGGGCCAATGGCTAAGGCTGCTCTGCGGCTCTGTTGCATCTAGACTTGGTCTCAGAGGCACTACTCGTGGCTTAGTGGCTTTGGCCGACTTAGGTTGGGCAGTGACATTGGCATGCTTATGCTGGAGAGATCATCGATCTCATCCTCTATGATGGGTTCAACGTCTATGAGATGCTATTGAGCCTCCCTCACCCACTCCCTCACCTTTTCTATGGCCTCTAATTGTCTCTTTGGATGAGGGTATTCCCCTATCTTAGCACTTCCCTTTTCAGTTGTCTTAGGGGCTAAAGTCGCTGCCTCCGTGTCTGAGACTTTCTTCCCAGTAGGTAAAGACGTAGCACTCTCGGTCTTCAATGCGACCTTAGCTTCCAATCTCTTCTTTTTTCGCCTGCGGCTTTTCTTTCCTATTGAGGTAGCGTTAATATTGCTAGGTCCTGGCAAAGAGATGTCAGCCTGCTTCATTTGGGCTCGGGTCATAACTCGCAAGGGAATAGGTGTGGCCTCCCCATCGAGGTTTTCGACACCAAACAGCCCCAATGGGACGGATGGCACATTAGCTGAGCTAGAGGACGGCTTCCGCTTTGGGCAGTCTATGAAAAGATGGGTGATTCCGCACTCTGCGCACCTTTGGTCAGCCTTGTCCCTGTTTTGTTGCTCTCTTTCAGGGTAGCATGATGAGACATGACCGGGGTGGCCGCAAGTCCAACAAGTGACTGGATGGCTGCCCTCCTAGGCCTCTATCCTATCCTCGTCCTAACGCCATCACCGGCACGGGTCGATAATCCATGAGGACTGTGTTTCCCTCGTCGTCATGTGAGACGTAAGGGTATATGTAGGTCTCTTCGTCATTCGGCTCCTCCACGTAGTGTATTGGAGCGTCACTCGGTGGGTGGGTCACATAAGGACCAGGCAGTCTAGGAATGCATGTAGGATTTATGTCCATTCTAGGGACAGCTGGTTTCATATCGTTAGGCACGGGTTCATATCCCCTTTTGAAGAATGGCTGCGGCCTGTTAGCTAGATAAGGCTGGCCATAGGGCTGCGAGTATGGAAGTCTTCGTGGTAGTCTGCAATGTGCGACATCGTGGCCGAACCTACCGCAGTTAGCGCAAGGTCTTGACACTCAGCTGGCAAGTGGTTTCGGCCACAATATACGCACTAGATGTGCGGGCACGTTGGTCATCTCAACATGTCTTGTATCTTGGCTAATTCCATCTTCACCTCAGCCAAGCCTTGGTCTGTCTCGGTGGCCTTCCCCTTATCTTGGGATGATGGGTTTGACCGCTCACCCGAGGCTGACGTTCTCTCCAAGATTCGCGGGTTAGTCTCTTCTAGAGTTGAGCTCCTAGAGCTTCACTCTTTCAGCTGATCATCGACTCTGATGGCTTCCTCAAAAACTCTAGCCACTACGTCCTGTTGCAAGCTTGAATTGCCTGCCAATGCCTTATATAACTCCTCGTCTCTAATTCCGCTGATGAATACAGTTGAAACTACTCTATCAGTCGGTCGCTCACCTAGAGGGATTCTCTTAAAGAGACTCCTCACATGGGTCACGTAGTCGCAGATGTCCTCCTTCTCTTTCTGCTTGACATTCATCAAGCATACTAGCAGGTTATTGGAGTATCCGGGCTCGGCGAACCTCTTGACGAAGAGATCCTTGAGATTATTGAAGTTGGCTCGCTCCATGGCATCCAGGCTTGTGTACCACGTCCTATCCTTGTCGCCTAAGCACAGCCCGAATGCTTGCGAACGTTGAGTCTGGTCATTGAGACCGTTGGCTTCGTAGACTTGCTCAAACTGCTAGACAAAGCTGTATGGGTCGTCATGCGGCTGGTACTTGTCGAGTTGTTTGGCAACAATCGGTATTTTGGCCTGGCTTTTTGAGCCCTGGTTTGCCCCTAATCCTGCAAGTAGATACGTCGCTAGTGCGGTGGCACTTTGCTCTACTACGGTGTTATCGAGCAGCCGTTTCATGAGGAGCTTGCTCAGCGTCAGGTCTCCCTCTAGTGCTCTCTCATGGTCTGTTCGGTTCCGGCTAGCCAAGCTCAGTACTCGCTACACCTCATGCAGCTCCATGCTTTGCCTTTGGCTCCTAGCCTGTTGACCCCTATTATAATCAGCTATGCCTTGCAATGCCTTGCGGGCTAGCCTTCTCTCCTCCTCTAGGTCTGCAATGATTACATCTGTTGTCCTGCCCCAATGCTCATACCGGGCGTGCACATCGTAACTGCTCACCATCTGCTGTATAGCATCTGGGAATACACTCAAATCGAGCTTCTCATTAGACCGATGGTTTGAGCTTTCTTTCGTCATGGTCAAATTCTTGTGCCCCACTGTGCTGTCAATTAGGTCTAATAGTCGTGACGGATCCTCGTCGTTGGCGCTCCTTGCTTGGTTCTACCCCGTGCCTCGTGTGTTTGTCTATTTCTTGGGTCCTCTCCTATTGGTGGGTTCCTTGGGCGATTTATCTGAGTGAGTTCCTTCGATTATTGAATACAAACCTCAATTTATGATTACTCGACGAGTGTATTGTTCCTCATGCACTTGTGCCCAATCAGGCTTTCAATTTCCTTAAGTCTACTTCAAGTGCGAAAATTCAATGTGAGTGCCGCAAGCAATTCCTCGGCATCTCACTCACTCTCGCTCGTTTTGGGCCTGATAGGCTTGTAGATCCATTTTCCGGGCGTTTAGTCAGGGTTTAGGGTTTCCTTGTATGTTTCCTTGTTTGCTTCCGATCGATCAGGTCTTGTGGTTCAGCGGCTCGCGTCCTAGTCCTTGGGTCCCTCAACTGTATACTACCAACTGCTAAGCGGCTGTGTACTACAATTTCTCTTATCACATGTGCCAGAATCAAGTTCTGAATGCTCGAAGGGTTTCGGCAAGTTGCGCTAATGTGTGCTTGCTGGGTCGAGTCAAATTTCTGACAGATTTGACGAAAAGTTGCACTTGGACCAACTGGTCCAAATTGCAGGGTCTGAGTGGGTCACTCGAACGGGCCGAATGGCACAAGGTCAAGGGCCGAATCTCCAGATCTGACTAGGACAATTTTTATTCGGACGGGCCGAATGGCAGGTTCGGACAGGATAATTCGGACGGGTTGGCCGAGGGCCAAATCCCAGGTGTGGCTGAGTTCCGAATTTGGGACTCGAACAGGTCGTTCGGACGGGCCGAGTAGCGCAGGGCCGAGTGTGCCACGTGGTCAAAAAGTTTTGGCTCGGACGGTCCGAGTAGGGTTACTCGGATGGGTTGACTCAGACGGTCCGAGTGCCATCCGAGTGCCAACTAGGGTTCCGGGCCGAGTGGCCAAATGGCAAGGGGCTGAGGGCCGATTCTGGGACTCGGCACAAAAGCAACCACTCGGACGGGCCAAACCTGGCGCAACGGAGACAGCGCAATGTCGATTTCGATCGATTCTTGGGATTTACACAATCATACCAAGCACAACCCTCCAGATCCTATCTAGGGGGATTGAGGAAGGGATTCAGATACCTGAATGGGGCGGTGAGTGCATCGGTGATGCGATCGAATCACACAGCCTGGGGCTCTCTAGCTCTCTCTCTCACTAAAATGGCACAAATGAGCTCTTTTTTGGCCTCCTGGCTCTTATATGCCTTCCCAACTGTGGCATTGACGCCCCCAATCACTCTCTTGTCGATCTTAGGCCTCATTAGCGAGCATTTTGCGCATTTTGCACGATTTTTTCCCTGTTTTTGCCCTGTTTTGAAACAGTGAACCCTACCCTTTTCCGGTTCGATTTCCTAACTCTAACCTACGCTAAATGCAACAAAAATCGAAGGCAAAAATTTGAAATAGATCCTCCATGCTTTCCAATCATCAAACAACCAAAATATCCCAAAATACTTACTTGTTCCGAAGATTAAAAGCACCCAACTTCCTACCTATCTCAAGCTCCGTTTCGGGGATGAATACCCTACTTCGATGCTCGATGTGAGGCGCGCAAGTACTCAAGCATGAATCCGTTGGTCCCGGCAACGGAACCAAAATGTGGGAGCTTTCACTCAACTGCCAAGACCCATGGACCGCTTATTGTTCAAGCATTCCAAGCGAGCTCTAATGGCTATCTCTCACCTAGCCGACGTTCCTATGAGTGTTGTGAGCTTACCTTGATGCCCGATCCAGTACCCTTCTCTCCCTTGCACTCCCGTAGCTCCACGATTCTTGATGCTAGCTCAAGCATCCTCAAGCCTCCTCCATCTCCAAGATCCATCCTCCATAGCCGCGCGCGCAAGAGAAGAGAAGAGAAGAGAAGGGAAGAAAAGAAGAGGAGATGGTGAAGAGCTTCACCCTCTTGATCCCTCACTCTCACACACACTCACTCCCTCACACTCTCACACTCCCTCTCTCAAGAGCACACACAAGCAAGAAGGAGAGAAAAAGAGAGGAAGAAGAAGACTCTTTTTGCCACACACCAAAGAATGAGCTTCTCGTTCACTTTTCAACTTTATATACAAAACCCTAAATCCTTTTTGGGCGGTCATCCCCTCTTCCCTCTTTTACATGGCCAGCCGTAGCCTAGGCCCTTTTTCCCATTTCCCACAATTCTAATTTATCCTATTCCCACTAATGCATATACTTTGCACAAGAGCGAGCCTGGCACTCTTTTACATAGATTCGGGGGCGCTTCCGCATTTTAATGGTGCGTTGTTTTCCTCTTTCGTTGCCGTGGCCCGAAACCGAAGCTTCTTGAGGGTCGTGTCCGAACATTTGAATTTTGCAGGGATTGGTCGCTGGTCACGGTGCCCTTTTCTGCTTTTATCCTGTGCCTTTTTTTTGCTATTTTCCCTTCTTCCCAGTTTCCGCTCCTTTGTGCTGTGGAAACACAGTCGGAACACGGTAATGTGCTGCAGAAACACGGTGGGAAACACGGTAACAGATAGGTACTGAGAGAAACTTCCTAGCCTTTGCTCCTCCAAAGCAAGGCTTTTTTGGCAAGTTACCAAATTTTCCTGATCTCTTCTCATCTTTTTCAATCGTCACTTGATGCTTGTGTAGCTCAATTTCTGATAGCACTCGCTCCACATTCCTACACGTTGCAATGGCTTCTTTTTCTGTTTGCATCCTATAAGCAAAGAAAATGCATTCATATACAAGTTTCTCCATGATTTTGACAAAAGCATGCAATGAACAAATATGAATACGATCCAAGGGAATGTTGAAGATGGGCTTCCAAGTGGGATCTTCTCTATTGCACGTCGGTGCAGTACTTGTCACCTTTCGCCAGTTCTTCTTTCCATCCTTTCCTTCCACCCTCTTTGTCAAGAAATATAGGCATGGATTCTTTGTATTTGCACCATTGGAGATTCCACACATGCATTTTAAAGTTTTCAAGTCTCCTGCAAGATGCCATTCAACCAAGTATTGACCATACCCTTCAACCGAGAGCATCTCACCATGTTCCTGACGATCGATGATGCTTTACTCATCAAAGTTACACTAACTCTTTCAAGCTTTACTCCTTTGATGACCTCACTTTCATCTAATTTTATAACAAACTGCAATTTACCATTACATTCCTCAACAGACATATTGTAATACATTACCATTGCCGACTGTACCTTGTTCAAATCTAAATAGTAATTATTGAGTTCGGTGAACTTCACCTCATATGCATTTTTGGTCCCAACCTTTAGTGTTTCCACACATTGAACATGCATGGGATCTCCTATCAACTCCAAAACCTTTGTATTAAGTTGCCGTCGGGCCTCTATTAACTTTGAAGGTTGAGGAAGAGGCACGTTTCTATTTCTCTTCAGCACACGACCAAACCCAGCCTTCACACCTTTGAATATCTTTGAGTAAGTCGTCGTGCTAATGCCGGTCCTGTCACAAATAGATTGTGTATCCACAAATGAGAACTCATTTGATACATCTTTTAATGTGCACTCAATCACCTTTTCCTTCACAGCCTTAAACTTACGATTGCTCAAAGCATTTTCTAGTGTACTTGCCTTCAACAATCTACTAATACATGATTCAACCTCACCCTCACCTAGGTTCTCTTTCTGAGCTACCTTACATGCTTTGATATGTCGCTTCCACTGGCCACTATTCACAATTAACTCATTGATTGGCTTCTTCTTTCATTTGCGCTCCTGTGTTAGCTTACTGTTGATCTTTCTCAAGTCTTCCAATTGTGCCTTTGCCTCCTCATATGAGATATCAATGTCATGGATAGTATCCTGCATTGAAATAATTTGATTGTTTTGTTGAATTACAGTGTCATATTCAGTTGTACCACTTGTCCTATGAGCTGTTGTATATGAAGTTGATGTGCAGTGCACATCATGGCAAGTTTTTATGGTTTCCTGGCAAGTTGTAAATACTTTGAATGCCTGATCATTGAGCCGCCTAGTATAACCAAGTAACCCATTTTCACCCTCACACACATACTTCAGCAAATTTGTGATTCCTAAGAAAGTTGGAGGTCTATTGTTTAAGGGGTTAATTGGGTAAATTCCCCCATCAACCCACAAATCCATGTTTCAATCCCATTTGCCTATAACTCTGCAAAACCTGAGGGTTGACACTAGTACGCTGGGTTCTTTTGAATAATGGGGCATATTCAATCTCTACCTCAATATGCAGCTCCTTCTTTCCTGTATTCATTTTAATATTAATAGAAACGGGGAGCCTACTTGGTTGTCACAAGAGGTAGAGTGGAGATGCACAGAGAGGCACACAAAGGTGCCAAGGGAAAGGAGGGTGTAAGTAATTCACTCTGTTAATGAAGGTTGCATAAACAAAGAGAAGAGGTCACAATATAGCCATGAGAGAGTATAGATATGGGGGGAAATAGCTCAGAGGGTAGGGATGTCCAAGACTTTTCGTATTTTAGATATTTCTATTTTGCCTCCAAAAACATCTCCAAAAAACATGAAATTTGACCAGTTGGTTTTTTTTACCAAAAGCTAGGTTATAAAAAATCCCCAAAATATATTAAAAGGAACTTTCGAAATTTCATTTTCCTTGTTATCGATTTAAAAATCAATTACCTCGTATCTACTAATCATTTTGCATTGAAAACGAAGCACCACACTCCCGTAACTAACTCCTTTTTTAATATAAAATTTGGTTGAAAAAGACTTCTTCAATGAGGAGAGAGAAAGAATCTGAGTATATCTTTGTAAATAATATAAAAAAGACAAAACGAGATTGCAAAAGTGGAGAGAGAGGAGGATTATTTTTCTATCCTTCTCTCCTCTTTTCCTCGTTTTAAGGAGGAGAGAGGGGGGGCTAAAAGGCCCATTTGCGAGTTCATTTTTTTCCTAATGGGCGGAGCTTGAATCCCTCACCTTCTTCGAAGACAAGCCCATAGAATTTCGGAGAGAAGGCTTGAGGATGAGCTTTAAGCCCCTTACCTACATCAAATCCTTGTCTTTCCCAAAACTCTTGTGATCAAAAATCCGAAATCTTTTGAACATGTAACTTGTCTATATTTTTAATCAAGAAGTTTTTTTCCTCATTCAAAAATTATTTTGCATAAGTTTTGTTTTGTTGCATTCTCCTCCCATCTCAAAAGCATCCCTGCGGCGAGTGACTTTTACAAACCCCTGTGTGAATCTCCTATGCCACCTCATTGCACAATGAGGTAGACACAACCCCAGGTAGTGCACTTTCTTTGTCTTTTTTAGGTACACTCAACAACTAAGATCAACCACCACCGACATCGAAGGCCCCCATTACCCATTCAAATCTATCCTTGACCTTTGCGATTCTCATCCAATTTTGTGATACTTTTTCTCCCCATCCAATCTCCACAAATCCCCATCACTGATCCACATGGCAACAACCCTTCAACCACACAAAACCTCATCAACAAGTGCCCGCAAGTGCCATGGGACTGGCACTCGGTCAGGAGGGGGGTAATATTAACCTTAGCGCAAGAAAGCAAAAAGAAAATTAAAAAGACGTAGGCCAAAGCAGAAGAGGTGGTCCGATTGAAGAAATAGGAGAAAAAAATGCCAAAAGCACAAGGACAACCTTAAAAGTTCAGAGCAAATGCAAAAGAGAAAATGAGCATTTTAAATATAAAAGTGTACTCCAAATCCTTGAAAAAGAGCGCCAGGCTCCTGTCAAGATTGTGGGAGAGAAGGAAGGAGTCTCACTTGTAGCTTTCTTGCTTGCACAATGGGGGAAGACACACAATGGTGGAGGCTGAAAATTGTTTTTTTCTCTTCTTAGTTGTGTAAGCCAAAAGAACTCTAGTACAAAGAAATAGAAGAACCCTCTATATGGGTCTCAAACCAAACTCAACTAACTAAGGTGGCATACTAACTGAGCCACGAACTAGAGTAGATAAGGATAGCTATCATGTAGCTATTATTCATCAGCGGTGTACCAACCGCGTCTGCAACTGTCAAGTCGGTGACATAAGTATTCAACGGTCACCCTGGCGTATCACGAGTAGACCTCGATATCTCAACACTCCCCCTCGAGCTCAATCCCAATTCCTGCACACCAAGCAGGTCTCTGAACTTGCGCAGCTTCTCTGCGCCCAATGCCTTCGTGAATATGTCAGCTACCTGATCCTCTGTGCTGACATAAACTAGATCAATAAAACCTAGTAAAACCCTCTCTCGCACATAGTGATAATGCACCTCAATGTGCTTTGTTCTAGCATGATAGACTGGGTTATTTGCCAAGTGTATACTACTCATGTTGTCACAATAAATGACAACTGGCCCATCTGTAGACTAATGCATATCATAAAGTAGCTTATGCAACCAAGCTACCTCACATGCAGCCATTGCTGCACCCCTGTACTCAGCCTCTGTGCTCGACAAGGCAACTGTAGGCTGTTTCTTGCTGCTCCAAGTGACTGCAGCACTCCCAAAAGAGAACACATATCCACTCGTAGATCGTCTATCAGAAATACTACCATCCCAATCAGCATCAGTGTATCCATGCAACTGTATCTGAACCCCAGTCTCATAAAATAGTCCATACTGCAATGTGGACTTCACATACCTGAGTATGCGTCTAGCCGCATCTAAATGTGGTTTCCTTGGAGCCTGCATAAACTGACTTACCAATCCAACAGCATAGCTCAAATCTGGCCTGGTAATAGTCATATAAATCAAACTTCCTACTATGCGTCTGTACATAGTAGGGTCTTCTAGAAGCTCACCTGCATCTGTGCTCAGCTTCACATTTTGCTCCAAAGGAACTGAAATAGGCTTACAGCCTGTCATCCCATATTTGGACAGCATGTCCAATCCATACTGCCTCTGCAAGAGCTGTATCCCACTTGGTGATCTAATCACCTCAATGCCCAAGAAATAACGCAGCTCTCCCAAATCCTTCATCTCAAACTTCTGCTTCAATAGCATTTTCACATGAAGGATATCTTCATCACTATCACCTGTCATAATCAAATCATCAACATAAATGACAAGTAGCATTATACCTTTCTCTATTTTTCTCACATAAAGTGAGAAATCTGCCTTGGAAATCTGAAAGCCAATAGTGACAAGATACTGTCCTATCTTGTCAGACCATGCTCTAGGTGCTTGCTTCAAGCCATACAAGGCTTTCTTCAACCTGCAAACAAACTCAGGATGAACAGCATGCACATAACCTGGTGGCTGCTCCATATAGACCTCTTCTTGCAAATCACCATGCAAGAAGGCATTCTTTACATCCATCTGATGTAAAGACCATCCCTTTGATGCAGCCATAGCAATGACTGCTCTTACGGTTGCCATCCTTGCAACCGGACTGAATGTTTCTTCATAGTCAATGCCATATGTTTGTGCATACCCCTTGACTACTAATCTTGCCTTGTATCTATTCACAGAACCATCTGCATTGTGCTTCACCTTATAAACCCACTTACAGCCAATTGCATTCTTACCTTTAGGCAAAGGTACTAACTCCCATGTAGCATTTGCTTCCAAGGCATCCATTTCTTCATCCATGGCTTTCTCCCATTTTTCTTTTCCCATGGCTTGCTCAAAAGAAGTGGGTTCTGGTTCCTGTATCACTTTGACCATATATGCATAGTGAATGGCTGTAAATCCATCATATTTCAGCCTATCCACAGGATATCTAGCTCTCGTAGACCTGCGCAAAGTAGGTTCACTCCCAGGTGCTCTCAAAACATCCATGGTCTTCCTTACTCCAGGTGTAACAATAGAAGGAATACCCAACTCATCATCAATGCTCTGTTCTGAGCCACTGGATTCACCATCCACATAAGAGTGACCTGCATTCACATCAAACATGGGCTGATCTACCTTCTCTTTTCCTTTTCGTGATACCTACATACCACTATCTACATTACTTTGAGAAGATTCTCCTGATCTCAATCTGCCTGTCCATGGCGAAGAATGTGAACCACTGCTAGAGGACGCTCCAGGTCCACTAATATTTTGTGATTGCTGCTGTGAATTCTGTGCAGCATTACCATTTTGTGCATCTACATCATCAATCACATTTACTGGTTTATACCAGCTACTCATCTCATCAAAAACAACATCTCTGCTCACTGTAAACTTACGAGTAGAAGGATTATAGCATCTATACCCTTTTTGCTGCAGAGAGTAACCAATAAAGATGCACTTCTCAGCTTTTGGATCCAACTTGGATCTCAGCTCATCTGGCACATGTACATAGGCAATGCAACCAAAAATTTTCAAATGAGAAATATCTGGTTTCCTACCAGTATACCTCTCCTCTGGAGTCATTCCATGTATTGCTGCAGTGGGAGTCCTGTTCATTATGTAGACTGCTGTAGCAACTGCTTCAGCCCAATAAAAATCTGGCAAGTCTTTTTCATTGAGCATGGCACGAGATACCTCTCCAATATGCCTGTTTTTCCTTTCTGCAATTCCATTTTGTTGTGGGGTATAACTGCATGAATATTGCTGCTTTATGCCATGCTCCTGCAGGAACCTTGCAAACTCATTTGAGAGGTACTCTCCCCCTCCATCTGACCTTAGGCATTTTATTTGCAGACCTGTTTCTTTTTCAGCCATAGCTTTAAGGGTTTTGAAATGCCCAAAAACTTCACTTTTCTTTTTCATAAAATACACCCAAACTTTTCTGCTATAGTCATCAATAAAAGTGACAAAATAATGACAGCCTCCAAGAGATGCAGCTTTAGTAGTCCACACATCAGAGTGGATTAATTCCAATGGCTTCTCACTCTCTTGAACATGTCTAGGAAATGGTTTCCTTGCCTGTTTTCCAAACTGACAGGCTTCACATACCTTATGCATTTCTGCAACCTTGAATTTTGGCAATCCTGCAACAATATTTTGGGCCTGCATTGATTTAAGTCGTTGTACATTAACATGACCAATGCGTTTATGCCAGATATCAATATCTGCAACTACACCGGTCCCATGTGCAAACATTCCTGCACTCAATTCAGACATGTCTGCATCCAACGTAAACATTCTGCCCTTCTTCTTTCCTTTTGCTATCAAGCGACCTTTATTTTTCATATCCTCAACAAAGCATCCATGAGGATTAAATCTGACCTGCAAGCCCTGCTCAACCATTTGACCGACAGAAACCAGATTCTTGGTGATATTCGGGACATGAAATACATCGGACAGGTATTTCTTTTTTCCATCCTGCATAGACAAAGGAATTTTTCCAATCTGCACAATAGGATGTGCAGTATCATCACCAGTCTCCACAAATCCTGGTTTTTCCATTTTCCTTGCATCCTCCATCCATTCTGCATGACCTGTCATGTGGTTTGATGCACCTGAGTCAACATACCATACATCGTTGCTTTCTTCTGCACTTGTCACAGAATTGTTCATGTGCTGCACCATGAACAAATGCTCATTTCTGTCATCACCCTGTCTACTAGAAGATGCATAATTCCCTTATTGCAGTTTTCCATTCATGATGTCATTCTGCTTTTTATAGCAGTCTTTAGCCATATGACCCATTTTACCACAATAGTAGCATTCAACATTACTGTTTGCATTTTGACCTCTTTGCCATCCACCACGACCTCTTTGGCTCCCCCTGCCTCTAGAGTTACCACGTCCTCCTCCATAGGACTGGTTTTCTTGAGTTTGCTGCATATTCTGATTTCTACCACGGCCTCCAAATCGGCCTCCTCTACCTATGCCTCTACCTCTTCCAGCATTTGAGTAGAAGACAGCTTCTTTTGAAGTTCCTCCTGAAGAAGATGCACCACCATTTCTCTGCTCCTCAGAAATTAGAAGAGCAATCAACTCCTCAAAGTCAGGAAATCTTTCACGAACGGAAATGGATGTTCGAAACTGTGCATAATCCTTTCCTAGACCATTCAAGGTCACAGAAACTAAATCATCATCTTCCACTGGCGACCCAATGGAAGCAAGTGCATCTGCAATCTTCTTCACCTTCATATGGTAGTCATTGATGCTCATATTTTCTCTTTGCACATTATGCAACTCTTGCTTGAGCTGCATTTTCCTGGCTTGAGTATTTGTACTATACATTTTTGACAAAGTATCCCATGCCTCCTTTGGCGTACTTGCATCCTGAATATGCACAATCATAGAGTCTGAAATACTGATAGACAGCCAGTACATAACTTTCCTGGCTCTCTCATGCCATGATTTGAATGCCTGCATTTGCTGTTGATTGGGAACATCAGGAAGAACTGGTTCTTCTTCATTTCCTGCAACAAATTCCCAATATCCTTTTCCCATAAGGAAATTCGTCATTCTAAACTTCCATGCCTGGAAGTTGTTCTTGTCAAGCTTTTCAGTGACAATCTGTGAAAGAGAATCAGATGCCATTACAGAATACTGCAAAAAATTCTGTCACTGCAAAAAACACAGCTTCACCCTCACAAGGGCAAATCTGCAAAACTGGCGAAAGTGGTATTTGACCACACAGTCACTTCCTAGTGACGATTTTGCATAAACAAGAACCAATGATGATTCTGAAACTCCCAATGTCTCTGCGCACAAGCATACGATGCAATCTCTACAGTAACTTTTCACCGACCTGTAGAACAGTGGTCGCACAGCATAAAATAGGGTCTTTTCCTGAGTGCGTGCAGAAAACTTCCGCCTTCAAAACAGACCCCGAAATGGCCTCTTGCTTCAGCGCGAAGGGCGTCTCAACCTGAGACAATGCACTCATGCAATTTCCGGCTGTGCTACCTGCAGAGATCTGCTCCCAAAACAGAAAATGAAAGCAACACTGCTCCTCTTACCAGAACACCGCGAGCTTGGCTTGCTTTCTTGAGCTCATTACCACGAACAAGGCTCTGATACCATGTCACGATTGTGGGAGAGAAGGAAGGAGTCTCACTTGTAGCTTTCTTGCTTGCACAATGGGGGAAGACACACAATGGTGGAGGCTGAAAATTGTTTTTTTCTCTTCTTAGTTGTGTAAGCCAAAAGAACTCTAGTACAAAGAAATAGAAGAACCCTCTATATGGGTCTCAAACCAAACTCAACTAACTAAGGTGGCATACTAACTGAGCCACGAACTAGAGTAGATAAGGATAGCTATCATGTAGCTATTATTCATCGGCGGTGTACCAACCGCGTCTGCAACTGACAAGTCGGTGACATAAGTATTCAACGGTCATCCTGGCGTATCACGAGTAGAGCTCGATATCTCAACAGCTCCCTTCTATGCAATTTGTAAATGTAGATGGACATGGGTGAAGACACCATGCAAATATTAAGAGAATAGGAAAAGAGAACCTAGGCTAAAATGGTCGGGCATGTAAAAAAGGGATGAGTGCCCAAAGGGAATTAGGGTTTTGTATAAAAAGGTAAAAAGTGAATGAAGAAGCTCATTCTTGTGCGTGGCCAAAACTAGCTCTCTTCTTCTTCTTCTTCTTCTTCTTCTTCTTCTTCTTCTTCTTCTTCTTCTTCTTCTTCTTCTTCTTCTTCTTCCTCCTCCTCCTCCTCCTCCTCCTCCTCCTCCTCCTCCTCCTCCTCCTCCTCCTCCTCCTCCTCCTCCTCCTCCTCCTCCTCCTCCTCCTCCTCCTCCTCCTCCTCCTCCTCCTCCTCCTCCTCCTCCTCCTCCTCCTCCTCCTCCTCTTCAACTTGTGTTTGAGAGAGGGAGTGTGAGGGAGTGAGTGTGTGAGAGTGAGGGATTGTGGTGGAGAAGCTCTCCATCTTCTCCTCTCTTCTTTTTTTCTTCTCTTCTCTTGTCTTGTCTTGTCTCATGCATAGCATGGAGCTTGGAGCTTGAGGATCAATCTTGCTTGAGAGATTGCACCTCAGATCGTGGAGCTATCGGAGTGCTTGATGGAGGAGGCAACTCGATTGAGAATGGAGGTAATCTCACTACATTTATAGGTGTGAGAGCGCATACCGATATGTGAGACGTAGCCATTGCACTTGGCTTGAAATACTTGAAGCAATAATAAGCAGTCCGTGAGTTGTCTTGGTGGTCGAGTGAGAAGATCCCACAATCAAGCCACCACCACCAAGGTGCCTCAGAGAGAATCTAATATTAATGTCAATGTTGATTGCACCAGCTCCGAAAAAATAGAGAATAATCATAACACTTCTCTATGTTTTTCAATAATGTCTCGCAGTAGCATGGAATACCTTGTCAAAAATGCCTCTGAAAATGTGTGACCATGGATTCCCTACCTTTGGCCAAGACCGCCAAAACAATCCCACTCTATCAAGTAACATCCCATCATGAACTTGGATATCAATTCCAACTCCAAGATTTAAACCTGCCAAACTGCAATTGATGCATCAAGGAAGTCGCTCTCTAGAACGTACATACCTATATAACTATATAGATGAGGCTCACCTACCCTACCTCACCACCCTCTCACATTTCCTCTTTGGCACTAGAGAGTCATGAGGTATGACTATTGCATCACCTGTACTAGAAAGCAAAAGGAGGAGGGGCTACCAAGCCCTTCCCACAATCTAAAGAAGATGGCATTGTCCATGCCTTGGCCTATGGAGGATTCGAGTCAAAGTTTGAGGAAGAGGATGACTGAGTGGAGGAGTCCATATCTGGCTTCTTCTTCTTCTCCTTCTTCTTTCTCAAAGCTGCTAACTCTTTGCAATCCTTGTGCAAATGTTCCTTCTTCCCACAATGATAGAATGGGCCTTTGAATTCTTCTTCCTATCACCCCTCTTTGAAGCTATAAAGGCCTCACTAAAACCACCAATCTTTGCAATGGAAGCCTCCCCTATAAATGCAAAGACATCTCTTGGTGAAGCACCATTGAGAACATCTGTAGAAAACTAACAAGTGTCGATGACATCTGAGTCCACAAAGCAATGGCCACTCCAAACTCCAAAGAGAGCTTGTAGAGCACAGTCCCCACAAGATGATCCTCTAGAAGGGGTGGATTGTATATGTCGAAGTTGATCCTATACCTATGTGACACAAAGTAAAAAAGGCGGAATCATATTCTTTGGCTCAAACTACATCTATTGTGGCTATGCATAAAGAGTGATGCCACACATAGGTGAAGGAGTCTCATACAACATCTAAAGCTTCATCCAAATCTTGGAAGAAGTCCTACAAGTAGTGACTGCCAAAAGAACTTATTTAGAAATGTAATGAACAAGGGAAAAATATGCATGTGTCACAATTGGAAGAGGACTAGGGCACGTGACACTCAAAGCTCCAAATACAACGTACCATAATTTCTTTAGCACAAACCAAGCTTTCATGATAGCACTCCATGTGAGATATTCAAGGCCATGTAATTTTTCGTTAGTGGAACAACTGATAGGAGCCATCTAGAGAAGATATGAAGAGAAAATAAAGGAAAGAAGAGAACGAGAGAGAGAGAGAGAGAGAGAGAGAGAGTATAACCAGCCAATAGTACAAACTACACAAAACAAAGTCCCAAGTAATCAAATCAAGCTTATCACAAAAATCAACTGCAAAAGATGGAATACAACCAGTAAATACTATCAAATAATAAAAGATGTTATTTCCTGGCCATGAGAAGCATTAAATGCTGTAAACATAGTAGCTATCCATGAAAGTGGAATTAATCAATTAAAAATAATATAATTTTGGAAGATGTGAATAGTTGAGACCAAAACACAACCTACATAAGGTGGGAAAGAGGGCACTTAACAGCAAATAGTAGTCACCAAATCAGATAGTTGATGAAGACCTGAAATCAATAGAAAAGTATAGTAGGAGCATAGATCCTAAAATTTGATTCCATGTCAGAAAATGTATATAGCAATGGAAGCATGAAAGAATGTTGGAATAGACTACTAAACACAAGACAAAAGAGAGAGAGGAAAAAGAAAACAGAACTCTATAAAAGAAGAGAAGACAAAAGAATGCTGAGAAATGGAATCCATATACCAAAACACGAGACAATTGCATACAACAATGAGTGACTGGCTGTCTAGGCACAAACACTAGCTCCTCTCTCCAATAAGACCTCCACATGATAATTGAACTAGTTGAGGAAGAGGATTACTAAATACATAGGCCATAAATATGCCCTAAATGATAGCTAATAATCTAGCATTAAATGCTATCTGAGTCATATAAAAATTCCCTAAAATGACATAAATAATGCACAATAAAAATGCCTAAAATATATCAGCCCAATCTAGCATGCATAGATGCACACATGAGCTAACATATTACTAACAGTGGGTCCCACAACTTGTAGGGTGATGAATGTGTTGGAGCTACAAGCAAAATGGAGATTGTATAAACATGGGGAGAGAGAGAGAGAGAGAGAGAGAGAGAGAGAGAGAGAGAGAGAGAGAGAGAGAGAGAGAGAGAGAGAGAGAGCTAGCTTTGTGATGTCCCTAATAGCTCCCTTGTCAGCACAGCTGCTTATTTCCTTATCATTAAATTAATAAAGAATGAGTGTGTGAATATATTGTTAGGGTTAATGAGTAAGATGGCAATCGACCACATTGGCCTTTAAACAATAACCTCCCACTTAAAGGCCAATATGCCTTTAAGAGGGGTAAAAGAATGAGAGTATCTGTGAGATAAATACGTGAGAGTTACCCTCACCAATGCCCATCAACTCACTCCAATGTGCAAATATTTCAGAGGGAACTCTTGGTCAGAAAGTTTGTAGGGTTATTATTAGTATGAACTTTGACAAGCCCAACTTACTTGTCCTCAAGAACCTAACAAATGAAGTGATACCTCACTTCTATATGCTTGATTTTCACATAAAACACTGGATTCTTTGCCAACGTGATGGCACTCTAACTATCATTATGCAACAATGGCATGTCTTCACTCAGGCTCAAGACTCCAACTAGACAAATAAGCCATATGTCTTCTTTGCAAGCCTCTGTGGCTACAATATACTCAGCTTCAATGGTAGATAATGCCATGCATTTCTACAAACGAGAGATCCATGAGATTGCACTGCCATACAAGATAAAAACCTATCTTATGGTGGACTTTTTATTGTCAACATTCCCTACATATTATGCATCTGTGTATCCAAGAGCACCACTACTACTCCTCCCAAAGCGTATGCACATATCTCTTGTACTATTCAAGTACCTCGAGATACTTTTCACTACTTCCTAATTCTTCTTGCTTGGATTTTGGCATGTACATGCTCACTACCACTACAAAAGCAATGTCCAAGAGAATGGCAATCATAGTATACATGAGACTGCCTAGACATAAAGAATATGGAACCTTGGCCATTTCAGGCCTCTTGTCATCAGATTTGGAACAATCATTAGCACTAAGTTTCACATATGGAGGCAATGGAGTACTAACTTTCTTCCCCTCCCTCCCCCCCATCCCCTCTATATTGAAATGTTGCAATACTTTGCTAGCATAATCCTTTTGGGATATATAGAGCAATCTCTTTATTCTATTTCCATTTATGTATATGCCAAGAATGTGATTTTCATGCTCGAAACTCTTTATTTCAAATGCTTCAACTAACCTTTTCTTCAAGGCATCAACCCATACTTGTTTTTCCAGTTACTATCAACATATCATCCACATAAAGAATCAACACTTTCAAGCTACCATCTATATCCTTTCAGTTTATAAAGCAATGGTCTATCTCACTTCTCTTGTAGCCATGAGACTGCATAAAAGTATCAAACTTATTGTACAATGAGATATAAGAAAATCTATGTAGCACAATTGACTAACTTGGAATGGAAATTTCCGCCTCCACTCTTTCTTCAATCACCTTATGGCTTGCTTTTTAATAAATCTCCCATAAACTTTGTAGGCATAGGCGATATCATTGTGCACTATGTCAAGTAACTTATTCCTTTTTTTGTTTAAGTTTTTCTTATGAATTGAATGTGTATGCTTTCCATATATATAATTCTCACAAATAGAAGGCTCGAAAAAATCAAAAGAAGCCAAGTAGCCCAAATGAGATGGCATTTCCATTCCTTTTTTGGATGTAGGTCCTAATCAATAATACCACAAAGATACATTTGGCTACTTGGTTACTTGGTTACTACAATTACATGATTTTTGGCAGAAGATACATGAAGGGGATACAAAGTGCCACATTTGGATCCTTTAGAAACAACAAATGATCCCTAATGAACTTTCCATGACTACCTCCCAAAAGTAGTATAGTATTCCTATTCATCCAACTAACCGATTCATATCAAGCTCTTAGTAAGCTTAGGCACATAGCATACATTTTGAAGAGTAAAGGTAGATCCATTCTAATAAGAATTTTGTGCATCAACTATACCAACTATATCATATACATAGTCATTATCAAGATGGGTCGATCCATTCATGCTACTATCATATGAACAGAACCAATCCTTTTGAGGGGTCATATGAAAAGATATAGCAAAATCAAGTAATCAATCTTAAGCCAATTGTTGTCAATATACTACAACTAGCATATGTGTAGGAAGAGTAGAAGTAAATAGCACTTCATGATTATCATTATGCACAGTCACTATTCTTATTTCTTCAATCTTTACCTTTCCATTACCTTCAGTCATGTCAATTTTCCATCCATGCCTCTTATGGGACTCAACTACTTCTTCTAAATAAGGATACCTTTGTATCTACTTCTTCCAAGAAGTGAAGTTAATACTATCAAACTCCCTAATGTTATACATTTTCCTATTCATGGTAAATGATGAAGCCACTTGTGTAATACAGCAACTATCAAGTGACACCAACCAAAAAATCAACAACCTGCACTACGAAACTAGCAGAATTTTTGTAATACATGCTCAATATAACCAAAACTAAGAAAAGATAGAAAATGAACCACTGCTCGGAAATAATGAATCTATCACCGTCTAAGCATTGTAAAAATATATTCTATATAGTTAAAATATTGTATTACTACAATAATACTTCCTCCCAAATACTCTAGTATAACATCATATAACTATTCACAAGTACATCAAAAGATTAGTCCCCCTAAAACCACTATAGTACATTAAAAAGAATTGTTATTGCTCATTCATAGTTTAGATGAGCAATTGTGCATGGATAGTATGACAATATATGTAGCTCAAGAATTGCTATACCATATATATCAAAGTCTCTATCTAGTGATACTTTATGTATACAATAGCATCCAACATCAAACTCCAAAGGTATAAAATATATCATCTACAACCTATGTCAGACAATCTACATCTTAAAACTGCTTATTTCTAATAGTCTTATACTAGTTACCAATACCTGATAATCTATATACAATGTCTCTGTAATGGACACTTAATGTTGCCACATAGCACCTACATGAGGGGATGAGCACCTTCAATGGTTCACCCTTGTGTGCATGTTAACAGGATGAGTGCCTTCAATGGTTCTCCATTTTACCGCGGGGCATGTTCCTAATAGTGAATTACTTTTCATCTTGGGCAGAAGGTCAATGGGAACGTATGTCATTCTCGGACATAAGACTTGCAGGTGTAAACATGGGTGAAGCCGTACTGCATGGGTGATGCCACAATATTTATATCTCAAGTGCTAACATCTATGTGATTTGAATATTTAATGAATTTTTAATTATTTTTTATTTATTAAGGATAGTTGTATTTATTTAGTTAATTATTTTTCTAACATGATTTTTTACATTTTGGCAAATGTCTAGAGCAAGATGAGTTGGATACACGCAACAAACGCAATTTATTCCATAGACTTCTTCATTGAATTATTTAAATAGACGCACTGTCGTTTCATGCACATGTCCTCTTTATAAATATTTATTAATACTTGAAATTTTAGGAGATATATTGAAGATATTTTAGAAATATTTTATGGCTCTTGAGGCTAATTAATACCTAGCCCCTACACCCAAAAATGTCCATGAAGTTCGCTCATTTTTAGGGCTAGTCAATTTTTATCGTAAATTTGTTAGAAACTTTTCATTACTTGCTTTGCCATTATCTTTGTTATTCAAAAAGATTTTGTATTTCATTGTTGGGGCAACAACCAACAACGATCCTTTGATTACTAAAACACGCATTAATTCACGCGTCGTACAACTTTTTGATTTTAGTAGATCATTCTTTCTAGTCGTTACTAATGCTAGTGGTTCTAGCATTGATACTATATTAATGCAAGATGACCATCCAATTGCATACTTTAACTCTATAAATTGAAACCCTCTGAACTTAAGTATAGTACATATGACAAGAAACTTTTAGTTGTAGTACATGCATTACGAATATGAAAACATTATTTAATAGGCTCAAAATTTATGATTAAGACAGATCAACAAAGTATGAAACACCTTCTCCCTCAACCACAAATTTCTTATAGGCATATTTAATGGGCATCTTTCATTCAGTCTTTCCATCCTTTAATCTAGTATCAACCTGGTAAAGAAAATGTTGTAGCCTATGCATCAAGTCGTAGACCATCTGTAAATAATATTTCAATGCTTTCTACATCTTAATTAGATGCTATGAAATATACTTATTTGCATGACTCTGATTATCATGATGATTGGTTGAATTTGTCTCAAAATCAATGGATTCCTGTCAATACTTTTTTTGTATCTTATGGATTTCTCTTTTATGAGAAATATTTGTGTGTTATTCACTCCTTTTGTCATTATGTTCTCCACTAAGTTCATGATCTACCTTATATGGGTTATCCTTGCATTATTTCTACTCTTCATACTTTGTAATAAGATTTTTATTGGCCTCACATGAATCAAGATGTTTCTGCCTTTGTTTTTGAATGTCTTGTTTGTCAAAGAATTATTACTAGTTTGCCAATGACTTCTAGGTAAAATAATATGCTTTGGACTATTATCGATAGATTTAGTAAACAAGCATATTTTATTCCATGCAAGAAAACTCTAACTGCTTCACAGGTTGCTAATCTTTTTCTTAAGCATATCTTTATACATCATGGTCTGTCGAATATTATTGTATCTAACCATGATCTCCGTTTTTGTAATAATTTTTTGATAACTTTATTCTCTAACCTTGGTACTAAATTTGATTTTAGTTCAATCTTTTACTCTAAAACTAATGGCGAAACTGAAGCTACTAATAGCACCATTCTTGATTTAATTTGTGCCTATATTATCTCTTCACCCAGCACATGGGATCAACATTTACATCTTTTAAAATTTTCCTACAATAATAGACCTCACTCTACTACAAACAAAGCACCTTTTGAAATTATCTATGGTTACAAAATACCAACATCAACATTTCATTTAATTTAGAAAGTGCCTTCTACTGGTGATTTGATACATGCTCATTCCATTATTTTTGAACAAGTTAAACAATTGATTGCTAAGGCCCAGCAATCATGTGTAAGTAAGCTAATAAGAAACACCAAGCTATGCTTTTTAAAGAAGATGATTATGTTTGGTTGCACATTGAGAAACATAGATTGCATAGTGTTGTGAGAATAATCCTAATGTTAAACTTGCACCTAGATTTTATGGACCATTCAAAATTATTCATCGGATCGATGCTAATGCTTTTAGATTAGAATTGCCTACACATTGGAAAATTGATAATACCTTTCATATTAGTCTTCTCCGTCCATTTAAAGGCTCATTACATGCCCATCCCATGTATGATTCTCCACCATTTCTTGAAGATGATCATGAGCTTTTAATTCTTGAATCTATTATTGATACTGATTATATGACCACCCACACTAGCGCGATACTTATCCTCACTATCTTGTAAAATTTCAAAACCATCATATTGAGGAAGCTCAATGGATGACTACACGTGCTTTGCATGGCTCTCCACATTTATTGACTCCACATCCAACCAATAGCAATTGAGGATAATTGTTATCCCACCCCAGGGATATATTGCCAAGTGAAACCCACATGAGGGGATGAGTGTATTCTCAATGGTTCTCCCTTGTGCGCATGTTGATGGGATGATCCCCTTCAATGGTTCTCTGTTAGCGTGGGGCATGTTCCTAAGAGCGAATTACTTTCCTTCTTAGGTAGAAGGTCGATGGGGACACCGATCCTTTTCGCGTGTGAAACTTGCATGTGTGAATATGGGTTAAGCCGTACGTGGGTGATGCCACAGTATTCATATCTCAAGTGCTAATGTCTACATGATTTGATTATCTAATGAATTTTCAATAATTATTTGATTTATTATGGTTAGTTGTATTTATTCATTAATTATTTTTCTAACATAATTTTTTGAATTTTTGGCAATTGCTATGTAGAGCAAGATGAATTGGGAAACGTAGCAAGCACAATTTATTCCATAGACTTCTTAATTGAATTATTTGAACTGACACACCATTGTTTATTCTAAGGTGTACACACATCCTCTTTGTAAATATTTATTAATACTTGAGATTTTAGGAGATATATTGAAGATACTCTAAAAATATTTTATAGCTCTCAGCAGTTGTGAGTTGTGCAATTGATTGCAACCGTCTATTTAGTGAACTCAAACTCTTTTGCAAAACGAGTGATTGTAAAGGGCCTATCTTTGGGCAAAGCAAGATTCATTTTAATATTATAAATACGGCATGGAGGAGATGCCCACTCCATGTATCAGAGGAGATTGCACCCAATAGTGTGTCACTCAATTTTGCATAACTCTTCTTTATGTCTATTTTGAGTTCTATGAGTCGTGCTTACATTTTTATGAGTAAAAGAGAGTGAGGAAGAGCTTCTTTTACTTGCTACACACAAGTCTCGCATCTGATCTCTGTGCAACACTTAAACCTTAATCTATTTTACAAGTTCTGAACAACTTGTGCAAAATTGTAGAAAAATATAAAAACAACTTGTGCAACACTTATAGGTCAAAGATGGAGCCTAAAATAGCCTCAAATCAAAAAATGAACGAGATTATGCTCTTATGGGCTTACCCCCAAGAATTTATATGACAAAATGGTATGGTTATTATCTTCTTCTCCTCTAGCATATCAGCTGTACTAAAATTTTAAAAATAATTATCCAACGATAGTGTGAATTAGCGAAATTTGGACCTAAAACTCACCCAAACCCTAGGATCTGCTAGGAGGCAATCTAACATTGCTATATTGGCTCTTAGCACATGCTACATCAATATGCCACTGCATATTGATGTAATTTTGAATATTGCATACTAGCAAATTTAGCAATCTTGCATAGAGAACATGAGAAATACGATGATGTATATGCAGATTTCCAGCATCAGTCCCTCATCAAATAAATTAATGCCTAAGAATGACAATATAAGGTGGCACATGTAATGTAACCTCTCAAAATTGGTAATTTTTTACTCAAAAGTATATAGTCTACCAATATCTCTACTAAATATCTACTCTACTCAGTAGTGTGGACTCATGAAAAGGCTTTAGAATTAGAAATAAGTACATGCATGTGTTCTAAATATCATCATGCTTGAGAATCTATTTCTCATTTTTTTTTCAATTGTATGTGTACTTGTCTTTGGTCATAGGAGGAAGATGGTAATATGGAAAGGGAAACTGCAAAAATACTACTATATTAAATGTGTATTTTCCATCTATTAAATACTACTACCTATACTATAATCAAGGAATAAACAATGGCTTATCCATAACCTATATCTAATTATTAGCTACCCTCTCAAGTGAATATTTTTTCCTTGTAGAAGCTTCAAGAAGTTGATGTAGCCTTTATATTATAATCCTCATTTAATGGTAGACCCTTCCATTAAATGGATAATAGATAAATGACCTAGACTCTACAAACATTTTCTTATCCTAGAATAAAACTCATACAAGATATACTTCTATTTATGTCATGGATAGTCCAATGTGGCTTTACAATCTTCTAGAAGTTATGCAACCCTTTCATTACAATCCTCCTTCAATTGTACACCCTTCCCACAAATGGATAGTGGATAAGTATCCTAGACGCTATTTTCAATTTCATCCTCAATCCTTTGCTTGAAGATCTAGAACTTCTCTTGGAAGTAAAACATATTTGAGAAAATAATATTTTTTGTGAAATGGTGCATCGAATATTATATCTATATTATCAAAGTAATGATTCTATCTAGCTTTAAGGAAAGAAATAGCCTTTCAGTTAGGGAATCCTTTCCAAGTCTAATAAAACTTTTTGGTCCTGAAATGCTTCTTCACATTCAACACACTTCTTTTGCAAATACCAAGTTCCTTTAAGACTTACATCTAAACAATTATCTTCTTCCCAACATCTAAATCTTTTGAGAACTCTTGACAACCAAATTGTGGGTTTCCTATCTTCTTTTGATCAAGGGCCCCCATTCTTAATGAAATGAATTAAACCTTCCAATAATAAGATAAGAAAAAATGGATTTTAAAAACAATCTAGACCGTACGTTACACTAAAGACCAATCAAACCTAGTCAAATTTAGTCATGGGCACACATTAGGGTCTATGTGCCTTTTACATTTTGTCTTCATGTTTAGTATGCAAGTGTTTACTTCAAGAAAAAGGTAGTTGCTTGATCTACCATATAAAACTTTTTATAAAATCATAATAGTACATTATTAGAGAAAAAAGGTAAATTTGTTGAGCCAAAGTTTGAGATGCAAGATAAAGGCTTATATAAATACGAAAACTCTTAATATAAAAGTTTTTTGGTGAGGATTTTGATCATTTTAAGCCATAAATGAGCTTTCAAGGCACGTTCCAATCATTTGATACAAAGATGAACCCAATTTGAGCTCTAGAGGAGAGAATGTTATGGCCTTTCTAGGGTGTAGTTCGGTCAAACTCTATGGTGTGCCTAGAACCAATCCAATTGGTTAAGCTCAAATGGAGTTATGTTTGTACTCAAAATAATCGAACCAAGCCTTTTAAGCTCATCCATGGCCTTAAAATGATCAACATCCTCACCAAAAAGATTGTGTAACAATAATTATCATGTTTCTTAATACTTTTTCCTTTAGATAATTATTATTGTATTCTTCTAAAATTTTACATTAGATTAAACAACTATCTTTTTCTTCAAGTAATTATATATGTCTACAAATATATCACTATTATACTTGTAAATCCAAAAAAGTGCTAAACATGGTAAATCTCTAGCTTAGAATATCTCAAGAATTCTCCATCTTCAAGACCACTCCATCTAGTAAGGTAATCACCCATAACTTTCATCCCTATGGAGTTTTGACATTGTTTATGAAGCGTTTGGGTAAAACAAGCTCAAACCATGTGCGTTTTACCCAAACCATGTGCATTGGGGGGCACTCTTGAAGCACAGGATTGCCTTCCAATGCGCCATATATTCTAACCTTTTTTTGTAGAGGTTTTGATTCACCTTGCATAAAATGTCATTATAGATTCTACATTTCCTACTTTTTCCATCATTGCTTCTTGTTGAAAATGTTTTAGAAGTTTTACAATAAGATGGCTTCTTCCTAGACTATGAGTTTTGTATGACCACTTATGTAGGACATACTAAGCAATGCTTTTTACCAAAAGGAATTTTGTTGTCCTTTCCAAAGAAAATAACAAAGAGGTTAGCTTTTACATTTTCAATGTGTAACATACAATAATGATGTGTGGATAACAATGTTAGGAAAAACATTTCTATAATCAATGGCCTTTAACACAAATACCTAGAAGTGAACTTGTATGCTATGTGCTATGACAAGCAAATAGTTTTTTCATATATTATCATTTGCTAAGGGCTAGAAAGTCTCTATGGAACCTCTAGTTTTAGATGTTCTAAGAAATGTGTTTTAAGTTTCCTTAATCCATGAGAGTATACAATAGCATATTCCCTTTGGAATTACAAATGAATTCCTATTTCAGCAAGGCTCAAATAGTGTTGAGCAAAAAAAATGGTGCAACACCATTGAAGAGTATTTTGGCATCATTGAAAAGTAATGGTTCTTAAGAGTACAACTTTCCAATGGTAGGGGAAAAGTGGTGCACTACAATAAAGAGCAATGCATTTCATGTTTTTTAGTTTTAAAACATGTACTCTCTAACTCTACCACTTTGTAGAGTTAGCATATTAGTGGACTACCACTTTATGCTTCTTGAGTTTCACAAACTTTGGGAGTGTAGAAAAGGCTTGTTTAATGTATTACTTTTTAGTGGCACAACACTTTGTAGTGGTACAAAACCAGTACAATAATTTCTACTTTTTTACCATTAAAAAGCAATGCAACACTCTTTATTCCTTTTTTAGAATTAGAAACTAGTATTGCTAATAAAATAAAGTTGAATACCATTTTCAATTGAGCAAATGATCCATTGGTTATTATGAGAATAGTTTTTTTACCTAGTTTATGATATGTCATTGTAAGACTTGGGCAAGGGTCAAATTAAATCAAACCAAAACTAAAATCCAACAAAGTAGATTGCCACAAAGTTCTCATTAAATAGCTTGCCCTTTCCCATTATTGGGTGGATGTAAAACTCTTGGCTACATAAATTCCATCTTATGGTTATAAAAGGCTCATAAATATACCTTATAAGATTGATCTTGGCATGCTCTCTCCCATTTCAACACATTCCATGTAGAGTTTTACATAAAAGTTAAGAGGTTTCATTTTGTTAATCGGCAAATCTTACAAAACCTACCCAAACATCAATATGACACTTACATTTATGTAATGTTCTTTGTCTACTCTCTCGCATACAAATAATCTGTGCACAAAAAACCAATTTGGGTGCTTGGCCCTTGGATCTTTCCTATTGGTGTTCTTGATGCATGGCTTGGAGACTTGCCAACCATGGTGGCTACCACCATTCCCTAAGTGGTTGGAGGCTTTATATGAAAAAGCACTAACCTAATTCATAGCATACATCATCTGTATCATATGTGAAAATTTAATACCATTATGCATCCTAATCAATTTTTCCCCATTTGCTTCAACGTAACATCATCTTCTAAAATAAACTTACCATATATTCAGCTCAAAATAGATGTCTTGCAATTGCATGGTATTATTCATATATGCAAAAGCAATAAATACTCGTGACATCAAAGCCTAGAAAGCCACATGAAATTTTTTATTTTCCCTCACATCATAAGAGGGGGAAGCCTAGAGTATATGTTATAGCTTTGAATCACTTTGCAAATGGTCATTTGTTCATTTTCCCCGCTTTCATAAGCAAAGAAGCGTAATAAAAGAGGTCAATTGAATTCGTATGCAAGCAAGATTGAGCTACTACCTTGGATCAAGAGGAGAGAGATCATTGTGTCGCCTAAGAGAGAGTCAAACAAAGACAAAAAATCAAGCTCGCTTGCGCTCTGAGAGAGAGAGAGAGAGAGAGAGAGCGCAAGCAAAGACACAATAAAATATAAAAATTAGAGAAGTAAAGACAATCTCTTGCTTTTTCTCTCCGATCCTGCTACACCAACGAGCATGTAGAATCATAGTTTTCCATCCTCTCCATCTCGAACAATCTTCCCACGCCGCCTCCCCATCTAGAACGCATTTCCCATGACCCTCCCGAGTGCAATACCCCACTGCGATGGTCTGCTTGCACCTCTTCCCCATCTACAAGAAGCCTTCCCCAACTAATGCAACTTACCTGCACATCCTCCCCATCTACAACATACTGGTGATCAAGATGATGACATGGATTGCTTGAGGCATAAACATGGGCAAACCCTCGGAATCCCATCCATATTGCACCCAATATGGGCTGCATCCACGCCCACACCCTCTTTATGGTTGACTCCACCACCACATGCAGTCACCCTTCCGATTTGCTCGGCCTGCTTCTTTTCATCACTACCTCGACCTCCTACTCATGCTCATCACCTACACTACCTTTCTCCTTAACATATCCATCTTCATCTTTTCCTGCCATTCATGATCAACCGTGTGGTCAAGTCGTGAGAAGCAAACTACACCTACCTAGCTATGGCTTTTCAACTGTGCAAGGGGGTGAAGGGAGAGCTCGGCCATGCAAGCTTCGTCCGACGCCTGAGCAGGAAGATGTTCCCAATAACCAAGGGAGTTGACGAGAGGAGCTGGATCCACGAGAGACTCCTACTCGTGGCCACCGACTGACACATACGCCTACACCATGGAGGACGGTAACGTCGAGTCGTTCGGATGCGTAAATACAATGCAATTCTTTGAGTTTGTTGAGGGCGCCACCCTCATCAAGTGGTCCCCCCAAGTGGACCCGATCCCGAGAGTGCTATGGAGGACACCTTTACTAATTGGTCTTCCTGTACAAGACCTCTGAAAGTCATCGACCTGATCTGCAAAATAGAGATAATAAACTATGCTAAGAATAGCGCTATTAAGACAAACATGCTGTCCACATAGAGAGATGGGCCGGCTACATCTAAGGTGGATCAGTGATTAAAGAAGATGTATTTGATCCCATCGAAGAAGGAGATAGGAGGTCATCAAGCCAATCCAAGAGCTAAGTGAATCCATGTCATGCGCCAAAACCTATTTCTGAGTCTCTGAGAGAGAGAAAGAGAGCGAGCCTTCGATCCGGCAAACAAGATAGCTACTACAGGTCCCCACAAGCTACCCTCGTTGTGTACAGTTATGTGTGCCCAATCACAGAGAGAGAGAGAACTTCACCGACCGTTGCTACTAGCATGGGCCCCACCTCTAACAGGCTATCATGAGATTCATGATAGGCTTCAACATCCACACATACACACACGCACAAAGAGTTGCTTTTGTTCTAGGTTGGGGTTGGGCAACCTGCACTTTGTCCCTCCACCACAATCACCAGAGAGAGAGAGAGAGAGAGAGAGAGAGAGAGAGAGAGTATAACTACACGGTTCTACACCACATGAAGACATGCCGCGCTTTCAATATACTCCACACGTGACAGAAAATAAACATTCTAAAACTAACATTGTTAAAAAAAATTGAACCCATTGTAAAATAAACATTTTTTAAAAAACTTTAAGTCTTCTGCAATAAACTTGTTTTAGAAAACTGAGAGTTGTCTTTTCCCTCTCAATCTTGGAAGTTGGGATGCTTTTCCCACGTTTGAGGACTTTATCTACTTAAATTAAAAGGTTTCTAAAAAGTAAGGCTTCACAACTCAACTAATAGGTCGAGTTTGGTTTATGCCTCCGAAAATGTGAAAATAAGAGAGAATGGATTTACCGTAAATAACATGGTACCAAGCAAAAACTTCTAAGCTAAAAACCCTAGTGGATATACTACCAATAACCTACGTCATCACTAAGTGCTAAAAATTTGATATTGACAAAATATAATCAAGGGAATAAGGAGTTACTTCGTGTCGACGTAGTTTCTTTTCGTTAAGACTATTGAGATCTTGGATAAAGGCATATATAAGCATTACACTCCATCCACTTATTTTTGTAGCAATAAGCATCTACTAACAATAACTCGATGAATCATATCCAAAGAATCTTTGTCAAATAAGAAAACTTATTTAGAAAAGGATCGAGTTCTATTCTTCAAAGCTTTGGGAAAAAAAAAGCGTCCCAACATCTCCATTTCTCACAATGCTCTTCACAGAAGATGTCAGTATTCCTCTAGCAACCACACAATATACGAACTTGATGTGATATGCACTGAATTTCCCCATAGAATCTCTTATGGCTATCTACTCCAAATTAGAATATCTACCCAAAAAACTCTTCCACACCTTCTTGAAGGCAATATCCAAGTTTCCTATCTAGTCCCTTAACCAAGACTCCTTTGAGTGCATCACTTACAATTTTTTCTTCCATCGTAATTTAATCCAAAACTAATGACCTCTTTCCACATTAACCACTTCAAAATTTAAATGCAGCCCTCATCAAACAAAAGAATTTTGGCAACTTCATGTGATGCATGTATACTTCGCAGACATTTATTTGCATGACCACACCCCAGAAACACGCTAGCACAAAGCCCCAATTTTTGCAACTAAGAAGCATGTTCATAGTTCTTGGAATGTCTAAAGGCTCAGTTAGCATTTTGCAACTACAAAGAATGTTTATAGTTCATGGAATGTCTAAAGGCTCATTCAAAAAAGCTGTTAGCATTAACACTTGTGCTTAACAAAAGGTCTCATAAAATCAAACGTATGCAACTTTACAATTAGAATGACACCACAACAAACGCATATTCCCACAACTACTCATCCCCTTTTCACCATCTACGGCATACATTTAACAATTTCTTATGATAAGACCGTAGTAGAAATAGATCTCATGTTCCAGCCACAAGAAACACAAAGTTGGGCTAGTATGCCACAAGATTTTTGCACACTTCGACTCTAGGCCCTAACATAAAGAACGATTGTGCATCACCATGAGAGGTATTAGGCAGCTAATCAAGTTTACGTGGACCGAACCATGAAAGCTGAGCTGTGCGTACGGTTAGGCCTCTGGTGTTAACTCCAATATTTCATATAGCTAAGCTGTTCTACCTTGCGATACAATGACCAAAAAAACCGATTTCAGGTCTACATGATTACGACTAGAGAACTGTATGATTCTAACCAACCTACCTTCAAAGATGATGGTGGCTCCAGACACTCCTCGAATGTTCCTTTTTGGCTTTGACCCATCTGCCGCAGGCCATTGGCAGCCTATACATCATTTGACTTAGGGTGAAGACTGGCAAGTCAAGATAAAGAATGAAATAGTTTGCCAACATGCTGAAGTTCGAACACATCTTCTTACTCCTCACTTGGGCTTTTCCTACTGTTTACCTTGACACCAGGGTGCTCACCAACTTCCTGAAGCTCCTACACATCTTCTCACTCCTGACTAGGGTCTTCCTGTTGTTTATCTTGATGTTGGGGTCCTCAGCTTTACATTCTTACCCTATCTAACTGCAAGTACCTCAGGTAGATCCTAACATTGCTAACATTCAGCAGATGCCTCCCATAACAGATGAGAGCTGCTTCTTCACATATGCAAGCAGAACTTCTAGGGATCTACACTCTCCCAAAAAGTAAAAATAACCCTATGACAAGCAAGAAAAGCACCACAGCACAAAAGAAGGATCCTTGATCATTCATACTCCAAATCACCGGTGCTCAAAAAAAAACTAAGCTGACTGAGTCCCACAGCTTCTGACCCCAACAATAGCTGATTGCTATTCATGTTGACAAGGATGAGGCTGCATTCTGGAGGGATTGGCATTCAGGACTTTCATTGGCAACTCTTAAACGATTTTAAGATGCTATCCTGTGGAACGGGATTTCAGCTCATCTCATATGAACCAGCAAATACACATGCAGATAATGTAGGACATTCATGAACTACAGCTAAACAGGTTAATTCAGAACCTTTACAATCGTTACTATTTGGAAAATGACCAGGTCCGCCCCACATGTGAACGTAATCCAGTGACACTGCTCTACAAATTCCATCACAGTTACTTACATGACCTGGCAAGGCCTTAAAGATCTATTCAGTATACATTCACAAGAACACAAATGGATCTATAATGGTTTTTGCAATCAATAAACTAAGAAAGGGAAATGCACCTTTCCAAAAATATATTTTGCCTACTTGTGAAAGAATGAGTTAGTTATACATAAACTGAATGAAGTTCAATAAAAATTTTTAGCATCTGGCCGACCTGGTGCATCCCAACAAAGTGTCCCCCATTTCAAAAAATGCCTCAGTGCCACAAGGAGGAAACTAGGCAAGAAACTTTACAGCTGCTGGGACTTCATCCATCATCTGTCAAACTCTGCAAGCCAGATCAAAAAGCTTGGTGAATTCCCTGCAACATTCAGGAACAGCAACCGTTTTTCTGCTGCACAGGTTTCCCGTGCATTTGAACAATTCTTGGCTTATTAGCATTGATTGCTGGTTGACTAGCCATTCTGTAACAGATCAAAAAAAGAACATCAATGTCACTCTGTATGGTTAAAACATACCAATATATTCACAAACATTTAGGGTAGAAAATGCAACACAAACATGTCCTTTCCATGACATATTTGCACCTGTTCTTGATCTCTGCAGCCATTGTCATGAAGGCTTCTTCAACATTGCTGGCATTTTTTGCACTTGTTTCTAAGAATGGAATGCCGATTTCATCAGCAAACGCCTATCAATTAGAAGATAGAAACCTTAATTTTCTTTATTTAAAAACGCAAGCTGTGTATGTAAGGACAAGAGAAAGGGACAAGTTTCAGGAGAATCGCTTTCAATGCTGTACCTTGGCAGTCTCATAGCTGACAACTTTCTTAGCTGTCAAATCATTTTTATTGCCCACAAGAAGTTTGTTCACATTTTCACTAGCATAACGATCAATTTCATTCAGCCATTGCTTCACATTGTTGAAGCTCTCTTGATCGGTCACATCATACACAATCTAGATACATCATCCACAATGCATCACTTGTGAATCTTCTTTACCATGTAATTTTACTTGTTTAACCACAAGCTTTAACAGACTACAATATGCAATACATACGATTATTCCATGAGCTCCTCTATAATAACTGCTTGTGATTGTCCTGAATCGCTCTTGACCAGCAGTATCCCACTGCAACGTAGATAGTGCTTTGTTTTTCAAAATGAGCATTACAAGAGCATGCAGCCATAGCAAGGCTTGAAATGACTTCTTGACTGATCAACTAATTAAATTATAGCTACTCACAATCTGAAGCTTGATGGTTTTGCTGTCAAGTTCCACGGTTCTGATTTTCTGTTTAGTAGCAGGAAGACTTTTAATGTCTATTTCTAAAGCTACTGATCAAATCAATAGACATCATTGGCATTGATGAGACAAATGAACCCAAAGTATACTCACAAAGTCAACACCAATGGTACTTATGTAACTCTCCAAATAAGAATCATCCTGAAACAGGCCGATGATGTATTTAGTGCACAAACAATATGGTACATAGGCTATGTAGCCATGTTTCAAGATGAGCTAGTAAGTTGTTACCGCAAATCTAAGCAAAAGACACGACTTTCCAACTCCTGAGTCACCTATCAATAAAAGTTTGAATAGGTAATCACTGCAAAACATCCACCAAGTTGCTTAGCAAATTGCTAATAGATACATACATGAATAATTGGCAAAGCAAAACAGCATCCATAACTTCTTGCGGCCCGTTTCGTATACAAGAAAAAAATAATTCAGCACCGAAAACCTTAACACAGTCTAGACTCTAAATCAATAAAACAGAAACGAGTAACGTGACTGTACATAGACACGATGCATAGACAGGTACAATGACAAACACATACGGCTTCCAAACGCAAAACCGATCGAATATCTACACTTACGTGCAACCTCATTTGTTACCAGATGAGGTTGCAAGCATGGACCTACAAAAAGCTTGAATCCCACAGGATGCAGGAACCAGAAATAAGCACGTTTTCATATTCAAGCAGCAAAGAAGACTTTCTTCGAATCACAAACTAAGAAAGCTGGGATTAATCTCCAAATTAGCAGATCTAAACACGGAAAGGACAAATGTCAAGACTTATCCAATCCTTGATACGGCTTATTTAGGCTACACTTCGGATTTCCTCCGAAAAACTGGCGAATCGATCCAATGACCGGCTATCTAACGATTTCAAGGCCGCCAGTACAAAGAGATCTTAACCGTAAAGTTAGTAAGAGCGAGGCAGATGCTGCAGTCTCAAGATGGAAAGCAGATCTGAAATAGCCGCCATGAAATCGGCACGAAAACAACGCAGCAATGCGGGAGAACCAAAGAGATCGGGCAAACAGTACCGTGACTGAAATGAAAGAACAGAAGACCAGAGCGATGGATGTACTCACTATTCAGGATTCATGTCTGGACGTGGGAAAGTCGATCGGCGGGGGGCTAGCCGGCACCGAGAGGGCGATGATGGTGCCTTTCCTGACGCGGTCTGACTGGAGGTGAGAGGAGGAGTCAGGAAAGGAAGCAATCAGGCAAAGAGATGTAAAAACACAATATATGAATGAATGAATGAGAGAGAGAGAGAGAGAGAAGGGGGGGAACTTGGAAGCGGGGGATGGTAATCGAGGACTGGTGATGCACTAAATAAGGTCAATCTTGCAAAGCTTTTCACACAAGCTGTTTCTTTTTTTCTGAGTTTTCCAAACTGTCAGTGGACAGGTCAGAGCCTATTGGTGAGCATAGGGGCCCCCATTCTCTTGTGCCATTTTTTGGGTAAATATTTTGTGTTTTCATCGCCCACTTTTTGGGCATGCCATACTCCATAGCGTTCAGTTTGGGCCACATTTTTTCTTAGCACTTAAAATCAACAAATGAATTGAAATTATTTTTCATATGTTTCAATTCTTTTTGGCACCCTTACAATTCTCTTTTTCACACTCTCTCTCTCTCTTTCTTGGAGTACTAGTTGTTTCCCTCACGACGAGTCCTTTTTTCCCATCAAAAATACGTTAATATTGATTGGACATTTTTCTCATCCTTCTTGCTACATTTGTTGCTTCTCTGCAGCGGTCATCAAATCCTACAATTCCAATTTTTATTCTCCAAATTACGATGCATTTAAATCCCCAAATTTTCTTAAATAGTGTTTTGGAATGCTAAGTATACCATCTGTTATGGTAATGCAATATAAACTCTTCTTTGTGGGATGTTGCCTCTATTTTATATATTTGTCCAATTAGACATACACGCTCAGTCGAGGCCTTTGAGGAGGATCCCCTCCAAAATTGCAAGTGAAAGACACCTCCCATTTGTGAGTGGGTGTGTGTAAAAATTTGGAAGCCCAATCTCAATGCTTTTAAACATGGTAAAACTAGCTACTTTTAAACATTGTAAACCTATACAATTTTTATTGTCTTGCTTAAAAAATTACAATTTGGTTGCTCCAATCAACTCAATTAAAAATGTTGTAAGCATCAACCACCTATTTGTTATGGGTTAGCCATGAGAGACTAATGCAATAGATGTTTGTGATGATTTGATTTTTTTGTATCAATTATCACTCTATGTTGCAATACCATTATTAGGCTAGCTCGAGAGGGATGATCATCAACACGAACTATGGCATATGCAAGCATGAATAGGATGATCTCTAGTATGCTTTGTTTACAAAAAAGCAAGAACAAGCCATCTCGTGGTCACTTTTTAATTCAAATTTATCATTGTTAGCAATGCACTTTCTTGGCTATTAGAGTAGTAATGTGGTTTAGCGATTGTGGCAATTGCATGAATGGTGGATGCTAGCTACAAGAAGTTGTAGACATCTATGGTAACATATGCAATCTACAATAGTGCATTTGCATGGTATATGACATAGAAACTTCTTTCTAAAATGATCTCATCCTACATGTCTATTATCTTGATTATGTGCAATCTTGACTATCCATGAAATTAAATTCTAGACAAATGCTTTAAGTTGTTCTATGGAGGTGCCAATACTTGAAACTAGGAGGTTGCATACAACATATATATCAAGGGGAAAGCTTTCCATTTTGTGATTCTTTATGTAACATTTCATGGTCCTTAGACTTTGACATTTAAGTAGCATGCTTGTATAGAAGTTCATCTAGATTAAATGAAGCAGTTTAGCATTTCAGTGCATATGCAAAAGTGATGTGAATGAAATGATGATGCAAGGTCGAGGGCCTAAGGCTACGTGTCCCAATATTACAAAAGAGCTATTAGAAATGGAAGATAATTAGAACAAGAAAGAGCAACACCTAAATTTAGATGCCTTTCAATAATGTAGCATCATAGTTGAGATGTAATCTAGTGTGAAGAGCTACAAAAATAAAACATGCAACACTTTCAATTGGTAGCATGTCACATCATCATATGCATCACAACACTAATAATGCATGAATCATGATAAGTGCATGACATGTACTCCACTTTGTAGCACTGCACAAAGCATGACTTAGTGTGCTTCTACACTAGGTACATTTCATATGATGCCATTGCTAACGCAAATGGGTAAGTAATTTCATATGATAAGGATGGTTGTGTTGCTTATACTCTAGACTTGTGTGCTGAGTTTCTGTATTATCGTAAGCCCATAATAAAGAGTCATGGAATGCAAAGGACTTCAAGTCTTGTTTAATTAAAGCAATTGCAACAACTATTGGCACTAGATCGAGAAAAGGCCTCTTGTTAATCGATGTTTTTTGAAGGGATGCAAATATTAATTATGGTGCATTCATAGGCTATTCATCCATGATGTCTATCATTAGTGCAAGTTTTATACTAAATGCAAAGCTTTTCAAAAATATATTGATGGTCATGGGATCAACAAAGCATTTGATGAGCTTCAACATTGTTGAGTAATGGGGACTGGATATCATTAGTCCAATGTATGACCCACCTTCCCTTATTCTATTGTCATAGTAAAGAATAAAGAATAAAGTGATAGGGATGGGTGGCCACCACCTACAGTGTACAAGTGGTGAGTACTAAGTTCAAGATAAACATATGCAAGGCATTGCTGGCCTCTTACCCTCAACATTGAAAACAATTGTGACTTTCATGGTACATAGATTTGGAAACCCCTCTTTTGCAAATAATGTTGAAAGCTTGCATAAGCGTTTCTTAGGCATTTGAGATTTTTTCTGTGATAGGTTGATTGTTCGCTTGCCCTTTGAAGATGTAATTTTCATTTTGTCTCAATTGGTATTATGCATGCTTTGGTTATGTCATGTTATCAAATTTCTTGATGTCTTGATGAACATGTTTATATCCTCCTACAGTTTGAGGTGATGCATTGAAGTGTGTCTAGGTCATTGTGAGAAATCGGGTACCTATGTTGCCATTTTATTGTTGATGTTGAGCTTAACTACTCTTATGAAGTGTTTATTAAAGTATAATACTTATGATATTTCTTAAGGGGTGGAGATTTTTATTTGTGATAGTTAGCTATCATCCTATTGATGTTATTGTTGACAATTGTGTGCAGACCAACCTAGATAGGGAAAAGAGATGTAGATTGTGTTTAAGGTTGAGTTTGAGCTTCATGTTTGGTTGATTAAGTTGTGTTAAAGGGTGCCCATCATTTCATGGTTATGTTGAGATGCACTAGAGTTTCTAGTGCAATAATATGAGATTCTGAGGTCTAGGTCCTCTATTGGTGCTCCTTTACTTTATAACTACAAGTAGTAGAGGGCATTTTTGTTGTTTGGAATTGGTGTCATCATTTTGGTGCCTCTACTAAGGAGTTTAGATTTTACTGTAACATTAGTTTTCACAATTGAATTGCAACCTTGAGAAATGGAAAATCCATTCCCAAAGTTTCATGCAACCAAGGGAGAGGACCCGCAAAGGTTCCTATAAAAGTTGAAGTTATGATGTATGGTTAGGAAGTTAACATGCTTAATTGCAAAGCTTTAAATATTGAAGTATCAATTGATTCATGAGGAAAGGGTTTGGCCTAAGGCTATTGAGAAGGAGAGGAACATGGGAAATATGAAGAAGAAAGATGTTATATAGAGACCCAAAGAGAAAAGAATGAGACTAGAGGTCAGAGAACTAATGCTTGAAGTTAAAGGCCAAAATTAGGAGATGTTGACTAGACAAAGCCCTCAACTAGCACTAGAGTGGAAGAGCCATTGGAGGACAACTTGAGAACATGAAGTTAGGAGCTATGTGATAAGAAGATCGTAGGGGAGTGGATTAGGAGGACCAATCATAATGGACAAGGGGGAAGAGAAAGAGGAGATGATATAGTCTATTTCAGAAGACCTCCAACATGTTTTTCTTTTAAAGAAATAGGGCACATCTGTGCCTAGCCGCCCGTGTATTACTACATTGATAATACCCGCACCTGCACATTTCAAGCGGTATAGCAGGCACCCATCAATGTCACTTCATTCTTTATTCTTTCAATGGCATTTGAATAAAGGGAAAGCCAATCACGCATTGTGACCATTTGGAGTTCCCACATCTTGAGTCTCTCTCTCTTACTCTCTTACTCCATCCGCTATAGCTCACACCTCTCTTACCTCTACTTGCTCATGCTTCCACTTGGGCTTCTCCTTTCAACTAGTATCAAAATCTTATTTTTCATGAGCTCGAGCTCAATCTGGCATTGCTTCAACTCTCATTCGAGTTACCTACATCAAGGTTTCACCATTGGTGAGCATAGCTCCATCTCTTGAGGTTCATATTGAGCTCTCATTGCTCTAGGACTTCTCAAGACCTATTGGGGCTATCTTAGGGCATTCTTGCCAGCCTACATTGAGCTTATTTTAGGGAGTATTCAGCTCAATATCTAGGGCTAGAAATACAAAAACGTTTTTTCAAATGTGGCCATTTTCAAGCACTTACGGTTGCTCAACCACTCCCCAACATTGAACAAAGGCTTTGGCGTTGTTTACCACTCCTGCCATTGACCATTAACATTGTGCATTGGTCTTGAGTCATTGAGCTTAAGCTATTAATTGTGCAAACATAGTAGCATGTTTTTATAAAATAGGGATAACCATATCTTCAATGTTTGGAGCTCGTATATGCTTCTCGAGATGCCCATATACCTATGCCTTATTGTCAGATACTTGGAGGATCATATGTCATTGTTTTGGGATGCTATTGGATTGATTTGAACACTATTTTTGCTTAGTTTTTTATATCACTGCTATCATAATAGGGCTGAATGCTATTTGTCTAGGAAATGTCATACTCTTGGCTTATGTGATGCTCCCGAGATGATCATTTGATGATGGACACTTGGGGAATGTTTGGCCAATGCACTAGAATGCTTTTGGACTAATTTGAGCCCATATTTGGCTCAATTGTACTGTCATTTTTACTACTGCAATAAGTAAGATGAAGGCTATTTTATCAATGAAAGCATATGCATATTGATTGTTGATGCTTCTTGACTACTTGGGATGATATATTGATGTCTATGGTTGATGCCACATGCTTGACCTTGCTCCCGAAATGCTTTTGGGCTTTGATTGAGCTAACTTTTGCTCAGTCTTGATTGTCATTTTATTGTTGTATATACAATGGACATCAAGCTTTTAATAAGGATAGTCTATGCCTAATGCTCTTTCATGCTATTCTAGCATTCTATTGGATGTATTGATGCATGGCATTGAAGCTCTATGCCTGGTTATGCTATTGAATGCATTTGAGCTATGATTCGAGATTAGAGCATTTGATATTGGTTGTCAGTTACTTTATTGGATGCTTCAGAGGTCTATGCCCTTACGGGCTTGAAGCTTTTATCGTGTCTAATGCTCCCAGCTATGTACTTGATGTATCTTGGATGCTTGGATGCCACTCACATGAGAATTTGAGCTTTGTTTACTCATCTGGCATCTTACTTTTGTTCCAGTGGGAGCCACTTATATGACACTTAGATGTTACATTGAGCTTTGGATTTTATTTGCGACACTTGAGCTTAAGCTACTTCAACTTCTACTTGCATGCTACAGATTGTTGTATTATTTATGAGAGCAATCCCCTCCATTTGATGCTAGTTTGTTCAAAGTTTGTGGACAACTCATTATTTGGTCCATACCTCTTATTTTCAACTTGTTTGGTAATGGTTTTAGGGTTGTTTATAGGTATTACAGCAGCCTATTTGGTCTGTACTATGCCTCTTTTTCCTATAGTATGGATAGTTATTCTAATGACAATGCTATCTTCAACATTGAAAAGTTGGATGGAAAAAATTATGGCTATTAGAAGGCCCAACTTTGGTAGGTTTTGGTGCAGAAATCTTAGATTAGGCCGATCAAATGCAAGAGAATTAAGCTTGAAGATCAAGATCAAGATATATGGGATGACTTAGATGAGCTTTGCGTATCCACGATTATCTTGTCCCTCAACAAGAAAGTTTATTATAATGTTGTCACAGATGGGTAGTCTACATGGGATCTTTGGAAGAAAATCTAAAATTTCTATGATAAGTAGAGCTTTGCTTCTCAAATGTATTGGCTAAAGCAACTTATGAACCTTCCTATGAAGGAAGGTACCAATGTTTCTCAACATTTGAGCAAGTTTCATCCTATCATTGGCCAGTTGTCATCATAGGGTATTGACTTTAAGGACAATCTTCCACCTTTGTTCTTGTTGGTCACACTATCTAAGACGGGACACATTCCATACTGCTATGTGTGCAAATATGCTCGAGAATGGACTGAAATTGTCTGATGTAGGGGCACACTCCTAATAGAGGAGATAAATAGGAAGAATGTGGATGGTTCTTGTACTTCTCATGCTTTGATTGCTCGGGTTTGCCATGATGGCAATAGCAGGAATGATCACTGTAGTAGAGACTCACAAAAGTCTCATTCTAAGTCGGTCTCAGAGTAAATCCCGTGGACATAAGTCCAATTTGACATGCCATTGTTGTGGGAAAACAAGACATATTAGGACACTCTCTTCCTCTTCTACCGATGAGGAACATCCACATGAGCTCCACTCATCAGTAGACGTTTCTAGTTCAAGGTTCTCTTGACGCCCACTCTTCAAGTTATAAACCACCTTACGTGGCCTCAACACCAAATCCCCTGTTGCCCAATCTTGCCTAGCTCCGATGCCCATAAGCCAAGGTCTCCCTAGGATGAGGGAATATCCTTATCCCTTTACTGGCATCACATAAACATCCATTGCTGCAATGATTCCAAAAACAAAAACCCTCAAAGCTTTCACTACACCCACACATGTGACCGCATCATTGTTGACCATCTTTGCCCTAAAGGTTGAGGATTCCATTACTTCTAAGCCTAATTGATGCATAAGCTTTTCTGTCATGACACAAACCTCTGCTCCACTATCAATGTATGTTTTTCAAATCCATTGACCTTTGATTTGAGCCTCCACTAAAGGCACTACATCTTTGAGGTCATATGCTTTGATTGCACTAACTATTTTACCTTGCCTTGCCCTTGTGCTTACCATTTTTTACCATTGTCGTCGTAGCTTTGGAGGGGTATGAAGTAGTTGTGGCCAAGTAATTTTTGGCCCTTGAGAGCTCACATCTGCTATCAGATCATAAGGTTGTGTATGAAAACCCAAAGGGAAGTCGGAGATATCAATTTTAGACCTAGTTCGAGTCTTACTCTTATTCCCTTCATCTCTAGGTGCCCGTGATGTACTTGCCTCATTGATTGCTTCCTTGCTTGCCTCAATTTGGACACGTACCTGCTTAATAGGCATGGTCTCTACTATATCTACCTTCATCTTACCTCTCGCTATTTCTTCTTGAAGCCTTCTATCCCTAACCACATCCTTTATTTTTATGACATTAGCATTTGATTGAACAGTAGGGGTTTCAGCTTGAACATAAGGTGGTTGTAAAATTACAGGTCGTGACTGCTCTTACTCTTGAGTCCTAGCACAAGGAGGGCTTACTTGTTGTCGAGGACCTCTGGCAGGGTGATCATATCTTCTAGGGTGAGGACAATTGTACATGCCATGTCCATTTTCTCCACAGTTGTAACACAACATCTCCCTTTCTTGTCGCCGCATTTGTGGTCGATTTCCACCATTCCCCTCGATAGGTCTTCTTGCACCTTGCACAAGATTCACTCTCAAACCCTCTAGTTGATTAGTAAGATTGTTTATTTGTTGTTGGATCATGTCTTCTTGACCTCTAACAAGGCCTGGTACATTAGATACATTTGGGGGAACTTGAGAGACCTCCATAGTTGTGATGTTGTTTCCCAAAACTGCTTGGCTAGCTTGGGCTTGGTAGAGAATCTTTCGATTATTTTCCCTAGTGATTCTCAAAGCATCTTCAAAAGTGTTTGAAAATTTCACTTTTACCTTCTCCCTGAGCAAGGGGTACAAACTTGAAATAAATCGATCCTTTTGAAGGCAGTTTGGAGCTCTCTCGCCAGGATTTAGTGAGTCTGATCATTGCCCCCAAAGCTTCAAAAACCCTTCCTCATAAGTTGCATAACCATAAGGATCACTTTGATGGAGGGCCAAAAGCCGTTGCCATAATTCTTCAACTGAGTTAGTTTGTTGAAATCTCTGCAAGAAAGCTGCCTTTAATCCCTCCCATTCAGCTCTTTGGGCTGGATTTAGAGTTTGGAACCACATTCTAGCTTCTTCCTTGAGCACCAAAGGAAAAGCCCTCAACTTTAATGCTTCATCATCCCTCCCAGAGACAAGGAAGGCCAACTCAAGGTTGTCCAAAAAATCCACTGCATTTTTTCCATTGCGCCCAAAGAAGCTTGGAAATGCCATGTTGCCTCAGTAAAGTACAAAGATGAACACGTCTAGACTTAATTTGTATTTTATGAGGGGAAGGATGAATGGGTTCACAGATGCATTGATTTCAGCAAGACGTCTAGGCCCTAGTATGCTTCTAATAATGCCTTGGAATCTAAGCTTTGTGCTGGCTACAATATGCACAGTTTGCAAAGCAAGAGGTTGGATTGGTCCATACAACTCGCGGTGATTCATGAGAAACTATTATAATAAAATAAAGACATGTACATTGAAGGATGCATTGTAGTCTAGTATTGGGAAGATTATAGGTTCTTGTGATACAAGAATCTCCCTTAATCTTTCAGTCCCAAAGTACATGATAAGACGCTACTGGAAGAAAATCTTCCTACTGATGCATACATTAACTCGGATGTTTTGTATAGAGTGAAAGGTGTAGAAATTCGGGCCATTATTATTATTCATAAGTGGAGACTACTTAAGGGAGTAGAGATAATGCACTTTCTTGAATTATAAAGGATTTTTTCTAAAGTGTTTCTTTCTGGAACCCACCAACTTTGCTATACAGAGAATTTGCTCACAAGTGATTGTTCTTGCTTTAGTGTGTCCATCCGCGGCGACATATATTTCATAAGGTGTGATGGCCACCTTTTCAACCACACCCAACCTTCGAGCTAGCAACAGTTGAAGGTAGTCTCCATACTTTGCACCTTTACAAAACTCCACACCGTTCATGCATAGTTGTCCTCCTTTGATGTGGATTAGGCCAGAGAGAGAGAGGGATTTGATGATTTGGAAATGAGGATCTCCCAAAAGAGCCTTCACTTTGTTTGCAAAACACTCACCACAATTATGAGAACCTAGCAATTGATGGCGACATTATTTTTTCCGTTATAAGAGAATGGAATTTCTAAGGTGAATACCTTTTACCCGCATACATGCCGTCATCCAGTAGGCATACTTCCTTTCTTTGGCTTCCTTGGGAGACCACTATGGAAGTCATGGACTTCGACCAACTTCAAAAAGAGTTGGTGAATGTGTTGGAGAAGAGCCACTTGGAGCACTTGTTGTAGAGGATGTACTACTATGTGTTGTATCGTCCCACATAAAGAGATAGAGAATTATGGATGAGAATGTCCTCAGCGGGGGCACCAATTTATGACGAAGGAAATTCGGTATGACAGCCTCTATACTATTCCAAACTCCCTTCTGCCACAAAGTGAATGAGGTAAGGGCATCACCTAGTCATGGAAGAGCGGACTAGGACGCTATGCAAGAGGGAGAGAAGCTTGTGAGGAAGAAGAGAGGAAAACTAAGAGAGGGAGAGAGAGGGAGAGAGAGAGTGTGAGTGAACTACAAAAAATAGATAAATCAATAAAACTTAAGAGGGCACAAGAGATGGAGAACCCTCAAGACATAACCAATATACACAATATGGACACAGATAGCATGGGCTTATTATATTGTAGAGCATGCATAAGCTATAGTAAGGGAATGAACTACATAAGCTCATGAGAGAGAATGGGGAAGGCTCAATAGGGCTGAAGAATGCCTCTTGGCTCTCTCTTGCAAATTACAAAGGAGAAGTTCTCTTTATATAGGCCTTGAGGGTATTTAGGGAGGAGGTTAAGATAGAATAGGAATTAACACTACCAAAGCTGCGTTAAGGCAGTTCCACCAATGTCGAAGCTCCATCTAGATGTTTTACTGACCAATTTTGTACTTAATCAAGTTCTATTATAGGTGAGTTGTCTCCATTCTCCCCCCCATAGCTTGAGTCCAAGAGCTCTCCTATAAAAAGATATAGAGAATCTTCATAAAATAAGATCATATCTAGCAATAATGGAGAGAGAGTAGTGAAAATTCATACATTACTACTACAATTAAGGATGATTTGAGGGTGATTTAAGAGGGGAATTCTAATGGTTTATTAGCTTGAGAGAGAGGAGAAGAGAGGGGAAAGGGTTGGGAGTCTAATGAATGATGTTTTATGAAAGTGTTAAGTGTGGGAAAAAATGTGTGGGTGTGTATAAAATTGGGAGGTGGTCTCCACCGCAATTGGAAAAAGTTTACGTCCACCATTTTGTCCATATCTCCCGACTCGTAGCTCCAAAAAGTTATAAAAAAATACCAGCCAAAACTTCAACTCACGTGCTACAATTTTTATGTCGAAAAGTTTTTTTGGATCGGAGTGGAATTATTTTTGAAAAATCTTACAAAATCATGTGCCTTTTCTTCCACTAATGATTCCAAGAAGGGTCCCATTTGTTTGAATTATTATAAGGCTCCAAAGCCATGACATTATGAGCCTCACATGCCCTTTGGATGGTTCCAAATCCATTTCATGTCTTTTCTTTTCACATTACACATTTTTCCTTCACCTTCCTCCATTGATCTTTACTCTTCACCTCCCCTTGGTAAACCGGTCCATGAAATATTTCCATCCATTGATTTCTTGGATTTCCCAAGAGGTTGTTCCCACCCTCTTCTTTATTTCAAACCTCCAAATGTACAAAAAATCAACAAAGTGTTAGACAAATATTTTTTTGTGATTTTCTCGGATCACTCACCTAGTTTTACTCGGTATTGGTTGATAGATTCAAGGGCTTCTTTTTATGTGACCCCTCAAAGAGAGTGATTCCACTCCTATCGCAGTATGACTAGATTTGTCCATTTGGAAAATTACTTGGCATTGCAAATAGTTGGTATTTGTGATATCCAATTTGCAGTTTGGTTCAGACAGTACATTTACTTTGCATAATGTTCATAATGTTCAACATGTATTGGCTCTCATAAAGAGTCTTATCTCTACAAGCACACTAGATGATGAGGGTTACTTTTTTTTCTTTAGGGATTCTTCTTAGAAGATCGCGCGTGGGAACCTTGTTCTGGCATGTGGTACCAAGTCTGGTACTTTATATCCCTTAGTTGTAAATCTGGATCCGTAGATCATGTTTTGTTTGTGGCTGCACTTCCACATGTATCTCTTTGGCATCATCGCTTTGGGCACATGTCCTTAAAGGGAATGAAAATGCTTACTCGTTTGCAATATCTTCCACCTCTTGACTATAAGTGTTTTGAGTCATGTGATCATTGTTTGTATGGCAAGCAAACACGTAATATGCATAAGAAGTCTAGCACTCTATGCATTGGTGAGCCTTTGGCTCTTGTTCATTCTAATGTTTGTGGACCTATGCCCTATCAGTCATTAGGAGACGCGAAGTACTTTGTCACATTCATTGATGATTACTCACATAAGGTTTGGGCATATTCCATAAAGCTAAAATCTAATGTTTTGGCTACCTTTCCGCATTGGCTTACATTGGTTGAAAACCACTCTAGGTATAAGCTGAAATGCCTATGGTCAGATAATGGGGGTGAGTATGTCTCTAAATCCTTTGAGCATTTTTACAATGAGAGGGCTTCTAAGCATCAATTAATTGCCCCATACACCCACCCCAGAATGGTATGGCTGAGTGCATGAACAAGACAACACAAGAAAGGGTCCGTAGTATGCTTAGCCAAGCAAGCTTACCATAATAGTTTTGGGCTGAGGCAATGACTACTGTCGTACACTTGATCAATCGATCTCCTTATAGTACTATCAACTTTTGGGTTGCACAGGAGGTGTAGTCTAGAAAACCTCCCTCATATGCTCATTTACGTATTTTTGGTTATGAGCCTTTCTACCATATGTACCCAAGAATAAGTGCACAAAGCTAGATCCTAAGTCTATGAAATGCATCTTTCTTGGTTATGGAGATACAAGTGAGATGGGCTATTGCCTATAGGATCGGTGGACGTTGTCGGAGGGGTTTTTGTCGAAAGGTCGAATCCACCGGGGATCAGAAGTAGAAGGAAGTAGAGATAGGAGATGGAAGAGAAGATAGAGAATACCCAAGTGGTAAACACGATAAAGACAAAACACAATGAATTGAATCAATATGTATTGAAAGAACCTGGAATCTTTGTACTACTCAGAAGCAATCTCCAGGCGTTAGTTCTTCTAAAGCTCCTTCGTAGGACAAAACGTGCATCAAAATTACAGCTCCTTCTCTGCTGCTCGGAACCGAAATCTGATGGCTCCATTGGCTCCGAAAGGGGGGTAAAACTCCAGGATACCTAGTCTCGGATCTCCCAGATCACTCCTTCTTCTTACCGTTCAATCTGTAATTTTCAGCCTATTTACAGCAATCGTGACATGTGCGATTTCGTTAATCTGTCCTTCTTGTGAAAATCCCCTAATTGGCTAAAAAAGCAACTAGCTTTTTGCCTGTCATCCTAATCTAGAGGCTTTTTTCTAACTTTTTCAGATTGTTACAATAAATAGTATAAAAAATATGCTAAAATTATCCAAAAATCTAGTATTTTCGGATAATCCATGCAAACACTAGTACTAATGGCTCAGATCACATTGACTCTCTAGATCAATAAAGAAGTCGGATGATGATGCATTCCATACTTTTTCACAATGTATTCTCATAACATCACGACATCCACCCCCTCTGAACCTGCACATCCTTCGATATGTGCCAAAATCCTAGTTGTCACCGGATTCTGAGTCGTCCTCATCCTCTGCAACCATATCCTTTACTTCTTTATCTTCCATATCTTCTTGGCTAGCCTCTGTATCAGGATCACTATTTTCTTCCAATTCTGGCAACTCATAGGTAGTAGATTCCCGCCTTTTGAATAATTTGATTATTTTCCCTGCTACCGAAAGTTTTATGGTTGTCCCATCTAGCTCATTTAATGCATAAGTAGCATTATCAAACACATATCTTACCACATAGGGTCCAAACCATCTTTTGGAAACTTTACGTATGGCACTATGCTGGTTATCTAAACTGCTATCATAAACCAATACCCAATCCCCATCTTGTATGACTCTTGGTCTCAGTCTATGTCTTTTATCAAACCGTTTCTTGTTCTGTATCCTTGCTGCCCTTAACTTTACAGTTGTTGCCTCTATGTCTTCTGACTTTCTTTCCAAATATCTAATGCGTAAGGCCAACAACTCCTCTAGATTCAACTCCTCCTCCCAAGGTAACACACTCCATGTGACTGTCATCTCTTCAATCGGCATGATAGGTTTTTGACCATACATCAATTCTGCAGGTATATATCCTGTAACAGCACTATGAGTTATTCTAACATCCCACAAAGCATAAGGGAGCAATCGTGGCCACTCTTTTACCTTCTCTCCACATGCTTTTGCCAATGCCTTCACAATAGGTGGATGACCTTTTTCACTTTTGCCATTTCCTTTAGGGTTATAGGCTGATGTTAAAGCAAGCTTTATCCCCAACCGTGCAAAGAAATCATGAGCCTCATCTGTATCTAGCTCACCCCTATCAGTTGTAATATTTCCCACACAGCCATATTGACAAAAAATCTCTTCTAAGAGAAAAGTACATATGGCATTTGTCATCTTAGTACACAGAGCTCTCCCTTCCACTTGATTAGTCAAGTCTTCATAAGCAAACACAATATACCTCATTTACCAAAGACCTGTAGGCATTGTGACCAAATCCACCTCCCACTTAAAATGAAGAGATGATGGATATGTGGGTTGCAATCCATCCCGATGTCTCACAGTTGAATACATTTGACATGTCGTACATGTTTCCACAAAGTGAGCAACATCCTTATACATACCTTGCCACCAATATCTTTCTTTGATCTTTGTAAAAGTATCCCAAACACCTCTATGACCAGCCCATAAGCTTTCATGAAATTCTTGCATAACAGTTACTTGTGAAGCTCTATCACCCAAAACTCGCAATGGCATACCCTGTTTCTTTTTAGCATGTTTCCATAAGTATCCATCTTTTAAGAAAAATCCATAGGTCATCCTCTTGATCTTCTTAAACTCCTCATCTAACCATTCATCTCTCTTTGTTAATGTACTGAGATATTGACCAATTCTTAGCCATTGTCCTGCATATTTGTCTTCCAGAAACACTTCTATAAAGATGCAAAACATCTAAAGTGTCTTCTCTTTGTTGTCCAAGCTTCTGTTAATGATGTAGCAACACCTGGCATTGCTAAATTCACTCTTGCAACATCATTTTCAGCCATAAGAAAGTCATATTCTTCCTCCTCATCCATCATCCCATCTTCATTCTCATAGCGTGCTTGAGATAACATGTCTGCCCCCATTGGGTTATCTCTTCCTGCAATATGTTGAAATTCAGGGTTCAAAGAGTTGATGTATGCAATCCACCGGAGCATAGCAATGTCTGGGGTAGCACAACTAGTAATCATACCCCGTACCGGCAAACAATCAGTCTCAATGACTACATGAGCACCCATAAAATACTCCTTATCACATTTAAGGGCTATCACAATTCCCCATAGTTCTCTTTTTATCTGTGGATATCTTCTCTGTCGTTTAGTCAATACTTTCGCACCAAAGCGTATTGCATATCTTTGCCCTTCCTCATCATCTTACCCAATTTCCCATCCAATCCCGATTGGGCTTGTATCAACAGTAATAATGATAGGCTTTCCATGTGAATAGTCAGTCTTTCTCAATCTAGGAGCAGATTTTAAGAGTTGCTTCAATTTCTTCATTGCTTTCTGATGCTTCCTCTCCCAATGAAATTTCTGACCTTTCCTTAGAAGCTGATAAAGAGCATCGGCTACATGTGCAAAGTGAGGAATCCATATCAAATAGAACACACATGCACCCAAGAATCTACGCACCTCTGATACATTCGTACATACATCTCGCATTCTATCAATCCCATCTATTTTTGCTGGTGATGGCCTTCGTCCATAAGGCCCACACATATGCCCAACAATCAAAACCTCTTCAACTCCAAAGACAAACTTTTGTCCAGAAAGAGTTAAATGCACCTCTTCCAGACGTGCCAAAATCCTCTCACAATCCACAATATGGTCTGCAACAAACTGTCTACATCCATGAGCATCCATCTCTTCATTCTTTTCATCCATTGCACACCCTTTGATTGGAACATCATCCAAGAAGCGCACAGTTAATTGTGGTATAAAATCCCTGAGTACCCTATTCATAGCATTTGTCATGTGTGCCACTGAGTTTGTTGCACCCTGTGGGAGAGTACACATCCGTACTAACCCCAAAGAAATCTTCATGGTTGTGATATCCCTGCTTTCAATTGCAAGCTGAAACTGATCATAACCCGAGTAAAGATCACCCAAAGAATAGATCGCTCTGCCTGCAAAAGCCTCTGTAAATTCATCAACCACAAGACCTGCACCCACATTTCTTATGGTCACTTTATTAACCGGTTGCATGTCTTGAATAAATCTCAAGGCCCCATTATTTTTGGGCACAGTAAACCAACGATTTGAGTACGAGGCTGAAGAAGGCTCCAAGATCTTCATGCAAAACTTTTCATTTAGCAAATCCATCAACTTTGGCAAGTAAGCTTTAAGCACTGGATTAGGCCTCAAGTTCCATGGTACATGTGGCATAGTAAATATGACCATAAGAGAGACAACATTTGGATCCACACAACCTATTTCACTTGGCTGAAATGCAAATGCCTTCCCATGTCTAGCCAACATCCGCATAAAACTATCTCTCTCAGCAGGAAAAAGAAACCCTTCTGCACCAACTTTCAATTCCTATAATGTTTCAAATGTAAACTGATGACCTATATCTTTAGGATCTCGTAAGCTTGGCTGCCTTGACACTTTTTCATACATACCCTCACTCTCTGGTGGAAGTGGCAAAGCAATTGATTTCACCTTTTTGTCAACTGTCTTATACTTTGTCTCCACAAGTGCTTCAGCACATTGTAATCATTCCTGCTGAGCAAACAATGCTATAATATCATACATATCTAAAGAACATACTACAACACTTTGTTTTTAGTCTCATTTTCTACATGTATAGTTGCTGAAATTTCAGCCATAGTGTCAGTAATATTCAGTCCATAAAAGATGCATGAAATGCCATCATTTTCAGCTAACAACCCCAATGCTCTCAGTTTCTTAGTAGCCCATTTCATAGATATGTGTTCAGCCCTACACATAGCTTCCATAGGATTAAACCAACATGAACTGTTTGCTGTAAACTGAGAATTACCAATAGTAAATACATGCTTCATTTCATCAAGAGGCGAGTACACCCACTGAATAGCACTACTGTAGCCCCGCATTACAACAGTGCTTAATGAAAATACAGGTCTTTGAATTCCCTTGCATTTGAAACCAAAAGAGACTCTCGAAGCGTATCACGATTTCTAGGATGATGAACACAAAACAGTAAGAAATTGGACTACTTTTCTCCCATCCTTGCTTCTGACTCTTGCATAAGTAGAACCATCATCAAGTACCTTTGTTTTCATACGCACACTTGTAATATAGGGCTGTCCCAAAATCACTGCATATGAGGAATTATCTTGCACAAAGAAGTATTGCTCTTCTTGTATATCACCAATCGTCACTTTTACATTAGAACATGCAGCATAGAGCTCCCCTGAAGAATTATTTGCAGCCCTCATATGGCAACCATGATCAGTGTCCACAGGCCATGCACCATTTTCACACAATCCCCGCTCAATGACATTTATCTCAGACCCATGGTCAAGTAAAGCAACACAAGGAGTTTCACGTTCCCCTATTTTCACTACCGTTTCAATGGTAGCTCTAGCCTAATGATTTCTTATGTAGTGACTTCGAGGAATAAATCCTAGAGTCTCTTCTCCATATTGTTGTATTTGCCTTACTTCACCATGCATATTGCTACAAGGCAATGCATTTTCAGACACTTTCTTCTCTTTTCCACATGTTGTCCACTGATTAGTAGCATCCTGCATAGATAATCCAGTACTTACTTCATGCTCATATTCAGCCCGAATACCCAACAAACCAGTTTCCTCTTTAAATTGCAGCAACACACTAGTGGTATCACTAAGAAACTTACGCTTCCTCTTAATTATGTCAATGATCTCATCATGAAATTCTCGCTTGGCAATGCCAAGCACCTCTCTCAAGGTGAATTCCATCGAACTGTTTAAGATCCGTTCTTCAATAACCTTCTTAAGATCTGTGGCTGACTCAATGTCAGATTGCAACTTATATCCTGGCTGCTTGCTCTTCTTTTTGCCCTCTTATTTGTCATGTTTTTGCTCCTGAGACTGACCTCTTCCATAACATGCTCGGGAGGTGGCTGATTTGCAACTTTGGGCTGATCCATAGTTCTTCTTGTCATTCTTTTAGATGTCCCTGCATTATCTTCATCTCTTTTTCGTTTTTCTTCCACAAGTACATCTGTGTTTTGTACCTTTGCTAAATATGCATATACTGAATATGCATCTACTGGTGATTCCCAACCAGTTATGCCACGAATGTCGCCCTACATGAGACATTTCACCATCAGTGACCTTTCTCTTTTCAGCTGCATGTAAAGCATGTGTCCATATTTCAGTCTTTGGACCAACCATCATTTGGTCATGCATTCTATCCAACTGTAGACCAAAAGTAAAAGCATGTACCGCCGCATAAGCATTTCGAACTGCCAAGTCTTCCAGCAACTTCTACATACCTCCCTTTTCGAAATTCAAAGAAAGAGGCAATCTCGTTTCTTGTGCATGGATCTTGCCATCTTTCCAAAAGATGAGTTGTCGTGCCAAGGCCTCCTGATAGGCAGCACAATCATTTCTCTCATGTTGCAAACTACCACACCACATACATTTTTTTCCAGGCTTAGGGGCTACTGCCCGTCCCCTTTCCTCTTGTCCTTTTTCATCCAATTTTGCAACTTTCAATTGAAGATCACACATGCCTTTGACCAATTCATCCAAGACATCTTCCCTAATAGAGGGAACAATAGCAGGTACAGCCATAGGGTTAGCCACAGAAGTTGGTGGCTTACTGGATACATCAATTGTCTTGCCCGTAACAGTGGGCAGGCTAGAGACATGCAATCTTTCTCTTATTCTATGCTTCTTCACAAGCGCAGTAACAGCTTCCTTGACATGTCTCCACTCTGTTTTCAAACATGTCTATGTAGTCTAATCCTCCAAGAAATCATCAAGCTTCTCTTGAAGCCCAGGATCAGCTGCCTGTAGAAACAATTTAATTTTCTGACTTGCAAGAGCTTGCTGTTCTGCAAGATCCAACTGCTCAAATCGACTTTCAAATTCTCTCAATAATTATGTAGCCACAAGACCCTTATTGGGTTGTAAAACCCACTCTTGAAAAGTCTTGCATGTAATCAAACTGATACCCACAATGTAAAATTCTTCCATGAGTGTCTTCTTGAAGGCTACCCAGTCAGCATCCTGCAAGTATAATTCAGTAAATCAGTGCTTTTAGTTCATGAACAGTAACACGTACAAAATACCAACTCCATGCAGATTGAGCCACCCCAAAGAATTCCATCTTCTGAGCATAGTCACAACACTTTCTGTTTGAGCTGAAGCTTGCATCACCTGTTGTTGTTGTTGTTGTAACTACATAAGCATATTCATATTTTGCACCAATTGTTGCAAAACATCACTGGAGATTGTATTCAAAGTTTCTTCCATCTTGCCTTTTCTTCTTCTAACGACCTTTCACGTCGGATTCACCAATGTCGGAGGGGGTTTTGTAGAAAGGTCGAATCCACTAGGGATCAGAAGTAGAAGGAAGTAGAGATAGGAGATGGAAGAGAAGATAGAGAATACACAAGTGGTAAACACTACCAAAGACAAAGCACAATGAATTAAATCAATATATATTGAAAGAACTTGGAATCTTCACACTACTCAAAAGCAATCTCCAGGTATTAGATCTCCTAGAGATTCTTCGTAGAACAAAACATGCATCAAAATTACAACTCCTTCTCTGCTACTCGAAACCCAAATCTAATGGCTCCGAAAGGGGGGTAAAACCGCAGGACACCTGATCCCAGATCTCCCAGATCACTCCTTCTTCTTTCTGTTCAATCTGCATTTTCAGCCTATTTACAGCGATCGCGACGCGCACGATTTCGTCAATTTATTCTTCTTGTGAAAATTCCCTAATTGGCTAAAAAAGCAACTAGCTTTTTGCATATCATCCTAATCTAGAAGCTTTTTTCTAACTTTTTCAAATTTTTATAATAAATAATATCAAAAATAGGCTAAAATTATCCAAAAATCTAGTATTTTCGGATAATCCATGCAACTCACACTAGTACTAATGGCTCAGATCACATTGACCCTCTAGATCAATAAAGAAGTCGGATGATGATGCATTCAATTTTCTTACTTGCAAGAGCTTGCTGTTCTGCAAGATCCCACTGCTCAAATCGACTTTCAAATTCTCTTAACAATTATGTAGCCACAAGACCCTTATTGGGTTGTAGAACCCACTTCTGAAAAGTCTTGCATGTAATCAAACTGGTATCCTCAATATAAAAGTATTCCCTGAGTGTCTTCTTGAAGGCTACCCAATCAGCATCCTACAAGTATAATTCAGTAATCCGTGTTTTCAGTTCTTGAACAGTAACACGTACAAAATACTGGCTCCATGCAGATTGAGCCACCCCAAAGAATTCCATATTCTGAGCATAGGTATGTACATATGCAGATACATTCCTACCATTGAATAACTTCACCTCACACTCAAGTGCTTGCAAAGCATTCATCACAACACTTTCTGTTTGAGCTGAAGCTTGCATCACCTGTTGTTGTTATACTTGCATAAGCATATTCATATTTTACTCCAACTATTGCAAAACATCACTGGAGATTGTATTCGAAGATTCTCCTATCTTGTCTTTCCTTCTTTTGACGATCTTTCACATCGGGTTCACCAATGTCGAAGGGGTTTTTGTCGAAAGGTCGAATCCACCAAGGATCAGAAGTAGAAGGAAGTAGAGATATGAGATGGAAGAGAAGATAGAGAATACCCAAGTGGTAAATACGACAAAGACAAAACACAATGAATTGAATCAATATGTATTGAAAGAACTTGGAATCTTTGCACTACTTAGAAGCAATCTCCAGGAATTAGTTCTCCTGAAGCTCCTTCGTATGACAAAACATGCATCAAAATTACAGCTCCTTCTCTGCTGCTCGAAACCCAAATCTGATAGCTCCATTGGCTTCGAAAGGGGAGTAAAACTCTAGGACACTTGCTCTCGGATCTCCCAAATCGCTCCTTCTTCTTCTTTCCATTCAATCTACAGTTTTCAACCTATTTACAGCGATCGCGACGCGCGCGATTTCGTCAATCTATCCTTCTTGTGAAAATTTCCTAATTGGCTGAAAAAGTAACTAGCTTTTTTCCTGTCATCCTAATCTAGAAGTTTTTTCTAACTTTTTCAGATTTTTACAATAAATAATATTAAAAATATGCTAAAATTATCCAAAAATCTAGTATTTTCGAATAATCCATGCAACTCACACTAGTACTAATGGCTCAGATCACATTGACTCTCTAGATTAATAAAAAAGTCGAATGATGATGCATTCTATACTTTTTCACACTATGTCCTCATAACATCACGACAACATCCTCCTGAGCGATTTGAGCCCTCCACTGATTATGTGATGGTGACAGATGTAGGTGAGTCTCTCACTTATGATGAGGCAATGCACCATGGTAATATTCACTCTTGGGAGAGGGCCAATGCCTAGTGGAAAGCGTACATTGCCATGCAATTGGGTGTACAAGTTGAAGAGTACTCCTGGATGGATGCCCCAAACCTGCCTATAAGGCCAAATTAGTTGCTAAGGATTTTAAAAAGGAGCACGGTATTGACTTCAAGCAAGCCTTTTCTCCTGTAGTCAAGATGACTACCCTACGCCTGGTACTAGCATTGGCTGCTCAGTTAGATTTGGACCTTTATCAAATGGATGTTAATACGACTTTTTTACATGGGAACTTGCATGATGAGATCTATATGCAACAACCTAAGGGCTTTGAGAAAAAAGGCAAAAAACACCTAGTGTGCAAATTGAGAAAGAGCCTTTATGGCATCAAGCACATAGGGAATGGTATAAGTTTGATACTTTTATGCATTCATAGGAATATACACACATTGATATGGATCTGTGTTTATACATAAAGAAGGCTTGTGATGGCAGCCTTTTGATTTTGGCACTCCATGTGGATGATATGTTGATTGTTGGGAGAGCTCCTGATGGGCTAGGTGCTCTGAAAAGTTAGCTCAAGAAGAGCTTTGAGATAAAAGACATGGGACAGGCCTCACATATTCTTGGGATACGCAATACGTGTGACTACTCTCAAGGTCTCCTTCACTTGTCACAAGAGTATATATAGAAGGTCCTTGAGCGGGTTCATATTTTTATGTTAACAAAAACTAGGCTACTACAAGATATTAAGCATATTGATTGTCCTTTTCCTTGTCATGTAAAGGTAAGCCATGCCGATTGTCCACAATCTGATGGGCAGAAGGCCAAGATGGCAAAGATCCCTTATACATCCGCAATGGACAATTTGATGTATATCATGATAGCCACTCGTCCTGACATAGCTTTTGCAATGGGAGTTGTGGCATGCTATATGGCTATACCTGATAGGCGACATTGGAATGCCGTCAAGGGTATCATGAGGTACCTAAAGGGCACAACAAATATATACATATGTTATGATGGCCACAATACACGACTCATGGGATACACTACCTGATTATGCAAGACATGTAGACAGTAGGAAATCCACCTCTGGCTATGTGTTTGCCTTTGCTGGGGGTGTTGTTTCTTAGATGTCCAGGGTGCAAAAATGCACGCCTCTCGATTACGAAGGTCAAGTATGTTGCAGTCACTAAGGCTTGCAAGGAGGCTCTCCAATTAGACCGTCTGCTAGTGGCAAACCTTGGTATGACTAACATGGTCCCTACATTGCATTTGAATTCTATAAGTGCTATCCAATTAGCCAAGAATCCAGTCTTCCATGCGAAGACAAAGCACATTGAGGTGTGGTACCACTTTATAGAGGTCATTGAGGACAAGTCTGTTGACCTTATTAAGATTTCAACTGACCAAAATCCTATAGACCTGCTCACGAAAAGTTTCTTAGCAAAGTGTTTTTCCTTCCTTAGGAAGTTGATGGGCGTTGGATAAGATGACATCTGTTTCTCATTCTATTGTACTCTATGTACACATTGTACTTTGTCAATTTTTCCTTGTTTTCTCTTCACTCTTGCCACATTCATCTTTAAGCGGGAGGTTGTTGGGGATAAAGGCACATGTGCCTAGCCGCCCTTGTATTACTACACGAACAGTATCGCACTTGCACACTGCAAGCAACGGGCACCCATCACTATCACTTCATTCTTTATTCTTTCAGTGACATTTAAATAAAGGAAAGGCGAGTCACACATTGTGATCATTGGAGTTTCTACATCTTGAGTCTCTCTCTCTTGCTCTCTTGTTATATTGCTCCATCCGCCATAGCTCACATCTCTCTTGCTTGTGCTTCCACTTGGGATTCCCCCTTCACTTAAGATCTAGCTTTTTATGCTTTTCCTTGGAAACATAGCAGAATGACTCACAACTAAAGACGTTGATTATTTAACTACTTGTGTGCAAGCACAGGGGGTTCAAATGGAGTTGCTAACTCAAGCACTCACCGAAATAAATAAGCATAGGATGGAGGTTTCCCATTCCATACCTCCTCTGCAACCTAGCAATCAATAGTAGTGCAAGGGAACCTGTTAATCAAATGTATGGTAGTAGTAACTATCTCAGCCCAAAAATGCTATAGTAAGCATGCCTAACTAAGCATACTACAAACTCTCCGAATCATCATGTTTATGCATTCAGTAATACCATTCTACGGAGGGATGTAAGGGGCGATCAATTAACGCTTAATACCTCACGCTTTGCAAAATTGTTCAAAAGCTTTTGAGATATACTTACCCCTATTATCTGACCTTAGGCATTTTAACCTACACCTAGACCAGTTCTCAACAAGAGCAAGCCACCATTGAAAGGTAAACAAGACATCATATTTCTACTTAATAGAGTAAGCCCAAACCTTATGTGCGTAATTATCAATGAATGTGATAAAGTATTTCGCACCACCTAGCGATAAACAGGGCATGGGACCACATAGATCCGAATGAACAAAAGCCAAAGGCACACCCATACGCCTCATACCAAACTTCTTATGCTTACTACGTGTCTACCTACCATATAAACAATTATCACAAGGCTCAAAGCACTTATAGTTTAGGGACAAAAAATATTGCAAATTGATAAACATTTTTATTCCTTTCAAATAAATGTGTCCAAGGCAACGATACCAAAGAGATGCATGTGGAACTGCAACCATAGCCAAAACATTGTCAACTAATCCAAATACAAGCAAAGGATAGAGGATACTAGATTTTCCCACAAGTAATCTACCATGAGGAATCACCAAAAGAGACAACATAACTTGCATCATCCAAGGCACCAGCAAAGATAAGGCTCTTTGTGAGAGCCGATACATGACGTATATCATGAAGAATGAACATGCTGTTTGAACAAAAATGCAATTGGACATTATCAATACCAACTATCTCCAATGGTAGGTCATTACCCAAACAAACAAATCCAATCATCCTACGATAAGAGTAAAACCACTCTCTATGAGGGGTCACATGAATGGAAGCCCTGGAATCAATCGACAAATACTTAAGTATAATACCCACACTAAAGGCAAGGATTGGGCATCTATCACTTGCTATGTAATTAGCCATGAAGGATATCATGAAAGAAAGGAGGTCATGTGAGGAAAAGATTGTATCCCTTATATTGGTATGCCTGCTTTATAATTGTGGTTGTGAACTACTAAGGAAATTTAAAGGATATGTGATTGTTGGATCAACAAGGAATCTACAAAAACAGGATACATGACTGTTGGATTCACATGACTAATGAAGCCATCAACATGCAATTGAACTCGCACCAAGATCCAACAAGAATGTTGGAGTGATTGAGATGAACTCAAAAGGGCAATAACTAACATCCAAGGCCAAGCACATAATTATTGCATCACCTTAAGCGAAGGAGCTTAAAAGGGCTCTAAGTCAATAAATACCTCAACCTATGATAAGGATGTAGAGGTTCGTAATCCCCATTGCCACTATTAGAGATGGATGACCTCGATTACTATTAAGAGGTGGAACAATCTGGAGGGGTCAGGAGATGTTGAGAGGACTATGAGGACTTCATAAAAGTCAAGATCCTTACAAGGATCAAAATAGGAACACAAGATGTGATCTAAATAGGGATTCACGTTAAAGAAGAACATCAAAGGAGGATAAGCTCTACGACAATGAGTAAACCAAGTTGCCCTATTAATGACCTTTACTTGCTAGGATCCAATCGCTCTCGCCTATAGAACCCCTAGGACCATTAAAGAACGTCAAAGGAGAATGAGCTCTATAGCAAGGAGTAAACCAAGGTTGGCCTATTAGTAGCCTTTGCTTGTTAGGATCCAATCACTCTTACTTATAGAACCCTTAGGACCATGAAAAAACCCTTCCAAATTAACTTAAATTGTACCACCAATTGGCTTGGTAAGCACCAAAAAATCAAACTCTCCTTTGTAGGTGACTTGCCAATAAGATTACAAAATAACCCAATGCTACAAACATTTGCACATCTTTGCTTCATCTAAGGCAACAACGCCATAGGGACTCTAATAGACCTATTAGCAACCATCAAGCCAATCAACTTTCATGTGCCATAAGCTAATTGATCCATCCACATGGCATTCCTAGTGGCTTCCATATCCCAATGAAAAAGACCTTTTGCTCTTAACTTACACACCCAAGTACATAGTACATTTATTGATGTTGACTCTCAAATCCTATTGGGTGTATAATTCCTCTAGAAGAAATGCAAACTTTATCTTTAATTAATACAATTGCCCACCAACTGTTTGCTACATGTTATACCTTACATTTTTGTTTACTTCTTGACTGTAACTTTATTTTCATGGAGAACTTATTATGAGATATTGATGTCCATTCCTCTTTACTTGGCCTTCATCATTGTTCTCCAATCAAATTTTTGTCTGGATTAAAACCAGTGGTAAGATCTTATTTGAATCAAAATTATTGCTTAAACATCAAGATCATTGTTTAGCCGGCAGCTGGCTGTTCCAAAACTCCAACATAATTCACTATATACCATCAACATCCCTTAGCTCCGAGGTTTAAGTATAGACATGGCAGGTACATGCTAAGGCTAAGAAAAAATTGATGAGATGTAGGGATGAAAGCATTCTTTTTTATTGTCAATAGTATGTAGGGTATTAATTAATACAAGGGCTGAATGAGATAGATAAACCACCTACCATTACCATTCAACAGTGACTTACTATTTTATACAGTTTCCACTTACCCTCGTATTTTTTTCCATCAAAAATGACAAAAGATCAAACCAATGTCAGGGTTACATGTTCTAACGATAAAAATGGCTTATTAAATGATAGGAATCAATTGGAAATGAGAGGGGTGAAAGCTTCTAATAATATGCTTTTACTAATGGACCAATGAACTTGAATAGATGAAGAGATTTTATTTATTCTTAATCTCTCATAGCAATGGATTCATACCAAAGGACACTGCCTTACCTGCTGATACTAAAGTCATGTGACTGTTAGAAAGGAGAAGAGGGAAGGTGCTTTAAATTATCTTCATCCTGGAAGGTCGAATTGCATCTTGTTTACTCTGGACCCAGAGATGAAAAGCAGCTCACTGGTGTATGCCTCACAAGCTTGATAATGACATGAAAACCTGGGCAAATTATCGGCCAAGCCATGGCGTCAAATGCAGCAGTCACAGACTCACCATATAATCCAACTCTTTGCTAGTAGATGCACTTTCTGTAGGTGGACAAATTTCTTTAAGCTAAGCAGTACAAACGAAGCATTACCCATAATTCATCTACAGGCTTCAATACAAAAGCGAAGCCATCCTTCATCTCGATAATGTGACTTACAAACCATTACACACAGCTTTGGCTGCACAGTTTCTGTAAACCCAGGGGATAAGAATTTAAGGGAACAGCATCACACTCAATATCCAAGCAAGGAGATCTTCAAACTAGACACGTCCATTTCGAAGTTGCTTGACATCTTTGGGTTCTCAAGAGCCAAACATTCTGCAGCACAAATAATGGGTGCAGCAGTTTCAGCTGAGTTAAAAATCTACACCATTTGATAAAATACAACAGTGACCTTTTACATGATTCATCCTGGAATCAAGTTTTGATGCGAACATCAAGCCCCTCCATCAATATTAACCAGTGAAGCTTGCTGGAACCATAGATTAACTGGCAAAACTGATGGAGAGTGTGGCTTGATGATTCAAAAGCAGCTCTCCAGGAGTCCTGAACTTGATTATCTGCAACAGTGAAACAATGGAATTGTCACTCTGTTCAGACCCAGGTAATTCCTTAACTCCTATTGGCTTCCACAATTTTGTGACATCTGTGCAAGGTATTGATACCATAGCACATGTCCAGTAACATAATAGCTGAAAGATGTAAAGGCCATTTGAAATTTCTCCAGTTGTGGTCTGGAACCATAGGTCATGTTTCCTGCTCCCTTTCATAATTCTCCATCACAGACGACAGCCCATGCTCTGTTTCCCCTATCTCCACAATCTCTCCAGTGGACTGTGGCCTTGGTGGCTTCCAACGGCCACTGCTGCTTGGTGGTGGTACATACCTCTTCTCAAAATCCGGAAAATCTGAATTTCCATTGGAACCACCGGGCCAGGGCTTCTGGAAAGGTGCACCCCGATGGTTTTTTCCTTTGTCATTCCGAGATCGCCGTACAGCTTGCTGTATTTGACGTTCGTGCTCTCCTAGTATGTCCTCAAGGTTTGCTGACGGCCGCAACAATGGCCCAGAGAAGTGTATTCGTTCAGCTTGCCCATTGAACCCCTGCACCCACCCTTAGCTTAGCCAATCTGGACTTACCATCAAATTACAGCTTTTCAAAAAGATAAATCCAAAGGAGAGCAAAGAAACAAAGTTAGGAAACAATTACCAGAGCTGGCCGATCACGCTGAACAGACTCTTTTATTTGAAACCCTTCCACCCCCTTTGACTCTGGCCGGTGCACTGTCAAATCTGTGGCGTCAGAGCGGTCATGCTTGTTGCTGTGCTGAAGGCCATCTCCCCCTACGAATTTATCCCGTTGCCTGCTACCAGTCATCTGCTTAGGAAACTCTCCATTGTTCCTAGCAGCCACCAATGTAGAAAGACTAGATAAGTCTGAAGTTTGAGGACCAAAACTTGGCTGTGATTTGTAATCAGGCATGCTCAGACCCTTGGATGAACGTGAGGGGAAACGAGGGGCCATTGATGGATCATCTTCCTTCAGATTTTTCAAGCCAACAGCAGGGTTTGCCACTGGGCCTGGACGACCAGTATGTGGTACATGGCCAGATGTCCCATCTGTTGGACGAGGAGGATCAATAGGGAATCCCACAGCTGAATCCTCTTGCTTGGGGTTAAACTTCTCGCTCTTACTTTTTGCAGCATGTGAGGCCATCCGCCGCTTCTGCAATGGTAACTTACATTAGGTCATAAGATGTAAAGTAACGAATAGAATGCTTTTAGCCACATTTTCAGAAGCATGACACTAGAGAAAGAGATTTACCTGAATGGATACTGCAAGCTCTGCATTAGCATCTGGTGCAGGAACAGCTTTGCTGGAGTGTCCAACTCTTTTGGTAGCATCAGGACCATGCGCTCTTCCTCCAGCTGCTCTTTGCCTGGCAGAATGTCTATAAAGATTAAGATCCAGCAAAGGCAGCAAAACTAAGGTAGTCAAATCTTTATGCGTGTAAGCACCATTTATGACAAGCAGTTGTAGGCATTAAGCAACATTAGCATATTTAAAAACAATTCTTTTTTTTATAATTATTCAGTTCCATCTAAAACTTCTGAAGTTAAAGAAACCCTCATGCAAGACATCTGACATTTAGAGCAACTATAACTGTCCCTTTTGTTTGTGCTTTTGTTTGTTTTAGGTGCTTCCTTTTGTCAGTGCTGTTGTTTGTTTCAGATGAGCACCACACAACTAAAACTGAATGAGAAACCCAGATATCAAAACTGCATAATTCTGGTGACTTGTTTGGTTTACTTAAAACAGTTTATTAAGCACAAATGAATAGAAAGTGCCACTTAACATTGAGCGCATTAAATGCTAAATCAAAGAGCTGGCCTACCTTCGAGCTTCCTCATCTCGTATTTTTGCATCGAACTCCTTACTTGGGGGATATTTGGGAAGACTCGATGGATCACATGCTAAAGGCTTTGTGGTAAAGAACTGTAACAAATTAGAATGCTTAAATCATGGAGTAGATCTTCAGGCTCACACTCCCAACATATTTCACATGTTGTGTGAAACAGTCAACCGTCAGAAATATACAAGTATCGAAAGGAGCATTGCTTACATCACTTTTCAGTGCCGATGCTGCAGTCCCTCTGTCTGCTGGCTCTATAGCAAGCAGAGTCTCAAGTGAAACCAAAGCTGATGGGGGAAAGTCTTTAAAAGTTTCAGAAATGCACCTCTTATAAGGCTGTTTTGGCTTGAAAATAGTGGCATGTGGAAGTTTTGACTTCTTCCAATATTCTTCAGATGGAGAGCCACAAAGCTTGAATATTTTGTGCAACTGTTCCACCTGCAGAAGTGATAGCTCATCTGTTTAATAAAGTTCCAAGTCCTGCAGGTTACAGAAGGTGAAAATGTCATAGGAAGATGTAGAATATTAACCTCAGTTCGTCCAGGCATTATGGGCTTTCCAGCCAGTAACTCTGCTAGGATGCACCCTGTGCTCCACAGATCTACAGCAACTCCATACTCAGTAGCCCCCAACAGAAGTTCAGGCGGACGATACCACAATGTGACAACACGACTGGTCAAAGGTTGCTTTTGATCCGGATGGAAAAATGTGGCAAGACCAAAGTCAGCAATCTTCAAAATCCCACCATTGTCAATAAGCAGATTGGATCCCTTTATATCACGGTGAAGGACTCCACGACTATGGCAGTGATCAAGACCTCTGAGCAGTTGCTGCAAGTAGCATTTTACCTGTTTGTCCACAGCTAAACTTTCTCAGTTAAGTAAAAGTCTATATTGTGACAGCTGACTGAACCCTAAGCGACAAGCATATCCAACAGCACACAAAAAACGTCATACTAAGATGTGCACATTCATAAGCATTTAGATACATTGACAGCTTGAGTTCATCAAGCTCAGTAAGCTTTGTGATCCAAGAGAGTAGCCTCCTGAAGAACAGGGAATTCTGTTTTGTTTTAGATGTTAGCAACTGATGAACCCTACGTACTGGTCTTTGCATAATCAGTCTTGTTTCATCAAAGAGCCACATGACAGGCCTAAGTGAAAATAAATTTATGTTCATAGGCAAGAAATTGTTTTCTGAAGAATCATGGAGGAAGCAGATATGTGGAGTCTTGATTGAGATGTCAAAAATCAACTTACTTCCAAGGTTGAGTTTCTTAAGTATAATTCTCCAGTACAAATGAAAAAAGATCTAGAAAAATGCCAAGGTAATAAGAAGCTCAGATGCATAAATTAATTGTTTGTGAGTAACACACGCTTAACTGCTTGAAACAACCTCAAATAATCAAGGTATCATTATGTGTTTGAACTATGGTAGACCAGGCTAGAACACAGCATGATTCTGCATATCAATCTCCATCCTTGACTTACCTGTGGCTCAGTGAATGATGTCCCTGGAGAAGCAGCAAGCCCAGCCAGATCATGCTCCATGTATTCAAATACCAGATAAAGGCTGCATGACATCCTTGATGTAACTAATCCTTCGAGCTTAATAATGTTTGGATGGTCAAGGCGACGCAAAACTTGAATCTCTCTAGCCATAAATCTAACACTTTCAGGTTCTAAATTGTCAAATCTGACTTTCTTAAGTGCAACTATCTTCCCAGTCTCTAAATCACGTGCCTTATAGACATTGCTATATGTTCCTTGGCCAATCTGCACAGAAATACCAAAAAGACCACAGATCAAACTTCATTACATGGAAAAAAACAATATTAATTTTTCTGCACATTTTTTCTCTGAGATAAGAGACACTGGCATTTTTCCTATGTTTTAGATAGGATGGCCACACTAATGGCCAAAAAACAGTACTTTCACACTGAAAGAAGCAGTTTGTTCTCTCATCTATCATAGTTACATTTGAACCCTATTTGCAAAATCAATTGAGGTACACCAGATTTATAAGTATATCATTTACCTGTTTGAACCTTTACATAGGTCTACTGCTGTCTGACAACTTTCACAGTAAAAGAACCATCGGCACATTCATCATTGATTCCAAAAAGGAATAGAGAGCCCTGATAGTAACAGTTAGGTTTTTCTTTACCTCTGATTTTCCCAGGAATTTGACATATCCAGAGGAACATTAAAAAAGTAGTGCAGTATGTCTGCTGAGAAATCAACCATTAAAAGCCGATTAAAGTAGCCTCCCTTTGTCTAGGAGTAGTGCAACCCAAATAAGCTATTCAATCTAGAATTTCAGAGCTGAGTGATCAATATTCTTCCTTTCTATACTGTATTCCTAATATTCTGCCTGTGCAACTGAGAACCATTCATTAAACCCTAGGCATGTGTGATGCATAATCTAGGCCCAACCTGTGAACACTAGGTGCATTGCATAATAAGGAATGACCAATGTGTAATTAATGGTAAGTACTATATTTTGTTTATTTTACAGAGTACTTTTGAACAAGTTTTGAGCAAATTTAAGAAGTCTTGATAGCCTCCCTGATCTAATAAGAAGCACAAGATTCGAATGGAGAAACATTACCTTGGGTCAATGCTCAGCGAGAGAGAGAAAGAGAGAGAGAGAGATTTCTGGAAATGTCGCATCCACTATGCAAGAATGATGAATGAGAAGCAAATGCCTAAGGTACTTCAGTAATACACCCTAAGATTCTAGATTGAAAAGCTAGAAGGTAAAAAGTGCCAGCAGATAAGGGAGCATTTACACCAAAACTCAAGAACACAATATTGGGTTAACAGTCAAAAGAGGCCCCAGCTAGCTTGCCTTTTCTTTAGAGCCAGAGTGCTGTGATGATTTCCTCTTGTATTTATTGTTTGGCTGCAAATGCCAAATTATCCATCCTCAAGCTGTTAACCATAGGCTGCTCTTCTTGCAATAGCAAAGATAGCAACTTATCGAAAGAGTATAGATTTGCATTAGCCTTTGCTTGCTTTCTCCTTGAAATCCTTCATCCAAGCAACGCATGTATCCACAGTGATCTATCTCGAGCTGCTTACACAAATAGGCAACACATGCCTCATGCACCTAATAGAGAGAAGCAAGTACCTCCTATGCTTGTTTGGTCAGTGTGCACAACTGGATATGTGGAATGACTTGCTTCTTAAATGACAACGCAATCCAAGTATGTGCCTTGGCATCTTTTCCATCCCATCTCAACTGATCAACAATGGGAGGAGCACCAACAGCTAGAGCAAATAACCCTCTAGTGACAAAAGATAAACTAGATGAACTTGCATTTGCTTGAACCACTAGGCTTGCTGGCCTAACTTCAATACCCAATATATGACCCCGCAATTGATTTGCAACAAGTAAATGACACATCATATATGCTTTGGTAGTTAGTGCAATTCGACTTATTAGTGTCACCAAACAAATTTAGTGAGTCATTTTGAGCTGCCCTTTTTTGCTCTGGATGACGGATAAATCCAATCAGCTACTATATAAAAACGTTCTGTGGGTGCAGCACAAAAGAAATGCACTTCAAAACGCAAAAACTCAACAAATTTCGGCTGAAATGAAGATGTCAAAGCTGAATGTAGAAAAGGATGCTGCCTATATGATACAAAACTACTTCCAATGTCTCAAAATGTCCCTTGTAATGCTGAATTCTGGCCTTGGCATCAATGAATTCCTGCAAAATTCACAAATGCACCAAATTTATTCATTCAAAGTTCAAGGAATTTGAGCTCAAATTTGGAAATCACCAAATGTTTAGTAGAATTTGCAAATAGCCCAAATTTCTCCAATGTGAATGTTGATAACAAAAGGCCCGAAATTTCGGATGCCAATCCAACTGTTGATGGACGGTAGGCTGAATGGTGGTGCTGGCAACATTGGAGGAAGAGCAAGGCTGCTTTGTGGAAGCAACTACAATGGGATAGCCGATAGGTACTAATTGAAGAAAGTGAAGTTGCAAAACCGTGTAACTGGGTGGCTGTTACAAGCAGGTGTCAGGGGTGGCAATGCAATGCTGGTAGACTTGAGGCAACTACTAATGGAGGTGGCTTGTGTGGAGAGCTCAACTAAGGAGCTACTAAAGAGAGGGTCGGTTGAGGTGGAGAGCCCAATCAAGGAGCTACTTAACAAAGTGTAAAGGAAGGTGGAGCTTGAAGCTCAATGGCATTGGTGCTAACAACACAACAGCTCACAAGCTAAATGGTGGCGATACCAATGGCTTTGATGCGATGTTGGCAACACGCACACAATGAACAATTAACAACAAGAGCATGAGAGATTGCTACAAATGACACATTCATCATGTGAGAATGATAAGTGATGCAACTCCTAAGCCACTATAGTACTACACCCCAAGAGAGTGTTTGCACAAAGGGGAGGAACCCTTCTTCAGCTAGAAGGTAAAAAGTGCCCATGGACGAGGGAGTATTCACACTAGAACAACTAGAGGATCAAGATTAATGTAACACCTTGCCAAGTGGCCGAATGCTTTATAGGAAGCACCCATTCTTCTCGCAAGAAAGGACAGCTTCTAAAAATTGACCATCAAAAGCAAAAATTTGTTGTCTAGGATGGACAAACTTATAAACCAAGTCTATGGCACAAATAAAATTCACCAAGACCAATCTAAGGTTCCCAAGGATGTCCTAATGGTCATCTTTCAAGAATAGCATTCGTCTTTATCAATTTTCAATTTAGCATTTAAGGTAACCAACACTCATGCAACTTGCCAACAAATGACCAATGGCTTATTTTGTCCATCTTTAGGAAGTGGATAGTTGTTTTCCTCAATATTGCTCATTTGTAAATTAGTATTTACATCAAAGAACACACGTGGCACTTGCCTCTCATGTTACATTTTTCTAAGGCCAAAAGAGTTGTATGTAAAACTATCAAAGCATGAATTTTAATACAAAGTTGTATTCGAATATGTCATCTCAATTAATGGCATTTGAATTGAATGGCCCAAGATGAAGTAGTACTCGAATGGTCTACTCCATAAACCACTTGGCAAAACAAAGTCATTCTTTTAGTTCCTTTCAAAAGTTCATTGAATGCCACGCTAAACTTATCGAGCTCTTGACAAGTTCTCTTAAGGTTGAGATATTGGGCACCCTATTTAAGAAAATGAGCTTTTAGCTATCATTCGTATGCAACTCCAACATTGTTACCTATACTACACCAATTTCACATTTGAGCTTATTACCACTCATGCTGAAATTTCAACGCCAAGGTAAACTCATACTTTATTTTTTCAAAATGTTAAATCCTGACTAACTTTTATCTTTATCCAAAGAGGCATTGCCAAAAAATCCTCACTTTGATAAGATTAAGCAACTAATCCAAGGCAAAACCCCTTGCTCAAAGAACATTGGCAAACCAAATGACCAAACCTAGCTCCCCAAAGGAGATGTTACAAACCCTATTACAAGTCAATTACCATATAAACAAGGCAAGTACATGTACTTGTTACACGAGAGAATATCCCCAAGTAAATTTTATGCAAGTCAAGATGCATTGATGCACTAAACAAGTGTCCACAATGTCAAAAAAGTCGGACAATAAAAATTGGTTGGGTTACAAGTCAATTACCATATAAACAAGGCAAGTACATGTACTTGTTACGCGAGAGAATATCCCCAAGCAAATTTTATGCAAGTCAAGATGCATTGATGCACTAAACAAGTGTCCACAATGTCAAAAAAGTCGGACAACAAAAATCGGTTGGGAGGATTTTTACAACCTATACAAACCATTAATCTGAAGTGGATATCGTTGATTGAAACTGATTTAGTTATATTCATAGGTTTCAAGGTATGGTTGCCCCCTACTAATAAAGGTCACTATATGACCTTGGTTGTGGGAGGCAACTAGACAAAGATGGTTGTTAGTATTCCAACCAGAGAAACATTAACAACCATACATTTGCAAGCAATCTTCCATAAGGAGCACATGTTGCATCCATAAAACTCGCCAGTTAATTTAATTAGGAGGATGAGCTTCCGTAGATTAAGATTGCTTAAAACACTACCAAGCACTCCCTCACAACATATAGCATACTCATGTGACTTAAGGACAAAATATATCATTCCCAATGTGCAAGAAACTTCACAATCACTACAAAAAGCATAGAAACACCATAGGGTTGAGATGCATCGACGTTAATCAACAACGTACTCATGAGTCATCAAGAGCCCTAAAAGGGCTTATGGGTGTACTTGAAGATATCACAAGACTCCAACATCTCGTGTAGTAGCAAGTCTTGGTATGGGGACCATTCCAAATTACCAATAAGATAAGTGTGCAAATCCTACCAATACAATTTATTTTCAGCTAAGCAAGTTCATCCTCTATTTGTTATAAGCCATTCAAGAGAGTGTTGGGGTAAGGTGAGCAAATTATCTTGATCAAGGATGCCATTGCATCTGAAGGACACACTTATTCTAGTCAAATCCCAATTTACTTTTGAAGTTGACTATAGAACAAAACAATCTTGACAAGAGTGCATAGTTAAGTGAGAGAACTACTAGGAGACAAAGGCAACATGGGAATTAGTAAGCTTGATTGAGAGTCACTCTCCTGACTTTGTCCTTGAGCATATTGTTGTTGAGGATAGCAATCCATCATAGGAGGGAAGAGATACATACTTGACATCCAACATGGGTACCTACAAAATTGAACAATAAAGCATGAATGCATCCTAAAGGCTAGAGCAATTAAGGAGTCCTACAAAAGGACTCTTTTGTCCAATCTTAGGAGATTCCGGGCCTAATTGTAGTCTTATTCAAATATCAAGATAGTTGTGCCAATAGTATGGGACAGCGATCCTTATGTTAGGAACCTGGCATGTTATGTTATTAGTTAGGGGTGAGCTCATATTGGCTCTACGGTTGCTAATTGGGACTCAAGAGATAAGCTTGATGCCCACCTTTCAATGTTTCTATATTATGCTACTATAGTTTGCATTGTGCTACGAGTACATGTTGGTCCTATATCATCATTCATGTCTTACACAAATGGTCTTATATGATTCCTAGTCATCCACTTGTTAATGAGTAGAATGTTATCCTTTGCATATTCAAGAAAATCTCACAATCCCTTCAAGTTTAAGGATTTTCTCCTATGCATCCATTCAACTTTCTAATTAAGCACTTGTTTGTGCATAAAGATAATTTCTTTGTATATTCAATAAAATTTCACGATCCATTTAAGTTGAAGGGTTTCCTTCAATACTTCAGCGATAAAATTACTCCTAGAATCCTAGTGTCTTCAAGAAATCTTCCCATTTACAAGCTTTTCTGTTTATCGTATATAATTTGTTTTGAATCAATAACTCCTTCCAACTCTTTCAATATTGTTGGATCTCATATAGTGGCTCATATGGTGGATCACTGTAAATTTGGTGCACCATGCTTTTGAAGAGTTTGTAGCTTTCGGTAAAGCAGTTTCACCAATCTCCAACTCCAACTGATTGCTCATCTTTGTGACACATGAGTCCATCAATCTCCGTCCAAGCAATCTACAGACTGTCAGGCACAGCTATGCAATCAGCTGAGTCACAAACTAATAATGAAAACTCTTCAATGTTTTCTCTCAACTTCCAACAAAGTAGTTTCAGTAATCTGCTTGCTGATCTTTAGAAAACATGGGTCTATTGATCTTCAATCAGGTAATGTGTGCCCCATGCTGCAGAAAATACACTGCTACTATGGGGCATTCCCATGTTGTCCTCCAACATATCACTGACATCAACCATATATTACTTTCAGTTCTGCCACACTGCACTTGACAATGAACATTGCCAAACAAACCCCTAAATGTAAGACCATCAAAAAGTCACAACAGTAATAAAGAGGATGATAAAAAAGACCAGATGGGTCTGTTGATCTTCAACCAGGCAATGTGTGCCCCATGGTGCAGAAAATACACTGCTACTATGGGGCAATCCCATGTTGTCCTCCAACATATCACTGACATCAACCATATATTACTTTCAGTTCTGCCACACTGAACAAACCCCTAAATGTAAGACCATCAAAAAGTCACAACAGTAATAGAGAGGATGATAAAAAAGACCAGATGGGTCTATTGATCTTCAACCAGGCAATGTGTGCCCCATGCTGCAGAAAATACACTGCTACTATGGGGCAATCCCATGTTGTCCTCCAACATATCACTGACATCAACCATATATTACTTTCAGTTCTGCCACACTGCACTTGACAATGAACATTGCCAAACAAACCCCTAAATGTAGGATCAAATTGCCACAACAGTAATAGAGAGGATGATAAAAAAGACCACATCACTAGAACAGTTACAGAGATGGATAACAGCGGCCTGACTCTGCTAGGCTTAGGACCCAAACATCAACCTCTGCTCAAAAAAGCCAGAAGCAGATAGTTACAAAAAGCATGACACCATCTGTCGGCTCTACGTTTCCCACTTAACAAAAGAAAGAAAACAGAGAAAAAGGACACACTTGGAAGAATGCTCACTTTGTCTAGTTTCTCGAAAGAGTCTGCTCTTCTGGGGATCCAGCCTTTTATAGCTTCCCCAGCAACTGCAGAAAGCCATGCAGGCCAACCAGCAGCTACCTGCTCACCTTCGATATGATTAGGGGGGTTACTCAGCCTGGGGTTCGGCTGCACTGGCATCCACTGCTTCTCTCTCCTTTCATCAACCGAGATGACCTCAGTGATCACACTGCCATTAGCTTTAAAGCTCTCTCTTTCCTTTCCAACATTTCCGACCTCGGCATGGTTCAACCTGGCGGATGCAGAGAGCCTCCTCTTGAATCCATGAACTCTGTCTTTCTGGATGTCCACATCGTCTTGCGCAGCAGCCTCCTTGGCGCAAATGCAGCCCATCCCTGAGCTACCCTGAGGTTCCTTAACAATGGAGGATCAAAGTTTGCATGTTCTGCTCCACTGCTGTCATCTGGGAGGCTAATGGAACAAGCACTGGTTGTGCTGCATTCTAAGTGCTGAACCCTAATCTGTTCACCAATGCAGTTAAGATCCTGCGGAAAGAAGTGTGACCGAAGCGATATCCGCTGTACTAAGTGTGCACACACTTCAAGATGCCCGCGCTGTTGCAGCAGAAGAGCGTGAAAGACGACAGGAGAGCTCTGAGTTCCTCCGAGCAGGACTCGTCTTTGTTACGGAGAAAAAGCTTCGTTCTGTACAAAAGCAGGCGGACGGAAGGCCTTGAGAGGGAAGGAAGGTGGGACACGCAGGCAAAAGAGCAAGATTTGGCTACAAGGGGACTGCACTAGGGAACAGGGGAAACAGAGTAAGTAAATAGCACTCTTCTGGACGAGGGCAGGGGAGTGGCTGAGTAAAGAGACTCGCTTAGGGAGCTGCTCTCTCTCTCTCTCTCTCTCTCTCTCTCTCTCTCTCTTTGCGTTATGCTCTTTGATTGAAATGTTCAGCAAAACAGGGCCATGGCCAGTCGAGGAGAGACGCACTCTCTCTCTTGGAGGGGGTTTGGGGGCAGAGCACCTTTGCTCTGCCTCCTAAGCAGAAGAGAAAAGAGCCAGCTTAGCTAGTCTAATTGGGAGCAGGAGGAGAGCAGGTGTTGTACAGTACCCCACCCCCACCCCACTGCATAAGATGCCTAGGTATGTGTATGTGCATGTATGTGGGAAAAGAGGGATGGGGGGCTGTGGATTCTATGTGGGCTATGCGGCTCGTTATCACCCATGGCCGGCAAGACGGGGGTCCCTGGACCGGGATGGGTCTCGCGGCTCGCCCTTCTTCTTATCACTCCCTCCATGCTTGGAACTTGCAGTAACCTTATGCAACCTTCCCCTCTTCACGCTTATACCCTTTTAAAATGCACAACAAGCATTTCCAAGGGCAAATTAATAGGCGAGAAGAAAATTATAATGCTTGATTTGTGTCTTATTAATATCTGTGTTTTCGTGAGAGAGAGAGATTTACAGTCTACAGCAAGCAAGCAACATGTTAGAGGAGAGTATACAACCTGCTTACCTTTAGTAATGTACGTCTTACCTTTAAGACACCCCATACATTGCATACATGGGAAATTATTTTGTGGGTTTAAACAATCTCAAGCATTACTTGGAAGGGACTTTAGAAAACCCATGTTTGCTAACTCTCACATGCATTCTACTTGCTCTACATATGTTGCCAATTTTAGTTGCCTTCTTGCTATCCATGACTAGAGGCCTAAACATCTTCTAGATAATGTTGGTTTTTTTTGTATCCATGTCTTTATTCATTCGTTCTATAGAATATATTTTATAATTGTGTGGGTTTTAAGTGATGATATAGATGATTGTGTACGCCTCACACTCGAGATAAATGAAGTATGTATATGTGCAGATGGCTATGTGTGATGGTGTATCTATTCTTACCCTATCACCACCCCAAGTTTCTATAGATGGCTACATGTGATGGTGTATTTATTATTACCCCTAACACCACCCTAAGTTTTGTACCTTACATAAGATAATGCGTCACAAATAACCATGTGTCCTTCCACATTCATACACCACCAAAATACTTGCTCAAAGGGGGAAGTGTCCATGAGAATTTGGAAGCAAATATGATTGTTGGTAAGTTGAACCTTTGCTTGCATTAGAAAGAGAAAGCACCTATGATGGTATTAGCAAGAGAAAGCATTCTAACAAAGGATGCTTTCACAACTTGAGTTATGCAACAATACAAATATGCTAATGTGGATAGTAAAGTATTTTGCAAGTCTCAACCAATGTTTACATGCTTATTATCTATGTGTGTGTGTGTGTGTGTGTGTGTGTGTGTGTGTGTGTGTGTGTGTGAGAGAGAGAGAGAGAGAGAGTCAAAAGATTTTGGGCACATACATATAGCCTATCAAATGCTAACATACCGTAGCATGCTCGCTAAGGCTATATTGAGCTAACATATGAGTGGTTCCCTACCACCAAATGCTCCATATTAGAAGACAAAAAGGAAGAAATATAATGTGGCTACATATTTGTTTCCTTAACAATAGACTTTCAACCTTTGACACTTCCATGTGTAAGTAAATGGGCACATATGTTTACATACTCATGTGGTTATGGAGTTCAATTTTATTGTTTATTATAATCCAACAATGTTCCCATTGAATTTGAACTTGGAAATTCAAAGTGATTTGTTTTGTCTAAACTTGATACCATGTTGCATGGTGCCCATTTTTATGTTTGCATGGATAGGAAAGTGAGAAATGTATGTGGATAATGTATGACTTGAAATGCTATCATGTTATAATACAACATCACTTAATGCATGAGGCACTCTCCAATTTCATTCAAGAGGTTTGTGGATTGATTGAGTTAAGTAGCCTCAAATGAAACATGTGACTAGTCGAAATTGAGGTGCATCTAGCATGGCATGAGAGAGGTGTCTATTTGAATAATTAGATGTTCATATAGTGTGGTTCTAATGCGAAATGTTATCCATGTAATAACTTCTTAATGCTTGATTGAAGTTATTCTAAAATGCACGATATTATATGTGTGGTTTCTTCTAATAGCTTTTGTGTGATTTAATGTGCAAACCATAAAACCAATTCAATGACTAAGCCATAAAACAAAAATATAATAATTATGTATGAATCCTCTTACTACATGAAGCATGTATTAGGTCGCAACTTTGAACCCTAGTGTGACCACTGGGAGAACATCAATGCAAAGTGCTGGGAGAATCTAGGTGCTAAGCACCTCCTTGTCTTTTTTTAAGTGCAAAACTTCAATGTATCAATATTGAAGAAAATATTTAAAGCCTTACAAAAAGGAAGCACTTGGAAAATCTAGGTGCTAAGCGCCTAGTTTTTTTTTTTAAGTGCAAAATTTCAATGTATCAATATTGAAGTAAATATTTAAAGCCTTATAAAAAGGAGATCAAGCTCTTTTGGAGCTTCTTAGCTTTATAATGATGGCCTTACAATCTGAGTCTTCTGACTTTACCTTCAAGAGCCCCAAGAGCTCATAGCAAAATTTAATCATAAGGACCTGAAATAATTGCAAACTTTCCCATTATATATTGTAAACTATTTCTACTTTCCTAGCTCTTCATAAACGCCATAGCTCTAATAATTTGTCATGGTTCAAACATGATAGGCAACATTCTACACTTCCATGTTCTTGTTGACAATGAAGATGGTTGAAGTAGATAGATCCAACTGAGTCAACTTCTTCCACACTTGGGTTCTCGATGGAGACTGATCAGGTGCATAGATAAATATCACCACAACATACATACCCTCGTAGCCAATCTTGATGGTAAGAAAATTTCGAGAGCCACCACACGCAACAAGGGTGGGCTTTAGAACATGCTGATAGTAGTACCTCCTTATTGAGCATCCACAAAGACTTGAGAATATTTTAAGCTAATAGGAAAATTAGCACCACATTTAACCTCCTACAAGGCAATAAGTTTCATCAATCCTCATATTTTCTATTAGATCAATCACATCAACCCGTTTGGGATCTCCCCTTTTCCCTTGTACATTCAAATACAAAAGCCCTAGCTTTTTCATGAATAAACTAAGCATTAGAATCCAATTCCCACTAAGAGGGATAATAATGGCTTGTTTATGCCTTGCCAACTTCTTGAGCAAAGAGGTATCTCCAATCTTGAGTTTTGAAGTCTTAGCTTGATGCAAATTTGTATTGCCAAATTAACTAGGTGGAGAATTTTATTTGTCAAGAGTTGACCATGCCTATCAAACTATTTTGCCTTGCCCCTTCACTTGTGAGGACTCTTATTAGGTTTCTCTACACCAAATGAAGAGGAAGACTCTTTTCCTTTCTCAAGAGTTGAAGCAATTTTTTGTGTTTTGTGCCACTCTTATTCTTTAGGCTTCTCTTCTTTCTTCTCTCCCCCTTTGGATTGCTCACATGTCTTTTTAGGATAGTTTCTTACAACATGGTCATTTTCCTAGGACACAGGGCAAGAGTTTGGGAAAGGAGAGAATTTAATTGCACACATCACCTCAATGCCTACAATATCACCAATTCAAGAACTTCTAGAGGCTCCATATACCTATCCCAAAAGCATACATGCTTTCATATCTCCTTACAAGAAAACAAGAAGAGAGGGAACATACAAGACCTTCCCCACTGAAGGTGCAATGGTTCTAATCTCTCCTTTCAAAAGTGTGTGCAAGCATAGGAAAGACACCCAAACTAGACATTTCAAAAGGAAAACACCTTCAAAAACCCTATCGACCACGGTCAACAATGCACCAACTCCCCCCTAAAGACCACAAAGCAAATTAATAGCCATTCTCTCTCTTTTACCAAACCCATTAGCACTTGATAAAAGCCTCAATCCACAAATCAATATTTAACAACAGCGAATTGTGCTTGAAAGGCCCCAAAAACCATTTAGGAAACTTTCCTCTAATTGTATTTTCCATATGAAATACATGAACACCCCAAAGTGGCATTGTCAATATACTCATTACACATATTTTCCATAGACAAGGTGTTTCGAGCTTTGTGATCCCACTTATCATCTCCAAGAGCTTGCATTTTAGCAACACTAATGCTATTAAGATCATTGACCATAGCTTACACATCTTCGATCTTCTTCATCATAAGACGGTGTGCAAATTTTTGATGCAAAAAACCATCGCACAAAACATCCAAGCCAACAAAATACTTCTTGTGAGAAATGGTGGAAGGAATCAAAGGGCTCTCTTTCAAAAAAATTGAGTTACACTTAGAGACCAAAAAGGAAACAAAAATGTAGACCATTCTCCAATCATCTTTCTTTTTGCTCCTTTTCCTCCAATGGTGTCGGAGGGGTTATTGTCGAAAGGTCGAATCCACCGGGGATCAGAAGTAGAAGAAAGTAGAGATAGGAGATGGAAGAGAAGATAGAGAATACCCAAGTGGTAAACACTACAAAGACAATTAACAATGAATTGAATCAATATGTATTGAAAGAACCTGGAATCTTCACACTACTTAGAAGCAATCTCCAAGCATTACATCTCTTGGAGCTTCTTCATAGAACAAAACATGCATAAAAATTACAGCTCCTTCTCTGCTGGTAGGAACCCAAATCTGATGGCTCCGTTGGCTCCGAAAGGGGGGTAAAACCCGAGGACGCCTATTCATGGATCTCCCAAATCACTCCTTCTTCTTCTTTCAGTTCAATCTGTAGTTTTTAGCCTGTTTACAGCTATTGCGACACACGCAATTTCGTCCATCTGTCTTTTTTATGAAAAATCTCCTAATTGGCTGAAAAAGCAACTTGCTTTTTGCATGCCATCCTAATCTAGAATCTTTTCTAACTTTTTCAGATTTTTACAATAAATAATATCAAATATAGGCTAAAATTATCCAAAAATTTAGTATTTTTGGATAATCCATGCAACTCACACTAATACTAATGACTCAGATCACATTGACTCTTTTGATTAATAAGAAATCGGATGATGATGCATTCCATACTTTTTCACACTATGTCCTCATAACATCATGACAACGGTTAACCTAGAAATGCACATAAAAGTGAAACCTTTCCAGGGGTATTGGTGTAATCTTACAAGGGGGTCATTGCCCTATTGGCCCTTACCCTAGCTTTTGAATGGTTCTTTTTGCATAAGGCAAGAATCTCCTACTACAGCTCCTCAAATGCTATTATTCCTAGATTTCCAAATCCTTATTTCATATTTCTCAGCAATATCTCCTTAACCTCCTTTTATAGAAAACATACCAGAGCTCAACATCATAGACCATACCCTCTTTAGCCCACGCTTCCAAGTTTTCAATGATGCATGGGGAAAGGAACCTCTCAAATCCATCGTAGTTTTCAAAAAATGCATTCATTATTTGCACCATAAGCCACATTAATCATCCATGCTTTATGCCAATGAATAGATACAATGGAAACTGTTAGAATTTCTTTTTACATAAGAGAAGTAAATTAAATTATATTTTGCAAACTTCCTATTGAATGGTTGGATAACAATAAGAAAATGTAAGGAAAATCTAGAAGGCTCAAAGACTTAAGAGCTCTTAACATTTAGCTCATACTCAATCAAGTAATGTGATTGAATAATTAAATACTGCTTTATAGTAGCTCATTTTCTAAATAAAGGGTATCCACAAACTATATTCTTACCATAAGATCGATATCAAGTGGCAAAAGTTTGATTGCAATCATTCTCTACTATATAGATAGAAAGAGAACTTTTATGAATATCATGTGGACAATCCCTTCCCAATTATAGTTTTGAGAGACAATTGTAAAGGAGCAAAAACAAAGATGAATAAGACAAAATAAGGCATCGGTATGTAAGAGCATTGATTAAAAAAGGATTGTGAAAAATAATAAATAATAAGGAAAGTATCAATGAGAAGAGGGACAATTACAACCATCCTTTTGTAAGAAAATTAAGGCACTAAAAACCTTGGAAAATCCTACAAAAGCATTGTCCAAAATATCTAAATGCATTACTAATTACCTCACAACCAAACAACGTAGTTGCCCATAAAAAAGTATCAAAACATGAATAAGTTAACGGGATACATGTTGATTTGTAGTGTTAGAATTGATTTACAATCACACATTCTAAGCATGTGATAAAATTGTGTTAAATTAGGTGTATCCCTTTCTCCCATTACAATGATGGATCATTGCTACAACATGGTGTAAAATGTGAGAGAAAAAGGACTTTTGGCACCTTTATGAAGGAATTTCATCTCTTTAAGCATAGGAGAGGCTCTCCTCTCAATGGAGAATACATTATCAATATAATGTGATGTTTCAAGCATACATTATAAGCATCTAGCATGTGGTATACACATTCTCATTATTGATAACATGATAGGGCATGCTAAGCTCATTTGACAATAAGTATCTCAAGAAGTAATTTATCATTTTGCTACTTGTCTTGATCAATATCCTAATAGGCTTCACGATCTTAACATTGATATGAATCCACTAAGAAATTTTGAAGTTTTTCTCTATAACCTGCAACTTTACTAACAATATCAATATCATGGTGACATAGCATGTTGTCAAGTCATGAAAGCACCAAATTTCAATGGTGATCTTGAAATGGATTATCTCCACTTAAAATTTTTAGTCCCCTTTCAAGTTTCCCTAGGCCATGACAGTGTTATGTGTGGATGATAAATTCAAGGAATAAAGAACAAATACTAATTTTGACCATTTGAGCATAAAGCATGTGCAAATTGCAGCAACACAGTATGCAAGTAGCCAAAAGGAGCTTGACGATGGGTAATAATCAACCTAAGCTTGGAAGGTAATGCTCTTCCTAATTGTGATAAGGTTTAGCTCTTTGAGTAACATGAAGCATGAGGTGGATAAGCAAAATTTGGAAATGTAGAGAGGTATCACATCATCCTCATCATCATCATCATCCTCATCCTCCTTGTCCCCTTGCCCCCTCTCTCTCTCTCTCTCTCTCTCTCTCTCTCTCTCTCTCTCTCTCTCTCTCTCTCTCTCTCTCTCTCTCTCTCTCTCTCTCTCTCTCTCTCTCTCTCTCTCTCTCTCTCTCTCTCTCTCTCTACGCACACGCACATAGAGGCATTAGCACATATAAATATGCAAATGGCCTCTCTATGGTTTCTCTATCATAAAGACCTGATCAAGGGAAAGTTAATTTCACTTCTCTTTCCTTGATTTGCTAATAATCTTAACAATCTAGGGGGGTGTGTGTGTGCACGTGCATATGTGTATCATGCATGTTTGCACATGCACAAGTGCAAACCCCCCCCCCCCCCCCGCCCCCCACACACACACACAAAGAGCATATGGTGGTGTGAACCACATCTGGTCAAAGTTCGGTATTTAAAGATGCAGCAAATCATACAATTCTAGAACATAAGTGTGTTCTTTTTTCTTTTTGTAATCATCTATAGTCAATGTTATACTCACTCCCATGAAAGCATTTTTCTTGTGTTCATCAAGTCTTTTTAGAATTTATTTGGATCTACACAATGTGTACATGCCACATGCTTTTTACTAGAGATAGCAAATCACATTTGAGAATCTAAAGGAGAATATGCATTTTATTCGCATATCAAACTCCACCTGTGAAACAAAGTCAAAAAATTCATTTTGTAAGCACACGTTAAGCCAAGTTTTCTAGTAGACAATGTTTGCAACTTTAGTAATAAGTAGCTATATGATAAATGATAGTAGGTAAATGTTAAGCTTTGGATTTTAGCATAAAATTTGTTCCCAAAGGTTTCCAACAAACATGTCAAGTCCATTGTTTCCAAAGTTTATGAAATCTAATTTATTCAAGTCTTTATAGTTATATATTAATATATGTCAAGTTTTCTAGCCATTACTATAAATGAATGAGCATCCAAAAAATTTAAACAAGAGTTTCACAATGCCCTATGATAATGATGGTAAGTTTGAGGCAAATTTCTATTGTCCAAGGAATAATGCTCTCAACTTTAAGTTTGAAAAGGAGAGATTTATTTTGTAAGATAGATTAGGCTCCATCCAACACTTTCTAGGAGCTTCACATATTTCAAGAAAATCTTTAAGGAAAGAAAATAGCTTTAATTTGTACTTATGTCAATTTCCAGAAGAGAGAGTATGATTGAAGACCAAGTATTCAAAGTGTCTATGAGGAATATGAAGCTAGATGTGTCACATCATCTCTCCTACTTCACAGATTTAGGACTCTTCTTCACAAACTTGGCAAGAAGCAAATAAGAATGTGCAAAGTGGCATGTCTTTGTGCTTCAAAAGCCTTAGGTAACATGCAAACACAAGGCCTCATTATGGGCTCCTCAACACATGGTCAGGCATAAGGCTTGGAATATTTGTTACTCAAAGGTTTGTTGATTGAGATCTTGAATGGTTGTCCATAGTCAAAACATACATTCCTTTGCTTAAAGAATGACTTTTTCTCATTTAAAGTATTAAAAACCTAACCATTTAAATGCATTCATATGATCAAAGCATAGACATCTTTATCATGCATAGATAACACTTTTTAAATAGTGATAATGCCACATTGTTAAATGAAAGGTAGGATTGATGCATGGCACTTCCTTTTTATAAAATAATCTCACATATTTCAAATGGATCTTCATATAGAGGATTAGAAAGGAACATAGTACTCAGGCATGAAAGCACTACAAATTAGATACAAAATAGACAATTTCATTGGCATCAAATTTTGCATGTTCAAAATTCTTCATGTATAAATCATCTAAATGATTCACTCAAATAGCATAAAAATTTGCATGCTCAAAATATTAATCTATAAATCATTTGAATGATTCATTTGTGGAAGATCCTTATGAAAGAAGCCCCCATTGACATTGCCCTTTTACAATGCTACATGTGTTGGAAAAATCAAGCACTTGTTTTACTTTACATGCCTTTGAAAATTGGACAAGTCCCTACATGCTTTTAGTGATTTTATTTTTTTTGTGTAACATCACATTTTGTTATATATGAAAATGAGCCATGTGGTAGTGTGTGATGGGGAAAAAATGTTTTATCATTGTTGCTCTTAGCCTGCCAGGTATGATTATCCATGATTGTTGTGGAATGGGGAAAAAATGTTTTATCATTCTTGCCTTTAGCCTCTCAAGTAAGAATACCTTCTCTTTGCTAGCTTGAAGGTGACAATCTATTGGTTGAAACTTGGGCTCATAGTCATGAGGATGTGGGTTCAAGTCTTGCTAGATGCACTACTTGATCGAACACATGTGTCCACATGGTGTGTTCATGAAAGTCAAGCCCATTTTCCACTCAAGCACTATGATATCCTCCTCAGTAGGATTATGAAGGAGGCATGTCCCTATGAAGGACCCAAGGATTTTGTTAGTACATTCTTTAAAACTCCATGAATGATTGCCTTCACTCCTACGATTGTGTTTTGTCCAACTGATCTTGAGTCTCTCCAACTTGTTGCTTGCATGCATATCCTAGCATTTTAATATTTGGAGTCATCATACCGGTAGTCAACATCATATTCTCAATGTTTCCAACTTTAGACAAGCCTCTTAGCCACATCTATGTATTTTTGCTGTTGTTGGACATGCACACTATCATCATCAAAGAAAATAATCTTTTAATATCAAATCATATTTGATTTGGCTCGAAACTTATAATTAAAAAAGAAAAAAGTAATGGAATTGAAATGTTTAGAGGCAATAACAAAGATTAGGGTTGTTTTAAAAAAAGGATGTGAGTTAAGTTACCACATAAGAGGAGAAATATATACTTTTCATGATAAGTTTTCTCAAATATTGAGGGGGATAGAGAGAGAGAGAGAGAGAGAGAGAGAGAGAGAGAGAGAGAGAGAGAGAGAGAGAGAGAGAGAGAGAGAGAGAGAGAGAGAGAGAGAGAGAGACTATGGTAACTCAAAAGATTGTGAAAGAGATGTTCCAGTTTGTTAATGATTATTCCCATGGTCTCTTTCCAATGGAGGCCCTGGTTAACTCTGCCACTAGCCACAACATTTATGTATCAAATAAATACCAATAGTTTACACTAGTCAAAGTGCAAGCTTCAAAGGACATTGTCATCTTGCAAGAGTAGTTGCAAGAGTAGGAGACAAAGGCCTTACTACATTTGCAGAAGGCAAAGAAAGAAATTGCAAAGAAATGTATGACATCGTATTGTTATATGATAGAGTATCAATGTACCAAAAGAGCCTTATCCTTTGACACCAAGGAGTTGCAAAGAAAAAGGCAAAGAAGGTGTGAGATTCGATCTAGTAGATTCTTTTAGATGATTGTTCCAACAATTTGATTAATGTTTCCTTTTATTTGCCTCACTTTCAAGTTTCTTGAAATCCTCTCAGATCTTTATAGTTTGTGTTGCGAAACTATCTTTTTTGAATTTTTGATGGAATGGCTAAAAATATTACATTTTAATATCTATAGTTTGTGTTGTGGAACTTCTATTCCAAAAATTTTCATGGAATGGCTAAACATATTACCTTTTGATATTTATAGCTTATGTTGTGGAATTTTCGTTTTAGAAATTTTGATGGAATAAGTGCCATTTCATAAATTTTGATGGAATAGCTACAAATATTACATTTTGATCTCTATAACTTGTGTTGTGAAACTATCATTTTAGAAATCTTTATAAAATGATTGTAAATATTATATAAATTTTGATGGAATGTACATTTGCAGGTTATGGAAAGTATTTCCAAATGTATTACAAGTATGCTAAATTGCATCGATGTTATGCTGTAGCATATGTGAACATGGACTCAACACCCACACCAGAATCAAAACACTAGATCAAATCAAAATGGTGCAACAAAATGGAAATTGACAACTTTGATGCATTGTTGAAGATTGCAATTGAGGGGCATGATGACATGGACTTCAGAAAAGCAATGTAGATTTGGAAAAGCAAAACTAATAGATATCTCTTCAGTAGCGATGCCTTGAAGTCTATAGAGCCTTGATTGTATTCTTGTCTCATCCAAAAAATCAAAATAAATTTAGCTCTTTTCAAGATCCATGTAATGGTAGCCTTCTTTTCTATTATGTATTTAAAGTATTTTGATATATAAAGTCCATTTTTGTTAGCTTTTGCTTTCAATTTAAGTTTGCTTTATGTGATACTTTTCAAAACTCTCGGTATTTGTAGATAAATTTTTAAATATTAGGAAATAAAGTATGTTTCGTTTAATTTATATTAAATAGCAAACATATAGTTGAGAAGAAGCACAAGATTACATGTTTGCTATGGCATGGAGTCTGTTGTTTGAAGTTCCTAGAGAGAGAGAGAGAGAGAGAGAGAGAGAGAGAGAGAGAGAGAGAGAGAGAGAGAGAGAGAGAGAGAGAGAGAGAGAGAGAGAGAGAGAGAAGACCTTAATGCCTCCAAATGTAACTATTTTTTTGTTAGAGAGCAGGTTTAACATATAATAATGCATTATCCATTTCTATATTTAGCTGAGCCATGGGGAAGAGTTCAATGCTAGCTAAGAGTTTTGAATCTTAATAATACTTAAATAAAATTCCTACACTTTGGGGTAATCTTACATGTGTTATGTAGGATTGGCCCTAGGTGCATGAAATCTTTCAATTCTAGTACAAGTATAGATATCTTACTACTATATTATTTTAGCTATAGGTTCGGAAAGCCCCGAACCTCCAGAGGGCTTCCCGAACCTACCCCCTTTTCCAAACCTCATTTCTTTTATCACAATCCCCTCCCCTCCTCTCTTTCTCACATGTAATATCGCATTTTCTCTTCCCCTTCCCTTTTTTCATTAAAGCTTCCCCTCCTCACCTCCCTTTTTAAAATTAAAACCCCCTTCCCTTTTTAATTAAATTCCTTCCCCTCCCCCCCTCTCTCTCATGTGTAGGGCCTAGGTTCACACACACACACACACAGAGTTAGATTAAACTTTTTAAATTAAATATTTTAAAAGATTTTTAAATTTAAACTTTTTCGAACATAGTTTTTCACACACTTTGAGAAGGGGATATAATAAAAGAGAGAGATAAGAATAAGAAAAATAAGGATAAAAAGAAGAAAACGGAGAGAGAAAGGGGAGAAAGGGGAAAGAGAATAGTCTTTTTTAATTAAACATTTTTCTTCTCCCTCTCCCCCTCTCTCTCATGCATAGGGCCTAGGTTCTCTCTCTCTCTCTCTCTAATTAAACTTTTTAATAAAAACTTTTTTTAAATTTATATATATATATATATATACATATATATATATGTATATATATATATATGTATTACATATATATATATATATATACATATATATACATATATATATATATATACATATATATACATATATATACATATATATACATATATATATATATATATACATATATATATATATATATATACATATATATACATATATATATATATATACAAAGAACAAAAAAGAAAGAAGAGGAGAGGGAAGAAACAGAGAGAAAGAGAATTATAGAGAGAGGAAATATAAAATTTAAGAGAGAGAGAGAGAGAGAAAGAGAGAGAGAGAGAGAATAAAGGAAAAGAGAGGAGAGAGGGGGGATAGAGACAGAGAGAAGAAAATGAGAGAGAGAAAACAAGAAGAAGAGAGAATTTGAACACTGAGAGAATTATAGAGAGAGGAAATATAAAATTTAAAAGAAAGAGAAAAAAATTAAAGAGAGAATAAAAAAAGAAAAAATAGGTGAGAAGAAAAGGAGAGGAGAGGGGGGAGAGAGAGAGAGAGAAGAAGAAGAATAAGAAGAAGAGAGAGAAAAAGAGATGGAAAAAAAGAGAAAAGAGAAAAGTCTTTATAAAATTTAAATATTTTTGAGAGGGAGAGAAAGAGAGAGAGAGAGAGAGAGAGAAAGAGAGAGAGAGAATATAAAATTTAAAAGAGAGAAGGAGAGAAGAAAAAGATAAAATTTAAAAGAGAGGGAGAGAAGAAAAAAAAGAAAATTAGGAGAAAGGGGAGAAGAAGAAAAGGGAGAGAGAGAGAGAGAGAGAGAGAAAGGAGAAGAGAGAGAATATAAACATAAAGAGAGAATTATATATAAGAAAAGATAAAATTTACATACTTTAAGAGAGACTGAGGGGGGGGAAGAAAGTGAAAGAAGAAGAAAGAGAGAGAGAGAAAATGTAGAGAGAATTATAGAGAGAAAATATAAAATTTAAAAAAAGAGAATAAAAAATAGAGGAGAAAGAGAAAAGGAAAAGAGAGAGAGAGAGAAGAAAAGTGCCAAGAGAAGGAGATAGAATAAAAGAGAGTAGAGAGATAAGAAGAAGAAGAATGATAAAAAGAAAAAGACGGAGAGAGAAGGGAGAAAAAGAGGAAAGAGAATAGTATTTTTTAAATCGAACATTTTTCTTTTCCCCCTCCCCCCTCTCTCTCATGCGTAGGGCCTAGATTTTTTTCCTCTCTCTCTCTCAAATTAAACTTTTTAATGTAAACTTTTTGTCTAATTAAAATAAGGAGATATATATGTATATATATATACAAAGAGAAAAAAAGAAAGAAGAGGAGAGAGAGGGAAGAACATAGAGAAAGAGAATTATACAGAGAGAAAATATAAAATTTAAGAGAGTGAGAGAGAGAGAGAGAGAGAGAGAGAGAGAATATAAACATAAAGAGAGAATTATATATAAGAAAAAGATAAAATTTAAAAAGATAAAATTTACATACTTTAAGAGAGACTGGGGGGAACAAAGTGAAAGAAAAGGGAGAGAGAGAGAAAATGTAGAGAGAATTATAAAGAGAGAAAATATAAAAATTAAAAAGAGAGAATAAAAAATAAAGGATATATATATATACAGAAAAAGTGCAAAGAGAAGGATATAGAATAAAAGAGAGAGAGATAAGAAGAAGAAGAAGAAGAAGGATAAAAAGAAGAAGACGGAGAGAGAAGGGGGAGAAAGAGGAAATATAATAGTCTTTTTTTAATTAAATATTTTTCTTCTCCCCCTCCCCCCTCTCTCTCATGCGTAGGGCCTAGGTTTTCTCTCTCTTTCTCTCTCTCTCTCTCTCATATAAAACTTTTTAATGTCAACTTTTTGTTTAATTAAAATAAGGATATATATATACAAAGAGCAAAAAAGAAAGAAGAGGAGAGAGAGAGAGAGAGAGAGAGAGAGAGAGAGAGAGAGGGGAACACAGAGAAAGAGAATTATAGAGAGAGAAGAAAAGAAAAAAGAAAAAGAAAGGAGAGAGGGGGAGAGAGAGACAGAGAAGAAAATGAGAGAGAGAAAATAAGAAGAGAAAGAATTTGAACACAGTGAGTGAATTATAGAGAGAGGAAAGATAAAATTTAAAAGAAAGAAAGAGAATTATAGAGAGAGGAAATATGAAATTTAAGAAAGAGAGAGAGAAAGAAAAAAGGAAAAGAGAGGAGAGAGGGGGAAGAGAGACAAAGAGAAGAAAATGAGAGAGAGAAAAGAAGAAAAAGAATAGAAATAATTTGAACACAAAGAGAATTATAGAGAAAGGAAAGATAAAATTTAAAAGAAAGAGAAAAAAAAGAAAAAAAACTTTCTTTTTAATTAAATTAAGGAGAGAGAGAGAGAGATATATATATATATATATATATATATATATATATATATATATATATATATATATACAAAGAGCAAAAAAGAAAGAAGAGGAGAGGGAAGAAACAGAGAGAAACATAATTATAGAGAGAGAAAATATAAAATTTAAGAGAGAGAGAGAGAGAAAGAAAAAAGGAAAAGAGAGGAGAGAGGGGGAATAGAGACAGAGAGAAGAAAATGGGAGAGAAAACAAGAAGAAGAAGAGAGAGAATTTGAACACAGAGAGAATTATAGAGAGAGGAAATATAAAATTTAAAAGAAAGAGAAAAGAAAAAAATTTAAAGAGAGAAGAAAAAAAAGAGGAGAGAGAAGGAAAGGAGAGGAGAAGGGGGAGAGAGAGAAAGAAGAAGAATAGGCATAAGAGAGAGGAAAAGAGGAAGAGAGATGGGAAAGAAGAGGAAAGAAAAAAGCCTTTTTAAAATTTAAATATTTTTTGAGAGAGAGAGAGGAGAGAGGGGGGAAGAGAGAGAATATAAAGTTTAAAAGAGAGGAGAGAAGAAAAAGATAAAATTTAAAAGAGAGAGAGAGAGAGAGAGAATAAAAAAAGGAAAATTAGGAAAAATGGGAGAAGAAGAAAAGGGATAGAGAGAGAAAGAGAGAGAGAGAGGAGAAGAGAGAGAATCTTACTACTATATTATTTTAGCTATAGGTTCGGAAAGCCCCGAACCTCCAGAGGGCTTCCCGAACCTACCCACTTTTCCGAACCTTCTTTCTTTAATCAAAACCCCCTCCCCTCCTCTCTTCACTACAAGGATATGAGGTATAGCGACGGCCATTTGCGACGAGAAATAACAGCGTGGCTATTTGAGTCGCTATTAATGTCGCAAATGCAAAGCTAATAGCGACAGTATACAGACGAAAAAAATGCGGGCTGAAACCCGAGCATGTCATTTTGCCCGCATTCACGAAAGAGAGAGCAAGAGGGAGAGTGAACATCTTGCATTTGAGAGGGAGAGAAAGAGAGAAAAAGGGAGAAATAAGGCTTCTCACCGCCGTCGCCGCCGCCATTTGCGAAGAAGAGGAGGAGGTGTATGGAGGGCGAAGAGGAGCTGCCAAACCCTTCTTCGAGCATTTACGGTGAGTGCATTGTCCATTCTTGCTTTGCTTTTGTGCTTTCACTCTCTCTTTTACTTGTTTTTGGTATAATTCATGTGTATTGAGAGAGAGAGAGAGAGAGAGAGAGAGAGAGAGAGAGAGAGAGAGAGAGAGAGGAAATGAGAGAGAGAGAGGGAGAGGGAGGGAGAGGAAATGAGAGAGGGAGAGGGACAGGAAGAGGAAGGGAGAGGGAAAAAGAGGGGGAGGGAGAGAAAATGAGAGAGGGAGAGGGAGAGGGGGAAACATTAAACAAAATAGGGAAAGAGAGAAAGAGAGGGGGAGGAGAGGAAATGAGAGAGGGAAAGGGAGAGGGAGGGAGACATTAAACATAATAGGGAAATGAGAGAGAGAGAGGGAGAGGGAGGGAGAGGAAAACATTAAACATAATAGGAGAGAGAGAGAGAGGGAGAGGGAGGGAGAGAGAAAGAGAGGGGGAGGGAGAGAATTTGAGAGAGGGAGAGAAAGAGAGAAAAAACATTAAGCATAATAGGGAAAGGGAGAAAGAGAGGGAGAGGGAGAGGAAAGAGAGGGAAACATTCAACATAATAGGAAAAGAGAGAGGAAGAGGAATGAAAAAACATTAAACATACTAGGGAAAAAGAGGGAGAGGGAGAGGAAGAGAGGAAAGGAAATGAGAGAGAGAGAGAAGAGAGAAAAAACATTAAATATAATAGGGAAAGAGAGAAAGAGAGGGTGAGGGTGAGGGAGGGAGAGGAAATGTGGGAGGGAGAGTAGAGAGAAAAAGAAATGAGAGAGGGGAGGAGAGAAAAAAGAGAGAAAAACATTAAACGTAATAGGAAAAGAGAAAGAGAGGGAGACGAAATGAGAGAGGAAGAGGAAGAGAGAAAAGGAAATGAGAGAGGGAGAGGAGAGAGAAAAAACATTTAACATAATAGGGAAAGAGAGAAAGAGAGGGAGAGAGTGAGGGAGGGAGAGGAAATGAGAGAGGAAGAGGAAAGAGAAAAAATGAGAGGAGAGGAGAGAGAAAATATGTTAAACATAATAGGGAAAGAAAGAAAGAGAGAGAGAGAGGGTGAGGGTGAGGGAGGGAGAGGAGAGAGAAAAAAGAGAAAAAACATTAAACCTAATAGAGAAAAAGAGAAAGAGAGGGAGAGGGTGAGGGAGGGAGAGGAAGAGAGAAAAGAAAATGAGAGAGGGAGATGAGAGAGAAAAAAAATGAGAGAGGGAGAGGAGAGAGAAAAAGAGAGGAAAAACATTAAACCTGATAGGGAAAGAGAGAAAGAGAGAAAAGGAAATGAGAGAGTGAGAGGAGAGAGAAAAAATAAGAGAGGGAGAAGAGAGAGAAAAAGAGAAAAAAAACATTAGACCTAATAGGGAAAGAGAGAAAGAGAGGAAGAGGGTGAGGGAGGGAGAGGAAAAGAGATAATGAAAATAATTGTTGTTATTTGTTGTAGTAGTAGTACTAGTTTTTTTTTATTTTCTTGTTTATTGTTGTTTAGTTTTTTTATTTTTTGTAGTAATAGTAGTTTTTTTTTTCTTTTCTTGTTTATTATTTATTGTAGTAGTAGTTGTAGTAGTTCTTGTTTATGATGGAAATACAGGAGTCAAAGAATTCTTTGAAAACGAGATGGACGCATCCTTTGGTGGTGACATGTCTATCGACCTTCTAGTGTATGCGGAGTTGTGTCAGGAAATTGACATGGGACTATAGGATACTTCATACTTGGAGCATCCACTTACTCAATTCGTTGACTAATTGGTGCACAGACCGATCGTCGTATGTGCACGTAGTGAGCGTCAGAAGGTCCCCAAGAACAAAAGAACTCTACGTTTTGCACACAAATCAATGAAGAAAGCTTGCACGACATGAACAAGAGACCAATTGCGTGTAATCTCCCCCCATGCCTTGTGTGAGTGCTCCACAAAGCATGTATTTCATATATTATTCATCTTCAAGCTCAAATAATAGCCCAATTTACAAAATAACACGCTTTAGCTTTTGAGTTTGCTTTTGTGCCAATAAAGAATTAAAGCTAATGGGCATCCAAGAAGTCAGGCGGTACCCAAATACAATTCCAATACAAATATTTAAATCGTGCGCCCATGCGCATATAAAAATAATAAATAAATATCAAGCACTTTGATAAATAAGTGCGACAAAATATAGACGCCATGCCTAAGATACGCGCCCATAAAAAATATTGACGATAACTTGAATACACGCTATCCTCCAATGCTTTCCACTGCCACGATTGCTTGCTCTACACATCAATTGAAGCATTCACAATTGTTAGAAAAATAATACAATTAAACCGACAAAAGTGAATACTTAGCAGTCTTCAGCTACATAAATAAATTGGTTAAAAATCAATTCTAATCTTAATTTATTACGAGTGTACACTCTAAACTTATAAACGTTTATTAATTTAAATATGTATTTTACGGAATCACCTGCTATGGAATCACCCATGTACACATAAAATTAACAAGACGCCCGAAAAGGATAGGCGTCCCCATCGATTTCTCGCACAAAGAATCCACTTTGTGTATGAGCCTCGATAATAATAAAATTTTACGGAATCCACCGTGGAATATGTCTCCTGGCATCATACCCCCGGGGTGGGATAGCAATTGCCCTCAATTGCTATTAGCTCAATGTGGAGGTAACAGAGTGGGAAAAGCATTTAAGTCTCTAGCGTGCATCCATTGGGCCTCTTCAATAAGATGATTTTTAAACTTGACCAAATATCTAGAATATCTACGGCTAGTTCTAGTGGTCATAAAGTCAGTATCTAAAATAGTTTCGGGCTCAAGGATTTCAGTTTCATCATCTAACAAAGGAGGGTTTTCATAGACAGGGTGTACAGGTAATTGGTCTCTAAAAGGTTGTAATAAACTGATATGGAAGGTGTTGTGGATTTTCCAATGTTGTGGTAGTTCTAGTTTAAATGCATTGTCATTGATTTTGTATATGATCTTGAATGGTCCATAAAATCTAGGTACTAATTTCACAACTTAGTGTTTATCTACACTTTGTAATCTTCATTTTTCTATGCGTAACCAAACATAATTATCAACTTTAAAATTCATAGCTTGTTTTTTTTTATTTGCTTGTTTTGTGTATGATTGCTGGCCTTTGGCAATCATATCTTTAACTTCATAAAAAATAGTGGCATGCAAGTTAGCAATATCATCAACAGTTTGAATTTTGTTTGATAATGATGCAACAGGTGTAGGCAATCGATATCCATAAATAACTTCAAATTGTGCTTTCTTTGTAGCTGTATGTGGTGTATTATTATATGCAAACTGAAGTAAATGTAGATGTGTATCCCATGTGTGTGGTTTTGAAATGGTGTAAGCACGCAAAAGATCTAAAATAGTACTGTTAGTAGCTTCTATTTGACCGTTTGTTTCAATATGAAATGCAGATGAAAAATCAATCTTTGTTCCTAAATTAGCAAACAAAGTAATCCAAACATTATTACAGAATCTAGAATCACGATAAAAAATAATGACTTTTGGTAAACCATGATTAGTGAAAACAGTTTTAAAAAACAATTGAGCAACTTGAGATGCAGTTAAAGTTTTCTTGCATGGAATAAAATATGCTTGTTTGCTAAACCTGTCTACAACAGTCCAAATCATATCATGGTTAGCTTTAGTGTTAGGTAAACCAGTGATAAAATCCATTGAAATCTGTTCCCATGGTCGTGATGGAATAGATAATGGCATTAGTAAACCATATTGTTTACAATGGTGTCTTTTAACTTGTTGACAAACTAAACATTCAGATATAAAGTTAGATACATCAGTGTCCATATGTGGCCAATAAAAATCTTCAGTCAATGTACGCAAAGTAGATATAATTCCTCTATGACCTTGATATGGAGGACAATAAATTTCATGCAAAACAAATGATCGAAATGAAACAGTCACACATTTTCTTTTTTCATAAAACATGAATCCATTATTGTAAGACAATGAATCAATAGGAATCCAATTATTTGCAACTAGTTTATTCCAATCAGCTTGAAAAGTAAGATCCTGATGATAAGTATCTTTCATAGGGATAAGGAAATCAAATGATATCACAGAAATATTATGAATTGTCGATCTTCTACTCAAAGCATCAGCTACAACATTCTCTTTTCCTGGTTGATATTGTATAAGGGGATGAAAACTTTGAATAAAAGCAGCCCATTTAATGTGTCGGTCAGATATTTGTGGTTGACTAAGGAGAAGTCTAATGCTTTGTTGGTCAGTTTTGATCATAAATTCAAATCCCATTAAATAATGTTTCCATTGACGTAAGGCTTGTACTACGGCTAGCAATTCTTTATCGTAAGTAGAATATTTAAGTTCAGATGGTTTGAGTTTGCAACTAGAGTAGGCTATGAGATAATAAACTTGCATAAGGACTGCTCCTATTCCAGATCCACTAGCGTCAGTAACTACTAAAAAGAATGGTCTATTGAAGTCAGATAGTGGTAATATAGGAGCATGAGTTAAAGTATGTTTCAATAAATCAAAGGATTTTTGTTGATTGTCAGACCAGTTATACACAATACCCTTCTTTAAAAGTTTTGTCAAAGGTAATGCAAGTAATGAGAAATTCCTCACAAACTTTATGTAAAAACTAGCAAGACCTAGAAAAGAACGTAATTCATGCACATTTTTGGGTATGGGCAAATTTAAAATTGCTTCTATATTTTTAGGGTCAACTTTAATACCTTTTGATGAAATAATATATCCTAGATATTCAATTTCTGTTTGAAAGAATTTACTCTTTTCTGGATTAACATATAATTGATTGTCTTTTAACAACTTAAAAACTAAAGACAAATGTTCATAATGCTCATTCTCATTTTTACTGAATACTAATATATCATCAAAGAATACTATGACACAATGCTGATGTTTCAAGAATATGCGATTCATCATACGACTAAATGTGGCTGGTGCATTAGTTAAACCAAAATGCATAACTAGAAATTCATAGTGTCCAAATTGTATTCTAAATGCAGTTTTGAATATATCAGATTTATCCAATCTTACTTGATGATAACCAGATTTAAGATCTATCTTACTAAATATGGCAGATCCTTGTAGTTTATCAATAAGATCATCTACCCTAGGAATTTGATATCTATTCTTAATAGTAATTTTATTTAGGACACGATAATCAATGCACATACGATAAGTATTATTTTTCTTTTTCACTAATAAGATAGACGCACCAAATGGAAAACTACTAGATCTAATTAATCCTCTGTTTGAATTTCTTTCTGTTCGATTTGGTTATGTCTATATGGTGCTTTACATGGTGGTTGTATTCCAATAATTAAATCTATTTTGTGATCTTCAGGACGTGAATGTGGTAATCCACGTAGTAAATCAACAGCAAAACAATCTTGAAATTGGGCAAGAAATTGTGTATGCCTAGGATGCATCTGTGTTTCTTTAGCTTGAAGTTCATTTATCCATATTAAATAAGATTTGCTACTTTTACGTAATGTACGTTTAGCTTGAGTATGAGTAAGCATGGAAGCGTGCATACCATGCAATGTGATTTGTTTTCCTTGAAAATAAATTGTAATTGAATGCGTAGAGTAATCTATGTCAGGATTGTATTGATGACGCCAAGGCATTCCTAAGATAATGTCACTAGACTGCAAAGGTATAACTAGGAAATTACTTCGTTCAGTATATTCACCAAATTTAATTTCTAAATTATGCACCTCTTGTGTTCCATTATGTATCGTACCTAGGAATGTAGCCTTGATGCGATAATGTGTAGAAATAGTTTGTAAATTCAAATCTTTGACTAACTTGCAGGAATAAAGTCATGTGTGCTCCCATCATCATGTAAAATAGTCTTTTCTTTACCATGCACAAAACATTTCATTGTTAACAAAGAATGGGGAGTTGGTATACCTGGCAAAGTATCCGAAGTAGTACCAATGTCGTCATCATCTTCCGTAAAGTCCGCATTTCCTCACGTTATTCTTCTTCGATTGCTCCCAGATAATTGATATGAACATGTGGCTTTTTGGTTTGGCAATTGGCTGCTAGATATCCAGGTTGATGGCATTTGTAACAAACTATGGGTTTGGCTTTAGATACATTATTGGTAATGGCAGGAAGTTTAGGAATATTGGGATTTGACTGTGGGGATGGCTTAGGGTTTAGATTGGTGTTTGATGGCAAGGCAGGTGGTCGCGTCCAAGATTTACGAAATGAAGATGGAAGAAAACGACTTTGATTGAATCTTCGGAAATTTGAATTGAATTGTTTGGAACCATAGTTACCATTAGTTGGAAATTGTTGTGGTCGCTTGTCTCATTCTTGAATCTTGTCTTCAGTGTCATGAGCCAAGGAAATTGCATCTTCAAGGGTTGTTGGCTTGAACATATTGACTTCCGCATAGAAATGTCCAAGTAGGCCAGACATAAACTTGCGTTTGTGAGTCGCTTCAGGTACATCTTGGAGCATGCGTAGTTGCAGTAGGGCATTCTAGAAACATTCAGTGTATTGGGAAATAGGTTCGCGATCTTTTTGTTGTAGAAGATCCCATTGCTTGATGGCTTTTTCATGGAATTGAGGAGGAAGGAAATTCTGCAAAATTTTCTTTTGGAACGTCTTCCATGTAGTGGTCGCTTAGTCCATAGTCCACCATAAGGACCATAGTCCACCATAAGGATGCTCGATTAACTAAATGGTTAGTGACCCATTTAATTTTGTCTTTCTCAGCATAGGTTTCTTCATGGAAGTAATCATCAAATTGACTGATAAAAGCAAGTACAGTCTTTCCATCACATGATCCATTGAAAGTACGAAATTTGAAGTTTCTTTTACTTATCTTTGTTTCTTTGCGAATGGATTGGGCTTCAAGTGTCGCATCAATGGTACGTTGTATAAGATCTTCGGGTTGCGATCCATCTTGGTCGGTGGTAGATCATTGCAGATTGGCCAATTGAACTTGCAAAGCATGTCGGGCTCTTCGTTCTTCTTCGAGCTACATCATAATCAAATCCAACTTTTGCTCCATCGTTGGTTCGGGTAGATCTCCTTCGTCCATGTTTGGATCGGTCATCCTGCAAAATTTCAAAAGACCTCACACTCTCGAAATCTTATTAGCGGGATGAGCGTAGCTCAAAGGCGGGTTTACAAGGCTTGTATATTTTGTTTGGCTTTTGTAGTCTTTCTCCTTTGCGATTGCGGTATTCGTTGTCACAACAGTCTTCCAATAGAATAGTGTTGCGTAGAAACTGCGTATGAACTTCTACATTTGCTGAAATTGGTTCAATAAGTCTGCAAGTGTGAACAGGGTCTACCAAAGAGTAATAGACTGATTCGTGTGCTTCTGCGTGTGAACTGCCTCTTAAGTAGTTGTTGTTGAAGTCTTTAATGACCTTTGTGACTTGCAGGATTAAGAAGGCTTGGAGTACTTGGAGGATTTAAGAGCTTTAAGCTTTATGTTGCTTGCGCGATTTTCGTGTATCTGAGTATGTTGGTGGCCGTTTTGACGCCGTCTAGGACATACCACTGCTGCCGTTTTGAAAAATCATTTGTAGAAGCTTTTAGATAAGCTTCTTATAAAGCTTATTAAGCTTAACCTTTAAGCTTTATAAGCTTTTAAGCTATGGTGAAGAATCTTATCTGTATATCACGACTTTGATGAAGGGGATATCCGCGTGGTCCTCCGCCTATAGAGGCTGGTCTTTTGCGATTAGAGGGTGTAGAAGAGGGTTCTTGACCGCCATGAACACGCTTGTATCGACTGTTCGCGACGAAACTGACTGTAGAGCTCGATTGTTCCAGGAGCTCCGCCTTCGCGCGAGATAGTAAGCGATTGGAAGCTCTCGATCTCAACTTCGCTCTGATACCACTGGTGCACAGATCGATCGCTGTATGCATGCGTAGTGAGTGTCAGAAGGTCCCCAAGAACAAAAGAACTCTACTTTTTGCACACAAATCAATGAAGAAAGCTTGCACGATATGAACAAGAGACCAATTGGGTGCAATCTTCCCCCATACCTTGTGTGAGCGCTCCACAAAGCATATATTTTATATATTATTCATCTTCAAGCTCAAATAATAGCCCAAATTACAAAATAGCACGCTTTAGCTTTTGAGTTTGCTTTTGTGCCAATAAAGAATTAAAGCTAATGGGCGCCCAAGAAGTCAGGCGGTACCCAAATACAATGTCCAATACAAATATTTAAATCGTGCGTCCATGTGCATACAAAAATAATAAATAAATATCAAGCACTTTGATAAATAAGCGCGACAAAATATAGACGCCATGCCTAAGATACGCACCCATAAAAAATATCGACGATAACTTGAATACACGCTATCCTCTAATGCTTTCCACTGCCACTGCTGCTTGCTCTACACATCAATCGAAGCATTCACAATTGTTAGAAAAATAATACAATTAAACTAACAAAAGTGAATACCTAGCAGTCTTTGGCTACATAAATAATTTGGTTAGAAATCAATCCT